>NC_084468.1:103576428-103888452 GCF_027409185.1 Cynocephalus volans | reverse complement strand
AAAGAAAGGAACTAAGAATCTACAAAATAAGCAGAAAGCAATTAACAGAAAGGCAGGAATAAATTCTCACATGTCAGTAATAACCTTGACTGTAAATGGATTAATCTCTCCAATGAAAAGATATAGAGTGGCTGAATGTATGAAAACATAAGACCCAATGATATGTTGCCTACAAGAGACTCACCTGTTAAAGATAAACATAGACTGAAAGTGAAGGGCTGGAAAAAGAAATTCCATGCAAATGGAAACCAAAAGTATGGATAGCCATACTCATATCAGATAAAATAGACTTTAAATTAAAAACTGTAAAGAGAGACAAAGAAGGTCATTATATAATTATAAAGTAATCAATTCAGCAAGAGGATATAACAATTGTTAATATATATGCACCCAATACCAGAGTACCCAGATATATAAAGCAAATGTTATTAGACCTAAGGAGGTAGATAGGGTGCAATTCAATAATAGTAGGGGACTTTAACACCCACTTTCAACATTGGAAACATCATCTAGACAGAAAATTAAAAAAGAAACATCTGACTTAAACTGCACTATAGACCAAATGGACCTTACAGACATTTACAGAACAGTCCATCCAACAGCTTTGGAATATACATTCATCTCAACTGCATGTGGAACATTCTCCAGAATAGATCATTTATTAGGCCACTACACAAATTTATAAAGATAGAGATTACATCAAGTATCTTTTCTATAGAAATCAGCAACAAGAAAATCTTTCGAAACTTTACAAATACATGGAAATAAAACAACATACTCCTAAACAACCAAATGAATAAACCAAAATGGTTAAATGAAGAAATTAAAAGGAAAATTTTAAAATTCTTGAGACAAATGAGAATGGAAACACATCATACCAAAATGAATGGGATACAGCAAAAGCATTTCTAAGAGGAAAGTTTATAGCAATAAATTCTAAAAAATTTTATTATTACACAATGTAAGCATTCTTTGTGGCCCTTTACTGATTTCTCACTAACCCCCCCTCTGCCTCTCCCTTTCCCACCTCTGGTGTCCTCAAGGAATTATTGTAATTCTCCTCCCTCCCTCCCTTCCCTTCCTTCACTTCTTTTCCTTCTTTTCCTTCCTTCCTTTTTCAGCTCTCACTTATGAGTGAGGACATGCAGTATTTCTCTTTCTGTGCCTGGCTTATTTCACTTAACATAAGTTTCTCTAGGTTCATCCATTTTGCTGTGAATGGCAGAATTTCATTCCTTTTTGTGGCAGAGTAGTATTCCATTGTGTATGTAAACCTTGTTTTCCTTATCCAGTCATCCATTGATAGACATTTAGGTTGGTTCCAACTCTTAACTATTGTAAATGGAGCTGCAGTAAACATGGAGTGCAGGTATCTCTTTGACATGATGATTTCCATTCCTTTGGTGTATACCCAGCAGCGAGATTGCTAGGTCATATGGCACTTCTGTCTGTAGTTTTTTGAGAAACCTCCATACTGTTTTCCATAAAGGCCATACTAATTTACAGCCCCACCAAGAGTATAGAAGTGTTCCCCTTTCTCCACATCCTCACCAGCATTTGTTATTCTCAGTCTTTGTGATACTGGCCAGTCTACCTGAGGTGAAATGATATCTCAGTGTAGTTTTCATTTGCATATCCCTGATGCTTAGTGATGTTGAGCATTTTTAAGAAGAATGATTTCTAATAAACAATCTAATGATGCACCTAACAGTTAGAAAAACAGCAACTAACTAAACCCAAAATTGGAAGAAGTAGAGAAATAATAAAGCTCAGAGCAGAAATAAATGAAATAGAAATTAAAAATAATTTTAAACGATTGGTGAAATGAAGAGTTGGTTTTTTGATAAGATAAAGTCGACAAACCTTTAGCTAGACTAACCAAGAAAAAAACAGAGAAGACTCAAATATATAAAATCAGAAATGAAAAAGGAGACAATACAACTGATACCACAGAAATAAAAAGGATCACAAGACTATTATGAACAACTGTATGCCAACAAATCTGATAACATAGAAGAATGGACAAATTCCTGGACAAATACAGTCTTAACAGATTAAATTATGAAAATATTGAAAATCCAAACAGACCAATAACAAGTGACGAAATTGAATTAGTAGTGCAAAGTGTTTCATTAAAGAGAAGCCCAGGACCTGATGGCTTCACTGCTGAATTCTACCAAACATTCAGAGAAGAACTAATACCAATTCTGTTCAACTATTTCCAAAAACGGAGGAGGAGGGAATACTTCCCAACTCATTTTATGAGGCCAGCATTACTTTGATTCCAAAACCTGACAGGAACACAACAAAAAAAGAAGATTACCAGCCAATGTCCCCAATGAACATACATGCAAAAATTCTCAAGATACTAGCAAACCAAATCCAACAGCACATTAAACAGATCATTCACTGCAGTCAAGTGGGATTTATACCAAGTTTGAAAGGTCGGTTTAACATATGTAAATCACTAAATGTGACATACCACATTAACAAAAAGAAAAACAAAAATCATATGATCATTTCAGTTGATGCAGAAAAAACACGAGAAAATTTAACATTCCTTCATGATATAAACTCTTAACAAATCAGGTATTGAAGGTATATACCTCAATACAATAAAGGCCATATATGACCAAACCCATTGCTAACATAATACTGAATGTGGAAAAGCTGAAAGCTTTCCCTCTTAGATCAGAAACAAGACAAGAATGCCCACTTTCACCACTTCTTTTCAACATAGTACTGGAAGTCCTAGCATGAGCAATTAGACAAGAGAAAGAAATAAAAGGCATTCAAATTCAAAAGGAGGGGGCTGGCTGGTTAGCTCACATGGGAGAGTGTGGTGCTGGTAACACCAAGCTTATGGGTTTGGATCCCCATACTGGCCAGCTGTGCCAAAACAAACAAAAAAAACCACCAGAAGACAAATTTTCAAAGGATGAAGTCAAACTGCCCCTCTCTGCAGACAACATAATCTTATATATAGAAAACCCTATAGATTCCACCAAAAAATTGTCTGCTCAAAGCAGTCCACAGATTTAATGCAATCCCTATCAAAATACCAATGACAGTCTTTATGGAAATAGAAAAAACAATCCTAAAATTCATATGGAACCAAAAAAGACCGAGAATAGCCAAAGCAAACCTAAGAAAAACAAACTAAGCTGGAGGCACCACATTACCTGACTTCAAATTATACTAAAAAACTAAGTAAACAAAACTACATTGTACTGGCATAGAAACAGATACATAGACCAGTGGAACAGAACAGAGATCCCAGTAATAAATTCAAACACCTACAGTCAACTGATCTTTGACGAAAGTGCCAAGAATACATATTGGGGAAAGGACAGTCTCTTCAGTAAATGATGCTGGGAAAACTGGATATCCACATGCAGAGAAATGAGACTACACCCCTATCTCTCACCATATACAAAAATCAAATCAAAATGGATTAAATATATAAATATAAAACCCAAATGTATGAAACTACTAGTAGAAAACATAGGGGAAACATCCATGACATGGGGCTGGGCAAGGATTTTTTAAACAAGACTTCAAAAGCACAAGCAATAAAAGCAAAAATAAACAAGTGGGATTACTAAAAAGTTTTTGCACATCAAAGGAAACTTAACAGAGTGAAGAGACAACTTACAGAATGGGAGAAAATATTTGCAAACTATACATCTAACAAGGTGTTAATATCAAGAATTAAAAGGAACTTAACTTGACAGCAAAAAACAACCAAACTGACAAATGAGCAAAGGATCTTAACAGACATTTCTTAAAAGAAGACATACAAATGACCAACAGGCATATGAAAAATGCTCAACATCACTAATCATCAGGGAAATGCAAATTAAAATGAGATACCACCTCACTCCAGTTAGAATGGCTATTATCAAAAAGGTCATAGAAAACAAGTCTTGTTGGCGAGAATTTGGAGAAAAGAGAACCCGTGCACTGTTGATGGGAGTGTAAACTAGTAAGCCATCATGGAAAACAGTATGGAGCTTCCTCAAAAAACTACAAGTAGAATTACCATATGATCCAGCAATCCCACTATTGGGTATATACCCAAAGGAAATGAAGTCAGTATATTGAGATATTTGCACTCCCATGTTTATTGCAGCATAATTTACAGTAAACAGATATGGAATCAACCTAAGTGTCCAACAATGAATGAATGGATTGTAAAAGTGTGATACACACACACACACACACACACACACACACACACACACACACACACACACACACAATGGAATGCTACTCAGCGATTAAAAAAAAAAAAAAGTCCTGTCATTTGCAAGAACATGGATGGATTTGTAGGTCATTATATTAAGTAAGCCAAGCACAAAGAGACAAATACCACATGATTTGACTCATATGTGGAATCTAAAAAAAGAAATGTTGATATTATGGAGACAGACTAGAACAGTGGTTACCAGGGGCTGGGGAGGGGATGGGGGAGGGAAAAACAAGGAGAGGTTGGCCAGTGGGTAAAATATTACAATTAGATAGGAGGAGTAAGTTCTGGTGTTCTGTTGCACAGTAGGGTGACTATGGTTAACAGTTAAGTTTTGTGTATTACATAATAGCTAGAGGATAGAGGATAGACTTTTGAATGTTTTCACTACAAAGAAATGATAAATGCATGAGGTGATGGTTACATTAACTACACTGCCCCAATCATTATACAGATTGTACCCCATAAGCATGTACAATTACAGTGTGTCAATTAAAATTTTTAAAAAAGAATGTAGAACTCTTTTATCGGTGTTTGGCTACAGCCTAAATCAGATAAAGGAGTTACAAAATAATAATACCACCAAAACAGATTATGCGCCCCTCTGTTGCAATCATAACAAAAGAAATTGTGGGTCTGATGTGGAAATAAATACAAATGACTATGTTTTAAATGTCTTAGGAAAACCCAGTAATTATGATTTGTTTGAGGGTCAGCATTTATTGCAAACCTTATTTGCAGGTCATTGTTGCATGAGCACTGTTGCTGTGATGATTATTTTCTTTCTCTGCTTACTGGTGGATTCCTTCAGAATTCACAGTAGAGCTCAGCGCATAGTTTGTTCCCTGAAGCCTCACTAATGTAGCAAGATGGCTTAAGTTTAGTTGTTAATTTTGGTATGAATGTACAATTTAGAGATATATGGCATTGTAGAAATGGGTAGGATTAAAATTCAAGGCTATATAGTCAGATTAGAGAGCTGCATATCTATTACGAATGTCAAAAGTATATTTTTAAAGGAATTAAGGGTGTCCATATTCCATTAAGAGACCAATTTTACAATTAGCATGAAGATTTATTAGTAAGATGTCTGCATATGGCTGAAATTAAGGAATGATTAGAAATGCAATTTTTTAAAAATAAAAAAATTAAATTAAAATTCAGGGGGTGAAAACTATGAGTTGGAAGAATGTTTATATAAAATTTAAAGAAGCCTCCTTTTCTGTGATAATGCACTGACATAGTAAATGCTGAGTGCAAATTAGTTTAACTTAACACACATGAAATAGCCAAAGTTTCTCCACCACAAAGCAGCACATGGGTAGGTTTGTGTTTATGTCAGCATACCTCTTCTTTTGTTGTTGCTTTTGTTTTTGGCGGCTGGCTGGTACAGGGATCCCAAACCCTGACCTTGGTGTTGTCAGCACCAGACTAACCAAGTGAGCTCACCAGCCAGCCTGAAATACCTCTTCTTGACCTTCAAAAAATGAAACAAAATTGAAAACTAAATGTGTAATACTTTCTTTTTAGAGGCAGTTGACATTTTGAGAAATATACATGAAGTCAGCTTATTTTATGTTATTTGTTGAATAAAAGGATCTTAATGTGAAAGAATACGTACAGGGGATGCAGGATTATTATAATGATGAATTTCCTACTTTTCTTAGAACGCCTGTGAAAAATATTGGCCATAACCTTTTCCTGAAACTTGAGGCTTTATGGTAAAACATTTTAACTCAACTTTTCTGTGGCTAACTCACAGATTGGCCACACATTGGCTCTTGGCATGTTCTTGCTGAGAAGCAAGCATTAGAATTTTACTCTGTCTTAGTGGAAGAAATCTAAGTCCAGATTTTTCACATCTCCTGGAGACCACGTGCAGCTGGACTGTGTTGCGGATCACTAACTAGATTTCAGGGAAATCTAAGAGGCCACATTCCACTTTAGAAATCAGCATTTGTGTTGGAAGAGTGGTACTTGGATGGCATTTTCCAAATGTGGTAATGCCTCAGGGTACTGCAGGTGATCCACTGAAGGGATACAGTTCATTCTTTTCTTTCATAACATATCCTTGACATAGGCATCTTGAAAAGGGATTAAACTTTCATGGGAAATGGTCCAAAGACATCCTTTGCATAAAACATATACCTGTTGTTTCATTCCAATGATGTACATGTGTCAAATTCCAGAGAAGGAATTTATATTCAAAGGACAGAGATATTTGGTTCATTGGTGGGAATGTGTGCCAGTAAGAATGAGTAATTTTTAGTGCATTTTACACATTTTTGGTTTTCAGGTAAATGAATTAAGCCAGTAGTCAAGTATATGGTTTTAGAAGGATGTTTTTAACATTCTCTCTCAAATTGCTGCTTCTATCTAAATGTTATAAATTGTGCTGAAACTTTGATTTTCTGAAATTTAGACAGTGCTGCCTGAGGTGGGAAGCCCATACTCTCAACAACTCAGAATGATCATGAGTGTTATCCAACAAAAGAGGCCATATTCAATGAAGGTAAGAATGAGACTTTATTTTTCCTTTCTTCAAATGCTTTTTATTTATTTCATTAGAGACTTTTAAAATGCATGCTGTATATTTTTATGACATGATCTTTGATAGAAAACTCACACTGACCTCTAAGTATATCTGCCTGCTTATCAAGCACAAGCTTACAAAAGTAAATAGCTATCACCTGGGTTAACCATGAGATATCTTACTAAGTATTGACTTTTAGTAATCATGAAGATGCTCTTTATGGTTTAATAGCAATTGATATCATTAACAGGTTTTGAAATGACTTTTCTTTTGGTGCCTAAAATTACTTAGTTGTAAGTGTCATTGAGAACATGTGTTAAAACTTGATTTTTACAATTTTTGATTTATTATCTTTGAAAAGTTTTGTTATTCTAATCCTTCTAAGCCCTTCTAGCCTTTTCTGAGTATGAGTGAAAGAATTAAGTTTAAATGTCTAGAACCCAAGAAAGTTATACCTTGTTGCTAAGTCCCAGCTACTCATCTGTCTTCCTTCCCAACCGCAATATTAGAGTCTCCTGGGATTTGGAATGTACATATGATGATGGTCTGTGTAACACTACTTACTGCAGAGGTATAAGACACTCATCTGGAGGCAGGCCTCTACAAGAACCAGGGTATTCTGGGGCTAATTTTCTCCAGAATGTAAGAGAAAAGTACATGTGATGTCAGTTTAAATCAACATTCTTAACTGTGAAAGTAACTCATGCATGCAAACATTACCTTCAGATAGTTTAGATAAATTGAACTAATGAACAACTTTACAGTTTCTAGCAGATGTCTGGGTGAACACAGAGCATTTTCATACCACACAGTACCTACTTGGATTCAGTTTAAGGGCAGGATCTAGACATGGCAGAAGAGGCTCAAACTAAACACATAAACACATTCTCCATGCAACACTCTGTGAATAAACTGGAGACATGCAATGCACTCCTTAGGGTCTCATGAAACACAAATTGAAAACCGCTGGCATTTAGAATGCATAGCAGTGATGATCCACATGCATGCCAGCTGCAGCACCTGCATCCCTCCAGCTGGCGCCATTTGCAGAGTAGAGGCAGGACTACATACAGAAATCATCCTGTGCTCAGTAATCCCTCCTTCAAGGAAAAAAACAAAACTTTTCTCTCCTCTGATTTCTTCTACCTGTTCCAGAAACCCCTTATCAAGGTCATGTGAGCATCTGGGGTAAGCTTTGACTATTATATGTAAAAAGAAATCTATAAGCAGCTGCATTATAAAATACTTTTAGCTTGAATACATAAAGAACCAGATTTTCTCATGTACCACCTGTAAATTTATCTGTCTGTTATTTATAAGATTTCTTTGGCTTTTCAGAGTGCTAATTCTATAAAGAATTTGAAATATCTAAAATCTACAGATGTCAGAGCTGAAAGGAATCCAGGAATTATTCACTTACTGTTACACCTTTTTCTCTGACATTTGAAAATTGACCACTCAAAGGAAATGAAAAGATACTTGTAAAGAGTCTAGATTGAATAGGAGAAAAAAGCTGGAATGGAAGGATCAAGAATAACAATATCAAATCCAGAAGGCACTGCTACCTTCTGGTTAGGCTAATTATTTTTTCTGAGAATCAGCCTTCTTAGGCCTTATTTTCTGCATATTCTTATATTTGTGGGGAAACAAAAAAAGGTTATATACTACTGTGTGTTTTCAGATGACTGAAATCAAACACCTTACTGATAAATTCTAGTCTTGTCCTGCTCATGGTTCTCTGAGCTCCAAATGTTTTTCATTCTCTCTCTTTCCTCTTCCATTTTCTAGATTACTCTCTCCTCACTGGCTCTTTTCTGCAGTTTAGGAGCTGCTCAAGTCTACCTTCATTGAAGCTGCTGCTTCTCCAAGTTCGACCTCCCTTTTCTTTCATTTATTCTACAAATATTTATTGAACACTTGCAATATACCAGACATTCTACCACCAGGCTTCCTGAAAAAGTCGTCTATGTTAACTCTGTGTATTTCCTTCTTCCCATCTCTCCAGTTCTATGTAAACTGCCAGATTACTAAAGACAATTGATTCTTAATTCCTTTACATCATTTACAAGATTGAATACTACTTCTTTCCTCAAATTCTCTCTTCTGTTAGCTTTCAAAATATCTTACACTCCCGATTCTTCTCCTTTCTCAATGACCCTTTTCCTTTGGTGTCTCTTCATTCATCTTCCCCTTAAGAGCTGGTATTCCCCCAAGGTTGTGTCTGTGCTGTCTTCTTTTCTCACTCAACGTGTTCTTCCTGGGCCATCCTAATCATTCCCACATTAACCTATTCTCTATGAATCAGTCAATGAGAGACGAGATTGGCCTTTGAAACGCCCCAGACAATGTCATATTTGGACCACTTGCATTAGTCTCTATACAGAAGGCACATAGGACGCAGGGAGGGAGACCTGGAGCAATCATTTTAATATTCTCCCCCCACTCTATAGGGCTATGTCCCTTCCTATAAAAATGTAAAGGGGTGAATTAAGATAGATCCCCAATCCATCCCAGTATTTTTCCTCTTAGTGGTATGGGTGGGCCCCTTGAGGAAAAGACTATCGGTATGTCAAGACAGGCCACCCACCACTTCCATGAACCCACTTCCCTGAGACCTTCTGCTATATTTTCTGTATCATCCCGGCACAAGTGATAGGTGTTTCAACTTAGTCTGTAGAGACTCATATGGTAGAACAGGATATTAATTACTTTGCCTTAAAGCTAAGTTTCTCCCAAAGCTGAAATCCATTCCCTGTTCTATTTACCACCTCAGATCATAGCCAGACACACTTCATGAGAGGAGGTTGTACAGTAAGCATGACATGAAAACCAAAAAAAAAAAAAAAACACCAAAAAAAACCCAAGTGAATGGCAGCAGAAGAAAATACCCCACAGATGAGTAATATGAACTTCTTCCCATTAATTTCCATAAAGTAAATTCTGAAGAAACCAGAACTTCAAATCTCTCCCTCTGCAATGTCTCATTTGTTCAGTCTCAGCCTGAGTTGTGTCACTGAGGCTATACCTACATTGCTGTTGCTCATCATGGACAATAGCAAAGTCATAGTGGCATTTGGGAGAGAGTGGATAAAATATAAAAAGAAAATAGCTTTGGCTTCAGGTTCATCAGGATGCAAATCTTAAAACTCCTCTGGAGAAATTTTCATTAAGAGGTTAGTTTTGCTTCCTTATGTGGGAGTAGAATCTGCCTATAGGTACATCTCAGCTATTGTGGTGACACCTCCCATGCCTAGCACTGACATCGTAGAGCCAAACATTATACATATCCATATCCACACGGAATTGACTGAGTTGTAGAGGGAGCAGCAGCAGTTGTTGTTATATAATATTATTTTTATTAGGTCAGGGTAGTTTAAAGTTTATCAGCCTAGGTCTGAGGCCAAAATATCATAAAGGAAAAAAGCAAGCTATGTTGACAGAATTATCCTACTTGATAACTGAAAAGCATGTAATGCAAAGGTAGGGAGGGACAGTCCCTGCCAGCCAAAGTGGTACATGGTGAAGCTGCTAACTACAAGCTGTTCACCATGAAGGCCCTTCTGGTGGTTTTACCATATGGGAGGAAGAAGTGAGGGGTGCCCTGGCTCCTCTTTATTATATAAGAAGCAAGTGCAGAGACATTGTTATACATGTACAGTTCAATTAACCCCACTCATGCCCCAATAAATATCAAACTCTGACCATTCAGATCATCTACTGTGACTTCCTCAAACAGGAATAAGGGAGTAGAGAAGGGCTCAAAGTGTTTGTGACAAAACTTTCCCCCTTCTGGGGTTCTTCCCCGCGATGTCTTCTAGAGCGGTACTGTTCACTAATGCGAGCTGCATATGCAATTTTATTTTTTCTAGAAGCCACATTTAAAAAGCAAAAAATTCATTTAAATAATATTTTATTTAACCTAATATATCGAAAATATTATCATTTCCACATGTAATCAGCATAAACAATTATTGAAATTTTCTTCTTCATACTAAATCTTAGAAATCCACTGTGTATCTTACATTTATAGCACATCTCAGTTTGGACGAGTCACATTTCAAGTGCTCAATAGCACATGTGGCTTGGTGGCTACAGTGCTGGATAGCACAGCCCTAGAGAATCGTGATGAGCAGGGAATAGGATTTCCCCCTGTTCTCCCTGTATGGTAAGCTCTGTAGCGCGTCTTAAATCTACCCCCTACCTACCTCCCCACCTCCCCTGCCCTAATTCAGACCTGATTATCACCCACCTAGACACTTCCAACCACTTTCTATCTAGCTTCCCTCATCTTGCTAATGCATTGTACACACTGCTACAGTTAACTATCTCATTTCATTCTTCACCTTCATTGGATCACATTTCCTACAAAAACCCAATCTCATTATTATGATAATTTGTCCCTAACCTCTCACTGCCCTTTAGAAGCCTGTGATAATTTACATGTCAGCCATATCTGTATCTCTGGTACATGGTACACAGTATTCCAATATGGAATGTTCTCTGATCCTGCCCCTTATCCTTTAAGGCTCAGGTGACAGTTACTACCAGTGTGAAGACTTTCCCGTAGCACTCTGCTTATGTTTCATTTTTGCCACTTAAAATTATGTCTTGAGTTTGGGGGTCAGTGCCTCTCTTCAATTGCACTTTCCTATCATCTTCCAAGTCCTCACACATAGTGGACATTCTACAATATTTGGTGAAATTGAAGGAGATAAAACTGAGGTACATTAAGAAAATGTTTATAACCAGCTGCTGCTGTTGTTTTTTTCCTAGCTCACAATAGTCAAGCAGCGAGAGCAGCCAGAAATGGTTTTCCGACAGTTCCTGGTAGAAGACAAAGGACTTTATGGAGGATCGTCTTACATGGATTTCCTCTGTTGTGTTCACAAGGAGATCTGTCAGCTGCTTAATTAATGGAAACTTCTCTATCGTTGATATCGCATTTCTAAGGAGATAATCTTCTTTTTGGTGCCTAATTTTGCACCTAAAAGACTAGTTTTTATTTCTTGCTCATTTTCAGAATAGCTTTCCGAGATGGCATTTAGAATTTCAGCTTTGGTGCTCAGGTACAAAGCCAATGAAGGTACAATTGTACCATAAAGGGAACAGTCTATTTCTGATTGCACAATTTTTAATTTTTAAAACTATTGCAGTTTGCATTTCATGAAAGGTGATAGTTTACAGAACCGTAAACATTCTCAATTTTCTTTGTACTAGACATATAAATTATTTTTCAAATTGTATAGATTTGGGGTAAAAAGTTGTTTTGGTTCCTCTCCCATTTGCAGTGAGGGAAAAAACCCTTAATTTTTACATTATACCTAATTTTTTTAAGCCACGTAACTCCATTGAACACATTTTTCAACTTAAGGTTTGCATAGCAGACAGACTTTTAATAACCTTGGAATCTATCTGGTAGAACAATTCGTGTTCTACATTTTTTTCATAATTATATATTGTGTATGTTAAAACTATTTTCCACTTGTTTTGTCTATAAAACTGTCTTTATCAATATTCTTAATGGTTCTTTGTACAATTTGGAAGGTTTTTACCTGTATATAATGGATCTTAACCAGTACCAATAAATCGCTTCATGTACTTAGTAGGTAAAATTATTTATTTATTTTTACTTTGAGATTTTTTTAAAAAAGGATAGTATTCAAAGTGTCTTGGCAAAAAGTTGTTTGGATGGATCACTAAGAACAAATCAGGAAAACAAAATTTTCTTTTTTTTTGAGGGTTGAGGAGTGTTAGGTAATCAATCTAGGAAATATCAGACAGTGTACTTAAGAAAGTCATTTAAAACGTTCTCTAATATGTCCCTGTGGGCAGAATAAATAGAAATGGGCTACATGAGACCATTACTAATGAATATATATAAACCTAGGAGAGTGGTTTTGGGTGGTGTGATACAGACATCTGTCCTCTATCTGCCCTGTTCAATTATATGAATAAATAATAATAGCTAAAGTATATTGACTACATATCATATCCCAAGAACTGCACTATGCGTTTTGCGAATATTTGCACATTTATTTCTCAAAGCAACCCTAGTTCTATCATCATCTCCATTTACACATGAAAAGACAGGCTTGAAGCAATTAAGTACCTTGTCTCTGATTACATGGCTAGTAAGGTTTATTTATAAATTAGTAGATGTCATGAAGTTGAGTAGAACAACAAATACATTGACAGGATTAAAATTCCCCCCATGTTAGCTAACTCTCATGATGCTTCAGATAAACTTGGATGAGTTTAACAGAAAGAAATATAAGCTCCTAGACTTGTGTCCAAAAAACAAATGCATATGGCAGGAGATACTTCTTCGAAACAAAAGGTATTAAAAAAAGAATTTAGGGAGTTTGTCATTAAGAATCAGTAGTGGGATGAAAGCAAATGTGATCTCAAGCTACTTTATTATAAGGGTAGCCTGTCAAATGAGTATAGTGATAGTCCCACTCTATCTGAAGTGAGATCATACCTAGATGAATATTCAGTTTTAGGCACCGTGAACTATATGGAATAGAAGCACAGAGCACAATCCTTTATTTGTTTGAAAACAGCCTGATTTGTTCTGTGAGTTCACTAGGGTATAGAACCAGAACCAATAAACGGAAGTGACAAGGGGCCATTCAATAGAAAGAAGAAACTTCTAAGTAATTAGCTCAAAGAATGTGTCATTCTTGGAGGCAGTATATTATTATTCAACAAATATTTACTGCACACCATCTGTGTGCCAGGCACTATGCGTTCTACAGGGGAGACAGACAACAGTGAGCAGCACAAATGAGATCTTTGCCATCTCTACAATTACAGTAAAGTTTCATAAATGTCAGGAAATGCTATAGTGAGCACACAGAAGGGATATCTGACCTGTTTAGTTGGGAGGCAGGGTGTGTAGTCAGTAAAGATTTTTCCAGAGGAAGTTTTATTAAAACTGAGCCCTGAAAAAAACTAGTCAGTTAATTGGGAGTATTGGTAAATATTCCAGCAGAGGAGAAAATATGCATGAAGGTCAGTGGGAGAGAACATATTACCCCTTCAGTAAGCTAAAGAACTTAAACTTGGCTGGAACTTAAGAAGAAGAGACAGAGTGGTAACAAAGTTGGAGGGGTGGGTAGATTCCTGGTCAAGGGGGAGTTTAGACAATCAATGGCAAAGTGAAGACATTCAAAGTAATTTAAGCAAGAGTGACAGAATCACTCTTTAGGTCACTTTGAGTTATAAGGTGACAGAAGCAGGCAGACCATTTAGGAGGTTACCAGAGTATCCCATTTGAGTTCATAATGGCGTGAATTAAAATAACGGTATTTAGTGGGGATGAGGAGCTGATGTTACTAAGGGATAAGAAAGTGTCATAATTATGATTTCTCTTTTGGGCAGCTGGATGTATATTGAGATGATTCTTTATGAGAGGAAACAGAACTAGATTTGTGTGTGTGTGTGTAAAGAGTAGTAGTTCAGATTTGTACATGCTGAGGTAGCCTATAAGCTATCCAAGTGAGATGACAAACTATAGCACCTAAAAATATGGTTGTGAGGCTCAGTAGAGAACTATGAGCTGGAGATTTGCAAGCCATCTACATACATGCAGAGAAAAGGCAGCCACACAAGTGAATTAAAAAACCTAGGGCAATCTCTAGAGTGAGATGAAAGCAAATCCCTGGGGCAGACAGTAACTGGAAACCTGTAAAGGAGTCTAGGAAGGAAGGGCCAGCGAGGTGAGGAAGAAACCTGGTAAGAGGATGTCATAAAGCCCAGTGTAGCAGAGGGGTGGATGGAGAGTGTGGGCAGCCAAGTTACGGGCTTCCAAAAGACAAGTTAAAATGAAGACTAAATGTATGTTGGAATTAGTGAAAAGGTCATGGTGACTTTGGCGAGAGCAGTTTCACTGGATCAATGAGGATAAACGTTTGACTAGAACATTCTGAGGAAAGGGAGGCAGATTGGAGGCAACCTTAAGAAAGGGATGAGTGGGTGGGTCACAGTTAGAGGGAGGATTTTCTTGTTTTAATACACTCAGGGACTTGACATTTAAATACTAGTGGAAAGAAGCCAGTATTATGTTGGGAAAAAAGTGGCAATACTGTCCTCCAGAGACTGTTGAAGATTGAAGATAGAGAAAAAATATTCAAGAGTAAGACCTTTGGAAAACAAGAGAGAATATAATACAAATGGAGAGACTAGCTTTCAGTGGTAGGAGAAACCAGTATATAATGGAAATGGTCCAGTGAGTCCTTAACTGTCACCTGTCAAAAATGGTCTAAGTGCTGTTCTGAGGTGTCCTGAAATAGTGCTCCTCCTCCCCAAACCTTGAGAGGCACTAGAGGATACTGGCTAAAGGCACAGGCTCTGGAACCAACATGGGTTTCCATACGAGTTCCACCACTAGCTGTGTGATCCAGGGAAGTTAGAAACCTTTGTGTCTGTTTCCTACTCAGTTGTTTCATGGATTAAGTTAGTAAATATAAGGGGCTTAGATTAGTGTCTGACACATAGTAAATGCTATGTAAGTGTTCATTGCTATTATTATTATATTAGGTTTTTAATTAAACTTGCTAAGGATTATGTAAACTAGGACAAATCTGACTCCTAATTGTATTTGCTGCTATGCCAGGAGTATCTTAATTGACATCCTCAAAAGCAAGCTACCATCTTTAAATGCTATAGAAATGTCCAATTAACAGGTGGTTTCAGAGGTTAAAATAAACTCACCAATATGAAAAACCTGTAGCCTAAGCTGCTTTAAGTGTTAAAAAGCAAAACATCAATAATATATTAATCAAAGATAAGAATTTGTATTTCAAATGTTGAGCAACCATTATGAAAAAATATGTTCACTCTCTCAAGAAGGCTCATCTTTGAGGTTACTAAATGGCACAATTTCACTTTCTAGAAGTATAACCTAATGACAGTAGGCTGAAAATAATTAGAATGGTCTGTTAATAATTTTTGAATGTTTAGCCAGATGGAACAATGAAGAACAAGTATTGAATTTTAGATCAATTTTGAACATGGACAGATAATCTGAAATTGAACTTCAGCTCCACTAGGAGGCATTATACACTATGGTGTCTAAACCTTTCAGAAAGGTTGGTCAGAAAAGGCAATTTGGGGGGAGTTGACAATGCAAATTTTAATTGCTGGAAAAATAAAATATAATACTGACTAATCTGGATATGAAGAAAAACAAAAAAATCTTAGTTGGGCCAATAGAAATCCCTTACTCACCATGTCTAATGGATGTTTCCTGGCCTCTGCTTAAGAAGCAGAAGCTTACTCCTTCCCCAAGCAGCCATGTATGAACAGTTGTTAGAAAATTATACTTATCAGACTGTTTCCCTGAACCTTCTCCTTTTGGTGCAAATGCTCTGTCCTTTGAGGCCAAAGGTAAATTCTTCTTCCACTTGACAGCAGTTTTCATATAGTTTCCTATCACGTCTCTTGACTATGCTAAACTCCACTGTAAGGTAAATGTGGAACATAGACCTATTTCCCCTACCCATGCATACCAGAGTTCTCCCTCTCTGCTGGGAAACTACCCCTGGCCAACATAGTCTACCCAAGGAAAGGCACATCTCCTTTAAGACAAATGGAAGACAGTAGGAAGCAGGAGCCTTGAGTAAATGAATTTGCATGTAAATGTAGTTAGAACACTACAGTTCACTAATGCTGGAGCCAGTGGGGTAACAAGTAAATTAACTTATCTACTCAGCCAGATCTCCTATGAGCTCTGATTTGGGTGAGGGTCTACACATGAGCGTGCAAATGATTTCCACCTCTATGTTGATCTGTTCACTACATAACTGTACCCTGTGGCAGTGCGTATTTCTAGCTGACCAGCTGCCATCAGCACCTCCCGTAAGTCACAATGTCTCTGCCTATTGCAATATTGGGTGAGTTTATTTGGAATAGGCAAACACTATGTGAATGCCCTTTCAGATCTGGGGCTCCCGTGATGCATCCCCCAATTCTCATATCCTCTTAAATATTATTTCTAGAGCCACTGTTATCCGAACTTAATAAGTGGAAGTCCATTTTCGAATCACATAAGTCAGTTTAGGGAGACAAAAGTACCAGTGTCTACTTAAACTATAATAGTAACTGCAGATACAGTCTCAAAATGCATGAGTTGTGCAAGAATTTTTAGGGTATGCTTTTTATTTTAATATTTTAAAAAACTTGTTACCAGCTTTAAAAACAAAACTCTTTTGCAATGAGAATTTTCATTTTTAGGATCTTTTATAGAATAAGACTTTAGTTTTTTAGTCAGTATTTTTCAAGCTGAGGTATTCCTTGGGTCCATGAAAATGATGAAAAATGGTTTAAATACATGTTATTCATGTTTGAAGTTTTAAGATATACCATGGGGTTTAGAATGTTACTAACTGATGTCTCAGGGACCTAATATGCCTATGTGACAGAAAGGGTTTTCCACTTATAAATTAGGAGAAATTTAAGCAAATATGAATTGCAACAATGGTGTGCAAGAAGTCATGTTTTTAAAATCTACCTAGTTGAATCTGAATCTCTCTCTCACAGGACTGGGAGGGAAACTTTATTACCTTTGGTCCACACTGATGACTAGTGTAAAAGCCCCCCACAGTCTCCTGAAGTCCAGGGCTCTCTGGTCCCACACCACACTTGGGGGAAATGTACGTGCAGTCTGGGGACTGATACCTTCCTAGGTGCCATTCAGCTACTCCCCAGTGAGGTCATTTCTCGGATGCCACCCCCCACCCATCCTCCACGATCCTGCCCCTCCTCACTATCAGGCAATTTACTGTCTCTATTACTCACAAGAGGAAAGTAGTCTACTTTTCTCACTTAGGCTATTATTAAACAAAGTGACACAAATATGGTTAACTCACCTTATTTTTCCAGGCTGCAATTGGCAGAAAATTAAAAATTTATATCCTGAGGAAAGAGGTGCCTTTAAAGTCAGATCAGAGAAAGTTGATTCTGTTCGAGATCTCTGAAAATAGTAATTCACTGGAAATGACTTTGTTTCCTCTTCTTCAAGGATAATGTTCTCTTTATTTGATAGAAAAAAATCATTAGAAAACCAAAGTCCTCTTATGCAGCAAAAAAGCATCAGCAGAAGGGAAAAGAACTGAAAAAAGAAAGTTATTAAAAAATCTCTTGGGGATTACTTCCAATTATTAAGCAAGCAAGGGAGTAAGGGACTATTTATAGAGCACTTACTGTATACCACACATTAGAAGCTGAGAAAGAATACCACTGCCTTCACAAAATAAACGACAGACTAAGTCCTAAGAGCCCAAGCAGCAGGGTAATAAACTCTGGACTAAACCAGTAGACAAAGGCAGGTATCAGAAAGAATGGCAAGCTTTATACTTGAATCAGGAGAAATGAGAGCAATCAGGACCACAAATGGTCCCTGAAGTTTCTGATGTCATACTGATCAACTATCTTGTCAGCACCATGTCAGGAAGAAGTTGAGACTTAAGATTTAGGGAGTTAGTTGGTTGATGAGCTTATATTTGAGTTTACATTTTTCTAAATTTGCTTTGGAATTATTTTTATAAATAAATATTTTTAATCATGCTTATATCCTTTTATTATTTTTTAAAAATAAAGCCGTACCAATAGAAAAGTAAGCTATAATCTTGAGCTCCTATTACCATGGTATGAGCCTAGCTTCTTGCTTAAGGCCGAATAATCCATCTACCTGAATTATGGACACTTAACTATAGCAAAAGCCTCTTTTTTTTTTTTTTTTTTAAACTAAATATTAAACACTGCAGCTACCCAGAAGTTGTCTTGAAATACATAAACTTATGACGGCCAATTCCACAAGACATTTAAGTAATTACCTTGATCATTTAACCAGCATAAAGTGCTAAACTCAGCAAGTGTGTTTTATTCTGACTTTTTATCCTCTGCTTTCACAAAGACAAAGAAAACAAACATATACAACAGGCAGGATAATGATGTAGTCATTCTCTTAAGACGTCAACAATTGTAAACTAAAAACTTATATAGGTATAGGATTCTCTAAAAGGTATGTCTAGTGACAACGCAGGCCTAGATCTCTACATTTTCTCCCACTGGACAGATGAAATGGCTTACAGTTACATCACTGCATGCAACTTTACAGTATTAGTCTGCATCTTCACTCTTATTTGTGTGTATCAAAATAAGCCAACTAGATAACATGCTTTCAAAGATGATTTCCTGTCCTAAGCAAGGAACTTTCTTCCCTTTTCTTTAGTAAATTTTGTCCCACCGTATTTAGAGGCCAGAATTTAAAATATGCATGCAGTATTTAGCTAGCCAAGTTGATTTTAAGAAATTTTAGTTTCATGAAAATGTAAGCAAAGGTCATAAACTATTTTGTCAATGTCCAAAGATTAGGGAGATTTCACATGAACATCTCACACTTACCGTCTTCCCTCTGTGGTGACAACTAGCTGGAGCTGACTAGTGATGTGCACCTTACCTAGGGCATGAGCTCTCCAGTCTTTATCCCTCTCCATGTCTCCATGGCCCTAAAAACAAGAGTCAGAACAAGACTAAAGCTCTCTGTGCTGCTCTGCTTTTCTTAGAGAGGTGGTGAAAAAACCCATCAAAGTAAGAAAATATCACAGATAAGAGAAATTGAAGAAAGTAAATGAGTTGTAAATAAATATTCTCCTGTGTTTAATATGCAAAAAATGTGTCTAAAAAAGACAGTTATTCCATTATAATACAAATCCTTCACAGATGTATATTACTTTGTTCTTGTATCCATTTTACATTGCTGATGTCTAGATTCTCAATTATTTAGAAGTATTTTTGAAAAAACCTATCTTATCTGCTTTTCACTGTTTATTAGCATCTCCAGCTAAAGAGGAAAGAACTACAACACATACTCAAACTGATTATTTTAATATTCTGTCCAGTACTGGAGAAAGGGTTTACTGGAAAAGGATGTCCAAATTAAGTAGATTAAATGAGATAGTTTTTCTCTGTGCATTGTACCTAGCAATGTTTATACCTGAGTAAATGATGAAGACCTTTAGATCAGACAAAATGTGGTATTTCTGTAAGTGGAGTCTTCTCCCATGGGCTCAGTTTGCTGGATAAGTTTTCTAACGTTTTGGGAAGTCCTACATTTACAGCTTCAAAACGGACTATATATGCTTGAGACCCCAGCTAAGGTTCAGTCCCTGTTACCAAACATCAAAGACAAGATAATACTAAAAGTCTTATATAAACCCCAAGATTACAGGTTTGTTCTAAGAAAGGCCTTTCTTATAAGCAAAAGTTTGTTTTTAATAGCTCACAAAAATATGAAACACTTTCAGATCAAAGACTACTATCTAGAATGAGTCCTAACAGGGCTTTCATTTTTTCAAGTTAATAAGGATTATATTAAACAAATTAGTAAAATCTGAAACTATACTTCAAAGACCAAACCCTATTTTTCTAAATTCAAGGTGAAAACAGTACAGGTTGTAAAATAAGCTGCTGTACTATTGGTTTGATCACAGAGTTATAACACCAAGATCAAAGATTCAGATCCCTGGACCAGCCAGCCACCAAAGAAACCCCAAAACCAAACCAAAACAAAAAACAGCTGCTGTAACTAATTGAAAGATATAATGTACCAATCAAGATGGGTAAAAGTATCTTAAAAGAAGAAAGGAATCACTCCTAATAGCAGCCGTAACACACTGATGCACACTGTAGCTCCCAGATATCTTACCATGACACTCCATTAACTTAAATAAAACTATGGCATAACACAGACACTGACTCGGCTTTAGAATAAGGGAGAAATGTAGTTTAAGTTTCTCCACATATGAGCTATGTCTCACAAGGTGGTTCTGCTATTTACCAAAGTATCAGAGCGGTACTGCTGCATACAGATCCATTGCAACGTTGGATATGTGACCTACATACATCTTTATGGTGACCATTCTACACTCTGACTGCCATCTCCACAATTCCTTGGTCTAATATGGTTCAGTTGTGTTTGGTTATAGTACTCCTGACCCCCAAATCTGCTCTAGCTGACATTATCAACTATCTGCTCTCTCCTTTCTCCACAGTGAAGAAGAGTAGAAAATGATTCCTATTCAAGCAGCACTTTGGGCCTCCTAACCGCTGCCCTTTGAAAGAAGAAGGTCACAGGAAGAACAGCTCCCACTGAAAATAAACATTAACATTTAGCTTAGAGTATCTGGAAATGTAATTCTGCATAATCTTAGGCATACTTATCTTAGAACTTTTAAACTGAAAAATGTACGGCTGTTTAAAAATTACTAGCTTCTATCCCCAATAAGGAATCAGTGAAGCAATTAAAATTTTATTTTTAGATATTTTTCCTGAGAATGTAAGACATGTAAATATAAAGATGATCAAAAGTCAGAAGAGGTCAGAGTGATGAGCTTTCATTGGAACCCTTTCCTCAAATATTCTATTGTAAAAACAATATCGCAGCCTTTACTAGAAGTGAAGAATAACAAAACTAGTGAGTTAATTCCATCTTCTGTTATTTAAAAGACCAGATTACATTGTCAAAGGGATAAATCCTAGGTCTTGCATTCTTTTTTCACTACCTGCTCTTATTTGCTCTTTTCTAAATATGGTGGACTGTGTGGCTCCTCTTAACTTTCGACCTACAAAGAAGCCATTCCTACTTTGACATTGTGATGCAGATCTCACATGTTTAAGCCATGTAAGGACCATGAATGTCACCTCCCCTTGAGTAAGCCCAGGATGTGGAACGAAATAGTCGTTTATATAGGATAGGGTCACTCCTTAGCTAACACTTCTAAGGACCCATCAATGGGCAATTGGAACTTCTCTCTATCCTCTTCATTCCCAGGTTGCACACAGTTCTGCTTCTGGATAAATTTAAATTACTGTAGTAGAAAACATACTACTATTTCAGCAAAAACTCTAACCAACTATGATACATAACATCTACATCAAGAAAGGTGTTAGTCAAATGCGATCTATACTAGAAGGATTAACAGACTGAACAAGTTAAACTCATCAGACATTTACGGATCTCAACCCTATTTATATTATTCAGTCTTCATCATCAAACTGAGTCTTACAGTGGGTATAATATAACTTTATCTTAGGTATAACATGAGGACAGAATGGCCACTAAAATGTTATCACAGACCAAAAGAACGGTATGATTTTAGGTAGGTCCTTTTTCATTTGGTAACGACGGTAATTTCACTTACAAAAAAACAGACTCAAATTCCAAAGTTTAAAGTTTCATTAGAAAAATCATAACAAAATAAAAAAAGTATTTATCAAGAATAATGGTAGTATTATATTCACCAAGTTCAGCAAATTCATTTGAAAAATGAGTTATAATATAGGAAGATAAACGACAGCAAAAAGTCTTATACAACTAACTGATCTGCACAACCAGCGCCTTAAAAAAACCCCACATCATTTAGTTTTAGTAAAAAGCAACTGCAGTTCCATTTTCCAAGCCGTATTCTTGAGGGTTTTCTATAATTGGTTTTATGTTAAATTTTCTCCATAACAAGTTAAAAGATATATGTCATTTTCTCATCACCAAGAACTCTATTCCACAAAACATTTAAACTAAGCACTTGAACCAGGTGTCTCTGTTGTTGCTTCTGTTACTTTCATTTTGTTGAGAAATATAAAACTGCTTTGATGGTCAATCCAAGTTCAAGTCTACACCAGAGTTCTAGCACTTTGCTTCTTAGGAAGCATGATTTAGAGTCATATGAAGCTATGCAATTGAAATATTTATAATGATGAGCTTTTTCTTTTAAAGTCTGCCTAAGTTCTACCTTTCCTATGCCCACCCCTGAAAGCTCCACTTCCCCTATCAGATTTAGATTTGGCAGGAAGTGATTTTGTTCCATGTCTTTCGATTTCTTCAGTACTCAAATTATATCTGAGTTTAAGATTTAAAAAAAAAGAAAAAAAAGAAGTTGGCCTCTTTTTATTGTTTTATCAAGAAAATGTTAAAAACCTAAGAGAAGTTTACCACCTGTCCCAACTCCATTCTATCAAGCCTCCCAAACAACTTCCCATTTGCTGTGGCATCAGTGGCAGGATGCACATTATCAACTCCTGTCAGCTCTAGTATGATACCACAGACTGAACCTTTTTCACTGCTCAGCTATTTCTAAAAAGTAAAAGCCTTTGTAGTTAGTTGGAATCTATCAGAATAAATTCAATCTCCAAAGGTGAAGCTACTTGTGTTGTTCCATTCTGTTCACTTACATGTGCATGACAAAAGGAAGGATCACTCATTTATCCTGAACAAAACTAGACAGTCTGTAACAACTGCAAGGGAAGTTGGCTAAGATATTCCTGCAGCTCAGAGAAAATCAAGCAAAGAGCAAGCTGGAACTGAGTTCTAAAGTAGGTCTTCCACTGAAAATTCAAATTACAATAAAGAAGGTTAGAGGGGCATTAACAGGATCACTGTCCTCAAACATTATCGAGGTGGAAAGCCACCTCTGTGTGCTCCTCCACGGCCTCCTCTAAAGCCACCTCTTTCTCCTCGGAAGTTAGATCGATTTCTTTCTCGTCCACGGCCAGCAGAAGTTCCACCTCGTCCTCCGCCTCTGGGAGCTCCACCTCCCCGATCAGATTTAGATTTGGGAGGGGGTGATTTTGGTCGAAGTCTCTCAATTTCTTCTGTACATCCAGTCAAGTAAGAATTAGGGGCGCTGAAATAGGATGCATATGTTTCTGCATTGTAGTTGCTATTTGTAAGTGTTGGTCCAACTGTAAGCCAGCCTGAAATGGAGGAAAAATGATAATCCTTTTTATTTGCAATTATCTCTTCTCTTATTTATCTTTTAGGGGCTAGTTTGAATCCCCAATGAATTCTTAATGATGTACCATCACTCACGCAATATTGATCTCTTTTACAGAATGCATGGTACTTAATCATGGTCATATTTTAAAGATCTCATATGTACATATACTGTTTCTCCTCCTAGACTGTAACCTTTATAATACTGTATATCCTTCTCATTGTTGCCATCTATGTTCTACATTCTGTGAAATAGCACATACAAAAAAAATACACCACACTGAGTTTAGAGTCAGTGAAAATTTAATAAAGTACATA
This sequence comes from Cynocephalus volans, assembly GCF_027409185.1. NCBI lineage: Eukaryota > Metazoa > Chordata > Mammalia > Dermoptera > Cynocephalidae > Cynocephalus > Cynocephalus volans. The sequence goes on along the minus strand of NC_084468.1, from coordinate 103,864,578 downwards.
CAACCTTCCTACTTATGGAAATAGTGCCATCATTTTCTGATTAAAATTTCAGAACTCTTGTGCTATTCTTCCAAACCACAAACTATTCTCAGTTGATAAGTCCTAGAAATTCAACCACTACCTTGTTGCTCCTATTCATTTCCATCTTTCCATTTCTATGACCACCCCCACATTTAAGCCTTTATTTTTCTACAAGGCCAGTTGCCTAAACCACACTACCTGTATAACACATACATATAGTAATTATCTCCCAACCTCTAGTTTCTCCTCCCTTTACAAGTGGAAAGCCTAAAGCAAAGCTTAAAATGGGTCACTTCTCTGCTCAAAAACCTTCTATGGTATTCTACAAAGCCCAAATTCATAAATATGAAATCTAATATCTTTTATAATAATAGTTAAACTAACTTTTCAATCACATTTCTCATTAATGCTTTTCATGAACCTTTGTTTAAGTAAAACAATGAACTACTACAGTGACTGTTTCCACAATAACCTCCACTTTTGTAGTCATTTTCTTTTTTCTTTTCTGTCAACCTGTTGAAAATCCCACCCTTCAACATCCAATTCAAATATACTTCTTAAATGAAATGAAAATTTTATCTCTCCTCAGAATTTCCATTAAACATTGTACTTCGATAGGTGAAAAGGTATTTTTGTCAACATTGCTATATAACTTTGCTTATAATAAAGATAATTTCTGATTAATTAAACTGTATCTGAAATGGGAGGAATTACAAATGAACTATAAATGCCCAATAGAGACACCATGCTCTGGGGTTCCTTTGGTGCAGTGATTCTTGTAACTGACATGTCCTTTAGAGGGACCCTGGAAATATGCCTACGGAATGTAACAAGAGACATGGGATCCTTTGGGACAGGTCAAATAATCTCTAATAATTAGGTTTTCTATCTGTAAAATTTGGTTTACAATATCTCTGCCCTATCAACCTCAAGGTTATTTCTTAGACTATTAGCTGAATCATAAGATTCTATAAAATGAAAACTGTTTTACTAGGATTACATTCTAAAATGTAGTAGCCACTTTTGTACAATACTTGTTCATTGTTTTAAAGAATCTTCAGTATCTACCAGTGCATGATGGATACAAAAATGTTTGAAGGGGAAAAAAAAGGTAAATTATATTGTGCCTTTTATGTATCACTTAGTTGACACCATGATAAGTAAAGAAACAGATCAGATCAATGAGCACCTTCTACACCTATGTGGTCTCACTGACTATTGATATTACGAGATTTTTCCTTGCTTCCTTCTAGTTTGTTTTTTGGTATGTTTGTGGTGTTGTGCAAAACACAAACACAAGGTAAGGAGCAGAAAACTTAAAGGTATAATAAAAATAGATAATATTGCTACTCCCCTGCCATATTGCCTCTTACATAAATAAAACATGGAAATCTTTGCAGAGTAAAGCGGTTACAGAAGTCCAAGGGATTCCTTTCTTCCCCAAACTCTTCATTGCAACATTGTGTTTTATTACAGCTTTACAGGTATTACTAAGAGCAAAGTAAGTTTAACACAGCCTGGCTTCAGAGTATATTGGACAAACACAGCTATCTTGAAACCTTATTTTAAAGCACTGGTAAATGGTACTCCTGAAGTATATGTGAAATACCTCAGACTATCTCCTTGAGGAAGAAGTGTATGTAAAGGATCAACCCAAATAAATTAAGGCATCTTGCTTAACTGAGAAGACTCTCAATTGCTCCTACTACTATTTATGTAATTAACTCCAAACATCTATACTTTCACTTAGTACATTTTCTTCCTAATTCTGTTTTACTGTAGCCAATACTAAAGTAACTTTTGTATGAACAGGCAAGAGTGAAGAACCAGATGGTAGTTTACAAGTTAAAAATTAAATTTGTACCCCTAAGATTTTGTTTAACTGGTTGAGACACAAATAGAAGATATCCTGTATAAAAGATATAATGTGTAATCTAAAGCAGGTAAAGGGGCCACACTAAGTGGATGGAGAAGAAACCCACTGAAAATTAAATAATTATAAATAAAAGTCTGTTTTAGTTCGTCTTTGTGCTTATACTTACACTTAACAATAATCTACTCTCTCTACTCCTTAAGCTCTTCTACTTGTTTTTTTAAAAAACAGTTTTAATAGAGATCATTAAAATAATCCTACAAAGCCATTAAAATGATTATGAACAATTATTTAAAATGCAGAAAAATATTTGACATAATACTGACGGGAAAATACAAAATGATGACTATAATTATGTAAAAATTTCTTTGCATAGGGACTGCAAGGTAGTATATAAAAAACTAAAATTATTCTTGGAAGTCGTAAGATCAACTCTTCTTTCCTCTTCAAAACTTTTGTAAATATGTTACATTAACTTTTCAATTATTAAAAGATTATCATCTGATGTTTACTTTTTATCCTTCAAATAATTTTGCTTTTTCTTTAAGTTTTTTGCTTCCTTAGAACAGCAGTACTCACTGGAGATTGTTCCCAGATTCAAGAGCTATTTGGGGGTAGGACAGGTTAATGATGGAAGAGAAAAATCTGTTCCTGTTTGCTAAAACTCTACAGCCATAATCTTGATAGTCAATACATATTGGCACCTATTCTTTCTGAACAAACATACTCCTCCAGCTGAATATCTAGTGACATTACTTTCTATTAAGCCAGTGAAAATGAAAGATTTGCTCACCACAAGCTCTGCTGCCAAATATTTTTACTTTGATAAAAGAGTAAAATCATCCACAGAACTTCCAAACAAGATGTTCATGTACGTTTGCAGAGGAAGTGTAAATAACTCAAAGTTAATTCTATACCTGTATATATACTATGTATATAATAACATATGCATGATCTATACATATATCAAGGAAAAATTAGTTTGAAAAAATTAAGGAAACTATAAAGATTAAACAATAGCATTCTCATCCTTTAAAAATCGATATAACACTTTAGACTTCAATAATTCAACAACACACGCTGCAATCTCCAAGATAATCACGGAAGGAATATAAGAATATCTAACAAACTAATAAAAAGAAATAATGAAATAATAAATGAGTAACTAATCAATCCAAAAGAAATGAGAAAAAGAGGAACAAAACAAAAACAGGTGGTACCAATGTAAAGCAAACAGTAAGATGATAATTTATGCTCAAACACATCAGGAATTACATTAAATATAGTCCAATTAAAAGATAAAATAAAGGTAAACTGAATGAAAAAGCAACCATACGTTTATTCACAAGAGATACAACTTAAATGTAGAAAGATTGAAAGTGAAAGAATGGAAATAATATGCCATATAAACACAAACCAAAAAAAGCTGGAATATCTATAATAATATCAGCTGAAGTGGAATTTAAGGCAAAAAAAACAATAGATAAAAAAGGATATTTCATAATATTAAGTGGGTCAATCTATCAGTAAGACATAAAAATTCTACATTTTATATATACCTTACAACACAGCCTCAAATAGATAAAAAAAAAAAAAAAAAAAACCCCAAACTGACAACAAAGAAAACCAGAAATCCATAACCATAGGAGATTTCAATAGATCTCTATCACCAAACAAAGTTTAAAAAGAAATCAGTAACAATACAGATGATCTAACCAGAACACAATTAATAAATACTACAACTAACAACAAAAACAGAGTACATATTCTTTTCAACTGGACTTGGATATTTATCAAAACTGAGTCATAAAGCAAATTGCAACAAATTACAAAGGAGTGAAATCTTATAGTATGCGTTATTTGACCAAAATATTGAGCCAACAAGCAATAATGAAATGATAATTACCACAATATTGAATAACCAATGGGTTAAATATGTAATCACAATGAAAAAAATCTAAAAAGTATTTTTAAAGAGATGGTAATAAAATACTACATGTTAAACTTTTGGAATGCTTTAATAAAGCTGTGCTTAGAGAGATTTAGAGCCCTACTATTTAGAACCCTAAATATAATATAAAAAGCTGAATATCAAAAATCTAAATATATCTCGGATAGAAAGATAGCAAATAAACTCAAAGAAAGTAGAGGGAAAAAACCAAAAGAGCAGAAATTAATTAAATAAAAAGAAACATGCATCAAGACAATGAGAAGATAAGCCACTTACCGAGGGAAAATATTTGCAAAAGACACAGCTGATAAAGAAATGTTATGTAAAAGATAGAAAGAACCCTTAAGCTTCAACAATAAGAAAACAAACAAGCCAATAAGAAATGGGCCAAAGACATTAACCGGCACCTTACAAGAAGATATACAGACATCAAATAAGCATATTAAAAGATACTCCACATCAGATATCATCAGGGAAACATAAATTAAAATGTGATATTAATACCTACATATTAAAATGGCCAAAATCCAGAACACTAACACCAAATGCTAATGAGGATGTGGAGCAACAGTATTCTCATTCATTGCTGGTAGAAATGCAAAATGGTGCAGGGACTTTGAAGGACAGTTTGGTAGTTTCTGACAAAATTAAACATACTCTTACCATACACAGGATTCAGCAATTGTGCTCCTTGGTATTTTCCCAAAGGAGTTGGTAACTTATGTCCACACAAAAACCTGCACATGGATATTTATAGCACCTTTATTAATAGTTGCCAAAACTTGGAAGAAACCAAGACGTCCTTCAGTAGGCAAATCGATAAACTGTGGTATATCTAGAATATGGGATATTATTCAGCACTAACAAGACACAAGCTATCAAGCCATGAAAAGTTTTCTACTAAATGAAAGAAGCCAATCTGAAAAGGCTGAGTACTATATGATTCCAACTATATAACATTCTGGAAAAGGCAAAATTATGGAGACAGTAGAAAGATCAGTGGTGGCCAGTGGTTGTGGGGATGGGGAGAGATGAATCAGTGGAGCACAGAGGTTTTTTCAGTTTGATACTACAGTGGAGGATAGATGTCAATATACATTTGTCCAAACCCACAGAATGTACAACACCAAGAGTGAACCATAATGTAAACTACAGACTTCGGGTGATTATGATGTGTCAATGTGGGTTCCTCAGTTGTAACAAATGTACCATTATGGTGGGTGTCTTAGTCTGTTATCCAATGCTTATAACAGAATACCTGAAACTGGGTAATTTATAAAGAAAATAAATTTATAACTATTTATATTATATATGTTAACTATTTATAGTTTTGGAGGCTAGGAAGTTCAGGGTCGAGGGGGTGCATCTGGTGAGGGGGTGCATCTGGTGAGGGCCTTCTTGGTGGCAACTCTCTGCAGAGTCCTGAGGTGACTCGGGGCATCAGATGGTGAGAGCGCAAGAACATGTTAATGTGCTCTCTTCCTCTCCTTATCAAGCCACCAGTCCATTCACATGATAACTCATTAATCCATGAATGGATTAATGGATTCATCAGAGTATAGCTCTCATTATCCAAGCACCTCTTAAAGGCCCCACCCTTCATACACCATAGTCAGGTTTCCCACCCTTTTAATACCGTTACAATGAAGATGAAGTTTCAACATGAGATTTGGAGGGAACAGTCAAGCCATAGCAGTGGAAAATACTGATATGGGGAGGCTATGCAAGGGTATACAGAAAATCTCTACACTTTCCTCTCAGTTTTATTAGCTGTGAACCTAAAGCTGCTAGTATTTGAGGTACAGCAAGAAAAGGAATTAAATACATAAGAATTTTATTTTACACAGCACTGTGTCCTATTTTCTCAGCACCCATATCCCAAAGAATCATAAAAGTTGTTGTGTTTTTTTTTTTTTTTTTTTAAAGTGAGTTCCTACCTGGTCGAATTGTACTATCTCTTCCAAATAGATGAAGGCGTCTTCTACCAAGACAAAAATGTTCTATTATATGAAAAATTTCTACAGGTTTTTCTATATTGCCAATTTCAGGTTCTTCAGTGATAATTAAGTCAATGTCAACATTAGCATGAATGAAGTCCCCGTCTGTGCTACGTTTCACAGTTCCTTTGATTCCCATAAGGCAGTGTTCCTAAATAACAAGAGTACACCAATGAATTTCTTTTCATCAACAGTCATATTTCATAACATTTTACATTTCTGATATTATCAATTCCAAAAATAATCTTCACTTCTCTGCATCTTTAGAACACAGTTCTATGGGCAAAAACATAACAGGAAGGCCTAGATCTCTAAATGTGGGAAGACTGCCAGGAAAACAGGAAAAACAAACTGTTTCCTTCTATACTGTCACTTGCAATACACCATACTTCCAGAACACTTCACTTCTGACACCAGATGTGTGGGTTTTTCCTACACCAAGCAATTCTGCACTTCTCCACTGATGCTATAATTCAATTCAATTCTGACACTATCTACCTAGTTAGCACAGACCTCACAAGCTAAGGGATCAGTTCCACAAGACTGCCCCCCACTTCAGATACCAATCACAAGTCCAGGTTGTCACCTGTGCTTCTGAATGAACAGCTATAAATCAGAGGTTTCCATAACCCCCCCTCAGGTTTGATCATTTGCTAGTGCAGCTTTACTTACTATTTCCTGTTTATAATAAAAGGATTCAACTCAGGAACAGCCAGGCAGAAGAGATGCATAAAGGGCAAGGTATGGGAGAAGGGGCGTGGAGCTCCCATACCCTCTCTGGCACACCAACCTCCAAGCAACTCCCCAAGTTCACCAACCTAGAAGCTCTCCAACCCCCACCCCTTTGGGATTTTTATGGAAGTTTCATTACATAGGCACGATTCCAGTCCCAGAAAGACTTAATAAGAAAGGCCCCCCCACCAGTGGCTCCCTAAAGAGCAAAGAACAGAATCTGTTAAAGCCTGATAGTAGAAGGGCAGAGTAATATGAAGAAAAAGTTCTCAGAGGTTCTTGTGTAGGAAAAAGAAGGGAAGAAGAAATGTCTCTAACTTGGCCAGACACATGTCTTGCTGTCGTCTCTTCTTTCCGAGCCTAGAGAAAGGGAAAAATTCTGGGGGTCAGGGTATCAAAAGCCCATCTCTAACTTAGAAATATGGCAGTTTAGGACACACAAGAATGTATATTCTCCTTTCCAGCAGGGTGGAAGTTGATTGGAGATAGTGAATAAATTAACTTGGATGTATTTCTGTAATGGCTCAATGCTATTCTTACAAGTCTAAAAAAAAGGATCTTTCCACCAAGATTTGGAAAATCTTAAGAGAAAATAATGAAAATAAAGAAAACAAAACAGTAAAGGTAATACCTTTGTTCTCTGGAAGACAGCCTTCGGATCTAAAGTCTTAGTTTTCCCAGGATTGTTTTTATTGGTTTTAATCCAACAAATATCTTCACATCTTCTATAACCCCACTTGCGTAAACACTACAAATAAAATAATTTAAAAAAGAAATCCTTAAAGAAATAAACAATACTTAAAATAAACAACCAGCATTTAAAAATCTTCTAGAAGTTTGAGACACTAAATTCCAAGGTATCACAGTAACTGTTTTAGTGCAGAAACAGAGGAAAAGAAATGCCAGTCTTTAAAATGTATAGCCACAATACAGAATAACATATAACTTTTGGATATTAATGTTATATATATATATATTGTTAAATATCAAAACGTAGGAAGAATTACATCATATCCCAATTCTTTAATACTACTTCTACTGGCATCAACAGACACTGGGTTTTTAATTGCAAGAAAACACTCAGACCCTCTGTAATCACAAAATAATCCAAATGATAATTTGGATTCCTGCCACCACAATATTCCATCCTCTGACAAAGCTAAATGCTGTTAAAAATTTTCTAATTGATAACTTCTTTTCAAATGAGTCCTATAAAACAGTATTAAATATAGAAATAAAAACACTTCAAAAGGTTTAGACAAAATTGTTATGTATCTCTTTACTGGGTATAAGTGTACTTTCATCTTTATATAATGTAGAAAATACACATGTGAACCCTTTGTTTCCTAGAATCTGTTATAATCATATATGAACATACAAGTACTAGCTAAACCATTGCTCAGAGTGGCATTTTGAGGGCCTACCATATGTAGGTCCTTGCTAGCTACTGGTAATGAAACAATAAGATACAGTCCCTACCCTCAGTAAAGAGTAAATTAGGGGAAAATAAGAAACTGTGAAGTACAATATAACTGGTACTATGATCAAGTACATATAAAGATACAGTAGAGCATAAAACATACACACTTTTCAGGAATGCTCTTATTGTTTAAAGTGATGTACACCTCAAAATGAAACACTTTTATTTTAAAATCTCAAACATCACGATCAATATTTGTTCCTGTCACTAAATATTTGTTTTGCACTGGATGTTCATTAACTTCACAATGGCCTAATTCCTACATGCCCTAATCCACTAATTTACCAAGAGATCATGAGTATTTCGCATGCTGAACTATTTTTGTATTCGCTTTTGGCCAAACTCTGCTTTCATCAATATGATATACTGCTGCATATATGAATAATAAAACCTCCTAATCATTTTCAACCTAATTTGAGGGAGTGGGAAGAAAGACTAAATTCAGACATTAGATTTTTAAAATGTATACACTAGTAGACGTTTAAGAACATACAGTATGTTTCTTTCTCTCTATTTTCTTGCTTTTCCATAGCATTTTGAGGGAGTCACTACCAAAAGAATGGAAATGCCCAATTGGAATACAGTTATACATAGTCTTACCTGAGTTAACAAATGAAGGAAGCAATAATATTACCCAACAGCCCCAAACTCACTATTTATATAAAGAATATAAAGTAAACATAGAATTTCAGAAATTAAGCACAAATTTATCTCGATATAATCCCACTTGTTATCTTAAATAGTCCTACTAAAATTCCACAACTACCAAAATGGACTCCTCCACAAATTAGCATGATTAAATGAGATCATTTGCTATATAACAAGTAATATGTCCTAAATATGGAAAGTATCATTCAATAAGATGTGAAGAAACAGACCCACAGAAGTATCTTTTGCCCAAAATCTCACTGCTGGATGGTAGCTGAACTCCTGATAGCTAGCCACAATGCTCCCATTATTCTTGGTTAAAACAGCATATGTTATTTTGTTTCCTTTTAGCAAAATACTCCAATCCAAAAAAGAGAAAAACTCTGAAATCCAACTAAACATAAAACATTTAAGTTGAACTGTTATAACTTTTCTCGCTGTCATCATTCATTCAAACTATATGTTCCTGATGCTGTGTTACTTTTCCAATTTGATTTGACTCCCACTTGGAATTCAAGAGTCAATGCTATTCACAGAAATGCTTTTTAGCTACTCACAAAAGCAATAAATGACACTAAGCAGCTTGTTTTTAAGCTGTAATTTGGAGTTTCAAATCTCTAAACGATTCTCTTCCTGCAGTTGTAATAAATTATATTTTGGAAGAGTTATATTCATCCCTAATGCTGGTTAACTGACTTAAGGGTACTGCCTTTCTTAAATTTTTTTCCTGAATATTATTTTTCTTCTAAATATTTTAGAACTATTCAAGAAACAAAGGACAAAACAACATTAATCTTCAAACCTTTTATGCAACATACTGTATTACATTTTTCTCTTATGAGTTTAAAAATCCACTATAAAAACACCATCTTACCACTCTTCCAAGGTCCAGTCCCTCCCCGGAACCACACCAGAGAAAAATAAATGATCGAGGTGCTGCAATCTCATCAATTTCTAACTTCATAATCTATAAGAAACCAAAACAATATTGCACAAGTGTTTTGTTTGCCATTCATCCTAAGTCCAAAAGAACAACCACTGAGACTTATCAGGATTCTCAGTAGATGTGTTCTTTAAATTAGGAAATATAATGGAAAATAAATTTTATCCTTAAAGTTACTTGTTCTACTGCTGTTTTGTTATTTTATATACAAACAATATGCACACATGCACATGCATATACATATATACACCTGCTTTCATATGGTAAGAGCTTATAGGAAACCATATTTATAGAATTATGATATTTTATAAGGAGCTGGAGAGATATTCTATAGCAACGTTTTCCATATACAGAAAAATAAATTGAAATGGGAAAAAGGTTAAATGAGCAACATTTAATGTTAAGAGCAACATTAAAATGAAATAAAACGATAAATGTCTGGGGAAGACTGTGGTTTCTGGTATCTGTAGAAGAACAGTTCTCAATAGATCAATATATATATTTTCTTATAATGACTACTTTAAGTCTGAAATGCCCCAAAATACAGTCTATAATTCTTTCCGTTGTATGTGTTGAGTGTGTAGCATTAAAGAAAAGATCTTTAATAATTAAATCCCTAAGTTTTGGGAATACCATATTCTCATATCAATGACTGTAGAAGCAACCACTTTATATAACATTTTTCTTTTTCTTTTTCTTTCAGCTTTCTCTGGAAGTTAAGAAGTTTCAAAGATCATGGTTCAAGCAAGAATTAGTTTCATTTATTAAGAAAATCTCAACTTTTGCCTGAATAACAGATCAACGTAAGTTAAAACCATACCATCTCTAACTTAAGTAGGTAGAAAAACAATATTATACAGTAATAATGGAATTAAGTTACAACACGTATAAACCTATTGTTTTATACTTCTGACTTTTTCTTAAGTCTTGAAATCTCACCTCATCTAATATTCTCATAGTACAGTAACCATTTTACCAACTATAATATGAATATATATATACACATATATATATCCCTATCTACACTTACACGTGGCACAGCTAAAGATAAGTGATGACACACATCAGCATACACTATGCAAAATCATACATACATTAAGCAAATTAATTATTCTCTCTTGACCCTTCAATTCTAAAAGCTAAGTGTTGGTATTTTAAATAAGTGCTTATGTCCTTAACTAAAATACATTGAACACTACTGACTCTCTAATGTCTAAAAAAATATTTGTGAAACCCAAAGGTTCTTATCCACGTACTGTTCTTATCTACATTTTATTTATTACATCAACTACTGGCACTTTCTTTAGGATAATACCACATAGAGTTTAAGAGCTTACGATTCTGGGACCAGACAATACTTTTCAATATGTCGGCCAGAGCTGAAGTTCAGTAAAATTAAACCAAAATCAAGAATGTGCATATAAAATATAATTCCTTTATTTCAAAAACTCTTTTATTTTGTTATATATAACTAAAGCTCTTGTGCCTTTACTGACCAAACTGCACACTCTGGCCAGAAAAAAACAAAGTACAACAAAGACATAGTAAGATTCATTGTTTGAATTTCCTTTTCTTTTGACTAAACTGAAAAAGATTTTTTTTTAATATGAATACACAATTTTGATGAGGATATGGTGAGCGAGATATTCTTAAACACTACTGGTGGGCAAGATATTCTTAAACACTACTGGAAGAAATGTAAATTTGTATAACCTATCTAGAAAATTTCTTAGCAATAAATATCAAAAGCATTTTTTAACCTTATGTCTCAGGAATGCTATATTTTGTACACTTTGATTTCAATAATCACAGACTATACTTATAATCAGGGGAAGGGGAAAAACTTTTTAAAAGTTATACAAGCCATAAAAATGTAAATAAAAGTGCCACGGGCATCAAAGCTAATAGGAAAAGCTTCAAGGAGGAGGAAGAACTGGAGGTAAATCTTGAAAAATATTATAAATAATAACTAGCATTAACTCAGAGAGGGATATGCAACACAATTCAAAGCAGTTTTCTATGAAACATCAGTCTTACGTTTCAGTCCCTGCCTAACCGTACCTCTTTACTGCACAGGACACTCCTGATTATATTCTCCCTGAAATTCCCTATTCCCTTGGTTTCCATGGCATTCATACTCTCCTGGTTGTCCTCATTCATCTCTGACCCATTTTTTATTACATTTCTTTTCTATGTGCCCTTTAAATATAACTGTTTCTTCAGGCTTTACTGTCAGCCCACATTTTGTCTTAATGAAGACACTATCCCAGGACATACTCATCTATTTGCATGAGTTTAATGTGCTAAGCCTCTAAAATTTGTATTTTATGACCAGATCTGTTAGTTGGTTTCATATTCCTATTAGCTCTCACATCTGAATGTCTCACATACACCTAAAAATCAACATGTTCAATATAATCTAATCCCTCTAATCCTGCTCTTCTTAAATTCACTCTCTCAATGCTGATAACTCAATCCACTTACCCCAAGATAGAAATCTTCAGCTATCCTTAACTCTTGCCCTTATCCTAATCACTTAGTCTCACCAAATTTATCCCCTAAACGTTACTGAATTTATCACCTTCTTTCTATTCCTACCATTATCACTCTAATTCAGGGTGGTCTCAGAACTACGTTACTTCTCAGAACTTCATCTCAGAACTAGGTTACTGCAAGAGTCTTCTATCTGCTCTCCCTTCTCCAGACTTCCTTCTCTCTAGTCCAGCCTCCAAACGCCAATCTGACCATCTTACTTACTAAACTGGTTGAAAACCCTTCAAAGATTTCTTAATATCTTCAGGATACAAGTCCAAGCTCCTTAAACATCTCAGACAGTCCTAGTCTGTGTTCCAACAACAGAAAACGCCCCCCTCCTCCCCCAATCTGATCTTCTCTTTGCATCCATCCCTTCTGTTCTTGCTTGCTTGTGCTTGGAATCCCTGTCCCACGTCTTTCTTCACCAGGACAATTCCAACTAATCTATGTATATTTTTCAGGTGTCATCTCCTCTATGTTCATGTCCCATCTTCCTAGGCTTGGTCAGTTCTCATATGATGTTATGCAGTCCTTCACTATGTAGCCAATAAAATGGCAATGTAATTACTGGTAGGTCAACGTTCATTCCATTAAACTGTGTACTACTTAAGGTAAAGTGCTAAGTCTTATTTATCTTTGAATCTCCAGCACATTGCCTGGTACAGAGAGGCTCAATAAATATTTATTTTTGTTACTGATCAGTAAAAACAGATACTTTACATAACTAATTGAAGTTATCAGCTTGCTTATTTTTATTTAGGAATATATAACTTCATCACAACAGTTATACTGAAATTATGTGTTTATGTATCCTTTTTATCTATACTGAACTATACTTACTATAAGTTCCTTGAAGAGCAGAAATCATGTTTTACATATGTATATGTTTAAACTCTGATGTTTACTAAAACTAACCAAATGTAGAGTGAGTTATCAATCATTCTGTCTGCTTTTAGACTTTTCTAGCTATAATGAGCAAGGACTCTAAGACTGGGATTGTGAGTCTTCTATAGCCTACTCACTACCTGATCAATTATTGCCTCAAAAAGAAGAATCAAATTAAAGATAATATAATATTTGTCAATGTATTTTGGGCCTTCAGCTATAATATACACTATAAATCTGTATTTAGAATCCCTATACAAGTAGGAATGAGGACTGGCCAGATAGCTCAGTAGGTTAGAGTGCAATGTTATAACACCAAGGTCAAGGGTTCAGATCCCTGTACTGACCAGCTGCCAAAAAAAAAAAAAAAAAAAATTGAAAAGTAGGGATGATATTTATAATCTGACTCTATGGTCAAAGAAACATACAGTGATTTGAAAAATAAGTAATTCATTACAATATAGAAAGTTCCATACATCATCCCAAGTCCAGCATTTTTCATTAGCAGTGATGCCAGTCTCTCTGTAATATTCTTCTAAAGGTGGTTCCAGAAGAATCACATCAAATTTTGGTGTTAGTTCTCTGATGTCAAAGGCTTCTATATCTGCTTGTAAGTACCTAGTTGATTAAAGCATAAAAAAATGAATAAAATATTTTCAAATACTTTACAGATGGTAATGAAAGAAATTTCTTAAATATTACTAAACATTATTTACAAAGTAATGATGAGGTAATTTCTAACTGCTTTTTCATGCAGGGTCTTCTTTCTTCGTTATAAACATTAAACCATCTACCAATGTTCTTCCTTAGGACATGGACACGATTAAACTACAAAGTAAAAATCATATTATTCCCCATGTACATCCAGAATATATTATCCTTACATTGAAAATCCATACTCAGATGTGAGTCTCTGAACCTCTTTTCAACATCATCTGAATTTTCTTAGGAATACCACATTACTTTTCTTGTCAATTTAGTTAGGTTAGAAAAACTATTTCTGTCTTAAATTCTTCCCTCTAAAAAATACTTTCTACATATGCACATAATTTTCTTTTATCAGTTTGTTCATTAGTAGAAATGGTTATATTGATAGGCTTTTCATGCTACTTAATATAAATTACTATTAGCCTTCACTAAAAAGTTATTTTCACATAGTATGAAGTATGTAAGAGTATTTTCATATAGGATGAATATTAGAGAATACTCAGACTTCCCCACATAATGAGACTTCTTTGTGGTTCTTCTAATGACTAACAGGATATATGTCATCAAATTGTTAAATATACAAAACATTCAAAATAAGCTAAACATGAAACAAACATTCTCCAGTTTCAAAGACCTCATACACATTACTGAGGAAAACATTATTCTGTTTAGCAAAGGCTAAAATAAATTATATTATAAATTGTTAAGAAGAGTATCTTTAGATGCTAAATTATAATTATGTTTTGTTTTCTTCTTTTCCTTTATCTGAGTTTTCTAAACTTTCGTCAATAAGCACATTCATGTTTATTGCATTCTTGATAATTTACTTAAATGCTTTTAAAAGACATTTTAAGTAAATTATCAAGAATGCAATAAACATGATTTTCTAAGAAAAAACATTTAGAGACACTTTAAGCAAATTATCTAGAAAGCTAAAAAAAGAAAGAAAATTAAATGAGAACCCACTGTGTACTTAGCACCAGAGCTTCAAATTAATACATTTTACTATAAAGAGGAAATAGTTACTAGCCAGCTGCCAAAATACACACACACACACACACACACACACACACACACACACACACACACACACACACACACACACACACACAAATAGAGTAATAGAATATGTTCTTCTTATATTAGTGCTGAGTTTTTCTAAAGAAGAAAGGATACAGTATAAACAGATTGATGCTTTAAGTCTGAGTTGGGAAAAAGAGTAAATGAATAAAAAGACTTACATAGGAGGAGTGTTAGACTTAGCTATTAACTCATCCTTTAGCCTGATAAGTTCCCTCAGCTTAGGGTATTCTTCAAATCTGTCAGCTAAACCTGAGGAGAAAAAATAGTAAATTTTAAATTTCAATTCAACTGCAGTTAAATCACTGAATTCAAAGGTTATAAACCCTCTCAAGAAAACAAAACAATACAAACACCACTTCCACTCTCCTATCTTTTAAAAAGTTTAATTTCTACTGTGGTGACTAGAGGTGGGAAAAGGGGAGGAGGAGAGGACGGAGGGAAAAATTGGTTAATAGACATAAGGAATGACTATGTTTTGTAATGATGAATATGCTACTTATCCTGATTTGATCATTACACACTGTACACACGTATAGATATTCAACTCTGCACCCCACAAGTATGTAAAATCAATTGTTTCAATAAACAAAAAGTTCAATTTCTAGTATTTTTAAACAATCATATACACATTTAATGCCTAATGACCCTAAGCCCACATTCAAGCAAAAACCCAGATGTTCTAAGCCCAGTTCAAGTCAATAAACCATTTAATTTCTCATACTTATTAAGTTAAATGATGTGCTCATAGCGTCAAGTTTAATCATTCAGGAAAAGAAAAAATAATTAGCTTTGTGGTATGCATTTTTCCCCCTTTATTTTAGCTAAGAAAACTCCTTCTAATGAATCTGTGATGATTAAGATTTTTTACTTTATTTCTTAGTTATTCAATGCAGAGAAAATTAGTATTTCTTTTCCTATATTCTTTTTCATGTTTCCCCCCACAGGAAGCATATTCTTAACAATATAAATTATGCAAACTTTCAATTTAAAAGCCAAAAGTACAAATATCAATAACCTTAATATCAAAAATTAAAAGCAAAAGATTTTAAAACTTCTTCAGTTGTTATTTTAAATCACATTTAAAATTTAAAAATTTGAAGATTTTATTATAGTCAGATTTCAAAACAGTAGAAGCAACTCCCAATCATCTAGAAAACAGAAGCATAACTTCTTGTCAATGTATAACAGCTTTCTAAGTATGTTTTCTTAGGGAAGCAAGTGTTTTAAAATTCTGCTCTTATATCCCAAATAGGATCATATCCAAATTTGGTTATATAATTTATTATAACTTTTTATGCTACTTCTAAATTTTGCTTATAAGAACAGTAAAATTAGTTTCTACTTCAAGACTAATGTTGCCTACAACTTAGAAAAGAAAAATAAATTGGATTACATCAAAACTTAAACTTTTGTGCTGCAAAAGACACTATCAAGAAAGTGAACAGACGAGACAGCATAAGCATGCCTGGGGACCTCAGCAGCTGTGGGCAGCCCCTGCTGACAGACAGCAGGAGCACATGGGACCTCAGGAGCGGCCCCTGCTGCTGCCACAGACATTGCTTCCATGCGGATGGTCTGCCACAGCCACCACCGCAGTTACTACCACCACAAGGGTAGCTCACCACCACAGAGGCAGCCATAGCTGCTATGCAAGTGGCCTGCCAAGAATTCAACTGCATTGATACAAGAGTTACCAGTAGAGTCTGGGGAAATAAGTGAGTGAAGACCCATGACCCAGTGGCCCAACCCACAGGGGAAATTACAATGCCACACGCAGTAGCACACCCGGGGGTGGAAGGTACATGCCCAGCCCACACGACTGTGTTGATCTGGGTCGTGACACATACAGAATACAATAGGAGTGCAGAAATCCAGGATGCCCAAATAGAGTAAGAAATAAAACTCCCAGTCACCACCAACCCATCCCCCTACTATGGATAACAAGAACCCAGAAGGAGACTCTGCCTGAAGGAAAAAGGAAAGAGAAACCCCTGGGTTACCAATTCTAACTGAGGAGCTCCAGTATATCATAGTGCACTCATCAGGGTCATGGGACATTAGCTGAGGTGACAATAAGCCCTCCCAGGGAAACCTACTCCAGTCAAAGAATGACAGGGCACCCAAGCACTTCTTCCAAGATCTTAAGAGCTTGCCCAAGTCCTTGACAAACCAACACAGTGTCACTAACCTCAGCAAGGAATCACTAAGTACCCCAGTGCCTAGGCCACGGAGGCACTCACATGCAACTCCAACACTGCATACAGCCAAAGTACCCACAGGTAGACTAAATTACTGTGTCCACCTGGAACCAATACTAAAGCACCCTACTTGATGGTCAATAAAAAACACATCTAAAGGAGGAAGTATCTCTTCTCAAAGCTCACTCAAGAGTAATGGAAGAAAGCAACTGCTCTTCTAGATGACCAGACATCAACATACAGATACTAGAAACATGAAAAAAACAAGAAAATACAACACCATCAAAGGAATACAACAATTCTTAAGCAGTAGACCCCATAGAGTGGGAAATCCTTGACATGACTAAAAAGGAATTCCACGCAATAATATTAAGGAAACTCAATGAAATAAAAAACACTCAGTTAGACAACACAATGAAACAAGAAAAAATATTCAGGATATGAAGGAGGAAGTTTACAAAGAGATTAATTAATACCTTAAAAAAGAATGTAGCAGAACTCCTGGAACTGAAGAATTCATTCAATGAAATAAAAAAAACCCAAACCGACAGCTTGAGTAGCAGGTTACAGCAAGCAGAAGAAATAATTTCTGATCTTGAAGACATCTTTTTGAAATAACCCAGGCAGACAAAAAAAGAAAAAAGAATAAAAAAATAAAAAAATGAAGACAATCTAAGAGATTTTCGTAGCAGACAAACTTAAGAACACATCTGAATCATGGGTGTTCCAGAAGGAGAGGAGAAAGGAAAAGGCATTGAAAACCTATTCAACACAATAATAGTGGAAAACATCCCGGGTATAGGGAGAGACATGGACTTCAGACCCAGGAGGCTCAAAGTTCCCCAGATAGATTCAATCCAAAAAGGTCTTCTCCAAGACACATCACAGTCAAAGTAGCAAAGCTCAAAGACAAAGAGAGAATCTTAAAAGCAGCAAGAAAAAGTGTCAAGTCACCTATAAGGGAGTCCCCATCAGATTAACTGCAGGCTTCTCAACAGAAACTATACAGGCCAGAAGAGAATGGGATGACATATTCAAAATACTAAAAGGAAAAAACTGCCAGCAAGGTTATCCTTCAGAAATAAGGGAGAAATAGTGTACTTCCTAGACAGACAAAAACAGTGGGAGTTCACCAAAACATGACCAGCCCTACAAGAAATCCTCAAGGAAGTACTGCATTTGGAACCCAAAACTGATAATCACTACAAAACTCACTGAAGGGACAAAAATGTAAACAAGAGAGAGAGAGAAACTATATCTTACCACCTCAAAAAATCAACAAACACGGACTAACAATAAAAGGGGAGGAAAGGAACAAAAGATGTTAAAAACATCCAAAAGAAAATTGATAAAATGCCAGGAGTAAGACAATACCTTTCAATAACAGATCCAAAAAATAAAAATCAGAAATGAAAACGGAGACATTACAACTAACACCACAGAAATAAAGAATCATTAGAGGCTATTATAAACAACCACACACCAACAAATTTGAAAACCTGGAGGAAATGGATAAATTTCAGGACACATACAAACTACAAAGACCGAACCAAGAAAAACAGAAAACCTGAACAGACCAAAAGAAAAAGAAATGAGATTGAAGCAGTAATCAGCAGTCTCCTAACAAAGAAAAGCCCAGAACTGAATGGCTTACTGCTGAATTCTACCAAACCTTTTAAGAAGAATTTTCCTCAAACTATTTCAAAAAATTGAAATGGAGGCCATTTTCCCGAACTCATTCTACTCATTCTATGAGGCCAGTATCACCCTGATACCAAAACCAGACAAAGACATGACAAAAAAAGAAAACTACAATATATCTCTGATGTGCCTATATCTCTGATGAACACAGATACGAAAATCCTCACCAGAATATTAGCAAACAGAATACAGCAACACATCAAAAAAAAATTACACATTAAAATCAAGTGTGATTCATCAACATATGCAACTCAATAAATGTGATATACCACATCAATAAAATCAAGAACAAAAACTATTATTACCTCCATAAATGCAGAAGAAACATTTGACAAAATTCAACATCCCTCCATGATAAAGACTCAGCAAATTAGGTATAGAAGTAAAGTATCTCAACAAAATTAAAGCCATATATGACAAACATATCACCAACATCAATCTGAATGATGAACAGGAACCGGTCAAGGATGCCCACTCTCACCACTGCTATTTAACACAGTATTGGAAGTACTAGCCAGAGCAATCAGACAAGAGAAAGAAATAAAGGGCATCCAGATTAGAAAGGATGAAATCAAACTGTCCTTGTTTGCAGATAATATGGTCCTATACATTGAAAAACCTAAAGACTCTACAAAAAAAAACTCTTAGAGCTGATAAACAATTTCAGTAAAGTACCAGGATGCAAAATCAACACCCCCAAATCAGTAGCATTTTTATACCCCAATAATGAACTAGCAGAAAAAGAAATCAAGAAATCAAGCCCATTTACAGTAGTCACCAAAAAAATAAACTACCTTGGGATCAATTTAACCAAGGAGGTGATCTCTACAATAAGCAGTACAAATCACTGCTGAAAGAAATTAAAGAGGACACAAAAAGATAGGAAGACATTCCATGCTCTTGGATTGGAAGAACTAACATTGTGAAAATGTCCATACTACCAAAGCAATCTACAGATTCAATGCAGTCTCCATCAAAATACCAATGACATTCTTCATAGAAATAGAAAAAACAATCCTAACATGCATATGGAAGAACAAAAGACCCTGAATAGCCAAAGCAATCTTGAGCAAACACAATAAAGGCAGAGGCATACTACTTGACTTTAAATTATTCTACAAAACTATAGCAACCCAAACAACATGGTACTGGTATAAAAACAGACACTCAGACCAATGGAACAGAACAGAGAACTCAGAAATCAACCCACATACTTACAGCCAACTGATATTTGACAAAGGCAACAAGAACATACATTGGGGAAAAGACTGCCTCTTCAATAAACAGTGCTGGGAAAACAGGACATCCATATGTAAAATAATGAATCTAGACCCGTACCTCTCACCACATACAAAAATCAACTCAAAATGTATTAAAGACTGAAATTTAAGACCTGAAACTATAAAACTCCTAAAAGAAAACATAATTGAAACATTTCAGGAAGTAGGACTGGGCAAAGACTTTATGAATAAGAGACCCCAAAAGCTCAGGCAATAAAAGAAAAAATAAACAAATGGGATTATATCAAACTAAAAAGCTTCTGCACAATAAAAGAAACAACAGAGTGAAAAGACAACCTACAGAATGGGAGAAAACATTTGCAACCAATGCACCCAACAGGGATCAATATCTAGAATATACAAGAAACTCAAACAGTTTAACAGTAAAAAAAAAAAAGTAACCTGTTTGAAAAATGGGCAAAGGAGCCAAACAGACATTTCTGAAAGAAAGATACATAAATGGACAACAGACACATGAAAAAATGCTCAGCATCACTAAGCATCGGAGAAATGCAAATCAAAACCACACTGAGAAATCATCTCACCCCAGGTAGACTGGCCATTATCAAAAAGACAGAGAATAACTAATGCTGGCTAGGATGCAGACAAAGGAGAATCCTCCTACACTGTTGGTGGGTCGGTAAATTAGTGCAGCCACTATGGAAAACAGTGTGGAGGTTCCTCAAACAGACAGAACTGCCATGTGATCCAGCAATCCTACTGCTGGGTTTATACCCAAGGGAAAGGAAATCATCATGTTGAAGGGAAACCTGCACTCCCATGTTTATTGCAGCTCTATTTACCATAGTAGCCAAGAGGAACCAATTTAAATGTCCATCAATGGACAAATGGATAAGGAAAATGTGCTATATTTACACAATGGAATACTACTCTGCAATAAAAAAGAATGAAATTCTGCCACTTGCAGCAACATGGATGAACTCAGAGAAACCTATGCTAACTGAAATAAGCCAGGCACAGAAAGAGAAATACTATATGCCCTCACCCATAAGTGGGAACTAAAAAAATAAACCAAGAAAAAAAGAAAGATACAACAATCACAATAATGCACTGAACTTTCAAAAGGAGACAACAGAACTGAGGCCACCAGAGGTGGGAAAGGGGGAGAAGGGGGAGGGTTAGCAAGAAATTGGTAAAGCACCACAAAATATGATTACATTGCATAATGCTGAATATATTAACTATCCTGATTTAAGCATCAGATACTGCAGACAGGTACTGATATTCAGTGATGTACTCAACAGATATGTACAATCAATTACGCTTCAATTAATTAAGAAAAAAATTAAAAAATAAAGTGAAAAGACAATCCAACAGAACAGGAGAAAATATTTGCAAATCATCCACCTAGTAATAGATGAGCACCCAGAATATATAAAGAATACACACACACACACACACACACACACACACACACACACACACACACACACACACACAGAATACATAAAGAATTCTTGTAATTTGTGGAGGATATTAACATTAATAAAACACATGTATTTCACAGGACAAAAGTCCTTAGCTTAGTAGGACCAAAGTCCTTAGTGTAGGCTGTAGCATAGTAGGACCATAGTCCTTAGTTTTAGCAGGACCAAAGTCCTGTAGTTTAAGAAATAGCCCAACTTTTTAGTAAAACACATAGAAATGCTAAGATTAAAAAAGACCAGAAAATTCTCACAGGACTGAAGTGAAGTCCTTGATGTAGATAAGAGAATTAAAGCACAGCAAAAGTGATTGCTTTGTGGGCAGTTGCCCTTGGTGCAACTACACCTAAATGATGGGAAAGTATGTGAGCTAAAAGCTTCAAGGTTACTCTGTTAGTTAATGGTTGGGGAACATTCCACATCTTACCGTCAGCTGCTTCTTTGAGTTTCTTGGGGGAATAAGTGCTGCCATAGGGATTATCTCATTGTTTCTTTTTGTATGTCACATAGCTTAGTTTTACGACTTCTTTTGATGGTAAATTGCTTGAACTATTTTAAGTTACACCTGCTTTAATGAAAATTGTCATGTAGCCAGTTTGTTTATGTTTTTACTATGATTGATTAACCACCTGCATTTCTTCTGTAACTTTCTTGCTTGCACAATAAAAACTGTGCCTGTGGTCCTTCTCCCTGGAAGGAACTTTCCCTGGGTGCAGTCACCTTTGGGCCTGTCAGTGCTCTGGAGAAGTGGGCTCTGAGTAATCCTTTGCGTCTCTGTCACCCTGAGAGAGGTGACGACAGTAATTCAATAATAAAATGACAAAAAAAAAAAATTAAAAACAAGCATTTGTCCAGAGAAAACATTTAAATGACCAATGAGCATATGAAAAGATGCTCAGTATCAGTAGTCACCAGAATAATGCAAATCAAAATCACAATGAGATACCACTTCACACTCATTAGGATGGCTATAATCAAAAACACAGACAACAACAAGTGTCCAGGATATGAAGAAATTAGAACCCTCATACACTGCTGCTAGGAATGTAAAATGGTGTAGTTGCTTTGAAAAACTGGTGGATATTTCCTCAAAAAGATAAACATAGGATTATCACATGACACAACAATTCCACTCAAGGTATATATCACAGAGAAATGAAAACATATGTCCACATAAAACTTTTACATGAATATTCATAATATTGTTAGCACTGTTCATACAATCAAAAAGTGCAAACAACCCAAATGAATGGATAAACTATAGGGTGTATGTGTGTATACACACACATATACACACAATGGAATATTATGACAGTAAAAAGAAATGAAGTACAGTACTGATACATGCTACAACATCAATGACTCGTGAAATTTTTTTTTTGGCAGCTGGCAAGTATGGGGATCCAAACCCTTGACCTTGGTATTACCAGCACCATGCTCTAACCAAGCGAGCTAACCAGCCAGCCCCCCGAAAATATTATGCTAAGTCAAAGAAGCCAGTCATAAAAGACCACATATTCTATGATTCCAATCATACGTAATGTCCAGAATAGGCAAATTTATAGAGGCAGAAAGTAGATTAGAGGTTACTTAAGGCTCAAGGGCAGATGAGAGGGAGGAAATAGGGACTGACTGCTAAAAGGCACAGGGCTTCCTTAGAGGAGATAAAAGCGTTCTAATACAGACTGTGATAACGGTTGCATAAGATACAAAAGGTTATATATATACTGACCTACAATTTTTTGACTTTATGATGGGTTTATCAGGGTATTAAATGTATTTTTATTTTCAACTTAAGATATTGTCAACTTACAATGGATTTACAGATGCTCCTTGACTTACGATGGGGTTACTTCCTGATAAACCCATCATAAAGTTGAAAATTTAAGTTAAACCATTGTAAAGCCATCTGTATACCCTTTAAATGGGTGAACTGTATGGGGTACAAATTATCTCAATAAAGCTGTTTAAAATGCAAGGACAGTCACAGAACCAAATTGGAGAGAAAAAGAAAAAAATAGACTAACATTGTGTAGTGGAGAAGGAAGACGTACCAGAAGCACTGAGAATGGAAAAATGAAACTGAGAAAAATAATTTTGTTAGAAATAATCCACAAAATAAATTACACGCATGTAAAGAGTTAGCAATAGCATATTCCCAACAAATCTGGCATACCTACATCCCTGATGAAATTCTGAGGTCTATGTCCAGTGTCTACAAAATGCTGGCAGTAATCATTATGGGGATTTAAGCTTTGAGTTCCCTAAAGAAAAAAGTCAAAATTAAATTAATAGCATGTACTCTGATGGTCGATACATTAACTTTGTACTTTGTTTTTATTACAAGGCTATACAAGATATAATTAACTGATAGATTTTTAAAAATTAGTAATATCAGTGACAACTAAAATGATAGCATTACTGTCAGTAGCTACTGACATTAATACATACTACCTCATCCTAAATAGCCAAATAACAGAAGAATATTTCAAGAATAATTTTAAATGATCTTTATTTTATAATAATAATCCCTCAATAATTGAAAAAAATCTTGAAGACAGGTATTTAAAATCTTTTCAAACATTTAAACTTACTCATTTTACCTTAAGAAAAGTACTAGAGTCTTTGTAAATCTCTTCTTCATACAGCAAATTCTCTTCCTCCTGTTGCATTTCTACTTCATCCTTGAAAAAGGAAAATTAAGTAAACATTTTATGTATAGGGACTGTTTCTCTAATTATCACATCTTGATTAGAACTCAACATAAATATTTTATTTCCCTAAGATATAGTAAATGTTTCAACTTGGCACTGAAGTCAACCATTGAAGTCTTTGCTTTCTAAACATTAGATCTAAACAGTTGATTATTTTTACAATAAAATAAAAATTTCCTCGTCAAATTAGCTGTAACTACTAATGTTTTGTTGACTAAACTATCTAGAATTATTTATGTTATATATAACACTATCAATGTTAGAATTTAGCTTGAGTCGTGAAAGATATAACCACCAATAAGGCAATTTTATTTCTATTAGATTGAACTATACGAAACTGCTGTTCTTATAGGTCAAAAATGTTAGAATATCAGCATTTATATATGGTTCAATCCTAAAATAATAATGAATATGTAAGTTACACATTAGCATATATCAAAATGCAACACACAAGACAGTATTCATGAGATTGGGTATTATATCATTGACCTCCCAAGAGATTTACTGAAACTATGCATTCTCTTCTCTATCAAATAGCTACACAACAATTAATGTGAAAAAAATGTCCATAATACTTTCTTTTCAACTAAATATTGCAATTACAAATTTAGAAGTTGGGTTTTTCCTGGGCCTCTTTCAGAAATTGTTCTACACTCCTGTCTAGACCATGAATTCTCAAAATACTTTAATTGTACTATGTTAGGTTGTAAACATGGAAAAACACAGCTCAAAAAAAGACTATTGCAGCCCTCAAAATATGATCCAATTACCCAAAGTTTCTGATGCAAAAAATATTATTGCCTAGTATTTACCAGGCATTGTGCTAAGTGCTTTATGTTCATAACATAATTGAATCCACACAACTCCTGCATTAAAATGAGGAAACCAATATAAAGGTCTTAATTTAACTTTTGATAACATATGCTACTGACAATTATTTTAGCACAATTTAAAACTCAGCTTTCCATCAAATTTGTTTTCCTGGATATGAATCTATTATTATAAGGATTTACTTTTTCTTGACCATAAAATTATCCTGTTCTCTACTTGCCTTATATTCTTCCACTTTGTCTTCATCTGTCTCTCCTTCATCCAGATACTTACGTTTTACATTTGGTGCAGAGGTATCATAGGAAGCCCTGAAAATTAAAATGGAAGTATCACACACAAATACATACAAAATGAGTAAATGCTTCTATTAATAATATTAAATAACAGGTTATAAAAACAGAACAAGGCAAATTTTTCCTGATTAAACAGCATCTATTTACCCAGTTTATAAATCATCCAAAAAGTCACACAACCTGATTAGTTGATAATCCTGTACTTTATTTTTCATGAGAAAGCAACCAAATGAGAAAATAAGCTGTTAAAAGGGATGTACTACAAAAATAAACTTCTATATTATATATCATGTTACTCTATCTTGAGCAAAACTGATGTCCAAATTAATAACCAGAATACTGAAAAAATTCTGAAATGCTTTCTGAACTATCAAATAAATACCAGTTTTAGGGTAAAGTATATTTTCTTCCATAAACACTCTTAAAATATAACTAATTATTTATGGTATATAAGCTAATTCTTAGTCTAACATTCCATTTTCTAACTACTTTATAAATGGGAACTTACTGCATTCAGAAAATATGTATTTTATAATTCATGAATTGACAATAAAAACCAATGTTTCTAAAAATCTTTATTTTGATGCTTTTCATAACAACACATTTCATACCTAGGGTTATTTTTTATTAACACAATATTAACGAGTCACTAAAAAAAAAGAAATTATTCAACTGACCTACAAGTTTCTCTTGTTTCAGCAATTTCCCTCTGCTCATCTTTGCTATTTAACACAGCTCCAATGCTGTCGGCACTTTCAGCTCCCAACTAAGAAAAGGCAAAAAACAAAAATTAGATTACAATGCATTGGATAGCCTTTCCAGGCATTTGTAGCAACATTTAATTTATTGAGTATTTAAAAAACAAACCAAAACAACAACAAAAGCCCATGACACACAAGAAATGGATTAATTAGCTTGCAAGATAAACTGGAAATAACTTGGAATAAAGTCTTGTTAATTAAGAATGATTTTGAGAGCTGGAAAAGCATTTTATGCTTTCAGTTATATTTGAAATTAAGACACTTAAATTCAGCCTACTTTTAAAGTAAATAATAAGACAAGATTTAGTAGTAGTAGCAATCACCAAAAAAAGCAGCTAACCCAGTGTTCATTTAGGGTCATATGTACTACATTAAACACTTACACAGCTCATATATAGTACCTTATTTATACCATGCCCTAATAAAAATCTATCCAGTTTTATTCAAGCTAAGTCTTTATAATGATCAAAGTCATAATTCTGAACTTTACTGATACCTTAAAAAATGGTAATGTAAAGTTTGGTTGGCAGTTGAGGAAATTTTGCAAGATTCAACAAATGTAAACAAATTATGGTTCAGATAAGGCTGACTGAGTGGGATCGATTCATGGAAAACTTTAAAAGCCAGTCCAAGGAGTGCAGAATGCAATTTATAGGTCAAGAGGAACTATTTAATATTTTTAAGCACAAAGACAAGAAAAAAATCTGCATTAAACAGTCCCTTTAGCTCAGGAAGGGCATACTAAAATATCAGAGCAGCAAGTCACCAGCCTTGATCTTAAACAATTAGCTACTAACCTTTTAGTCTACCCACTTCATGTGACTCCCCTCAGGTATCTCAATGACAAAGCCCTTCCAGTATGTCAACAGTTCCTGAAATTTTAACTCTTCCATAAAATCTTCCTGACTCCTTTTCTCTTTAGTCAGGAGACAACTCATCTACTTCCTACAGTTGGAATACTTTCTAACTTTCTTTCCAAGACAGACTCCTCTCTTTTCCTAACTCAGATTAGTACAAGTTTTTCTTCCAAGAGAGTTCTTCCATGACCACTATATATAGAATAGGTAGCCCCCTACCATTATTCTCCTTTTCACCTCCATATTTCCTTATTAATTTCATAACATTTAATACATCTTTCGATGATTTTCTTTTACTTTTGTTTACTTTCTATTTATATTATTTCATAGTCTCTGTCACAACTTCCAATTATTTGTATACTGCAATTATTTTATCAGTTTACTTTTATTCACATCTGCTAAATAAAATGTAAAGTCCCTGAGGGGAAGAACGCTGTCTGCCCAGTTGATATCTACATGTATCAACAGCTAGTATAATGTATGACCCCATAGTAGATGCTCAATGAATACATGCTGAATGAATAAATGAGATTTCCTACTAGGGTCTAGAGCAGGATATAAAGTATTACAAGAGAAATGTTCTAAATCAAAGTTTTGCTTACATATGTAATTGTCTTCTTATACTCCCAACATTTTTAAAAAATTGTGGAATGACTGGATCAAGTCAATAATAGATCTTCTATTATGGTGGCACTAAGTATATTATTTGAATAATTATGACAATTTGGTGTCTTTTGAAGGCATATATGATTTTTTCAAACAAAGCTATAAATTAAAATAAAAGGCAGGCATAAATTGCTGTTGGTAGCATCAATTGCCATCATCGTGGTCCAAGCCAACCTATGACATCCAATGTCTTCACCCGGCAGACAAAAGCAAATCAAGCAAATAATACACATTGAGTTTGTTCTACTCTGATATTTCATCAATCAACAAATGTTTATTAAAAGCTTCCTTTGTGTAAGAAACAGTGTTGGTAGAAGATTAATCCAACAGAAGTCAAATGCAAAGACTTTGCAAACAAACTGTTTATATTCTATATAACAATTAACAAACAATAGTTTGTAGACTCAACAGTAAGGACAATGAAAGCTTAGAGGAAGAGATTTCTGAGCTGTGCCATGGAGGACAGATAGAAGAAGGACAATTTTAAAAAATCCACAAAGTGTATACTATACAAATCATATTCTGGAGAGTAAGCAACTAGTCTGCCTTTTTCATATAGAGAAAAGTAAGTGAAAGAGAGGCTGAAATTAGTTGGTAAAGTGGATGTTTGTTGTTGATTATATTAGGCTTCCTTACTTAAGTGAATAGTTTGCATCCAACTAGAAGACAAGGAGGCAGCTAGGTGTACTAGAAAGAGCTAAAGGCCTAAATTAAAGCTGCAACTTGTACACTTACCAGCTTTGTGGCCTTGGGCAAGCAACTTAAATTCTCTGAGCTTTATTTTCTTCATCTATAAAATGCAGATAGCATTAGACTTGTACATTCAAAGATAATGCAGCCATTATTAAATTTTATGCACTGTGTAAGCTCTCTGAGGGTAGGAACTACCTATTATTCCTAGTTTATTTGCCAACTCACACTCCACAAATGCCAGGGGCTTTAGTAGAAGATAAATGAGTGTAAGACACAGAATAATTGTTTTATGAACGCATTTTGAGTCAAATAGAAGTTTGAATTAAAAATTAAGGAGTAAAACACCTTATGTAGTAGCAACAAAGAGCTACTGAATGTTTCTGCAGATAACATTATAAAAGAAGTTGGGAGAAAGAAGACTCAGAAAGAATACCTGATTTGTCCAAGATCAAAAATGCCAGAGGGAGAAGGAACAGATCTGATTCCGAATTCCCACATTTTAAACAGTATACCACAAACCTGTTCATCACATCAAAAAAGAGGATAGGTTTCATTTCCATTTACTAAAACCAAAACTTGCTACTGAAAAATAATAAGATGCCTCATTAAAGCCTATGAGCATTCCTCTTATCACTTTCACTAATCTAAACGTAAAAATGGAAAACCTGGTCTCTGATTTTAAGTAGAACTATGTACAATCTGTACTTTCTGCAGGTGTACTCTACTAATCAGCAAGTGTTAACTCATACACAAGAAGTAGTGAAGGCGAATGGTTTAAAAGATAACCTTTGGAGAAACAAATCTGGGTTCAATTTCCTGGCCGAAACGTGAGTGAACAAGGGTAAAATTACTTAACCTCTGGAACCTACTTCATTATTAGATAAGTGAAAATAATACTACCTATTTCAGGGAGTTGTTGTGACTAATATAGAGTAAGAATTCAAATATTAGCTGTGGATGATGACGAAGATACTGTGCATAAGACGCACAATCTAAAATTTACACTCAGGCTACTTTTAGACATGATCCCCACAACAATACTGTAAACTTATTTCACAATGAAGCCACAATCTCAAAAATTTGGTGCTGACTACGAGAAAAGGCAAGACACAGAAATCCACCTAAATAGTGAAGAGAAATTTAGGGGATAAAAAAATCATTTATTCTTGCGTGAACTGTGGTAATTCATTTACAAAGACCAACGCTTTGTATCTCCGCCACTGAGCACCGTGCCAGACACTTGTCAGGCGTTCCAAAAAGGTTGAAAACCAATAGCAGCATTCGACTTAGCACCACAATGACCGCGGCAAGAACTGGAAAAAATTCGGGGTACCACAGAACTGAGAACAAGGAGAGACCCAGGTATCAGGGTAGCGGGACCAGGATGGCCTTGACAGCGGCAGGTAGGGAAGGGACAGAAAAAGGCAGAGGCGGGGGGGCGGCAGCGCACGCGCATTCGCAATCCCTCCCCACATTGGCCATCCCGCGCCGCGGACCTGCTGCGCCAGGAGCTGTCGCCGTAACTTCTGCCGCTCTCGGATCTCCTGCAAGCGGCTATCCATGTCCCAACTCCTGTTTTTCACTACCCCAAATATTTGTCAATCGCGAATGAACCCCCGCCCAATCTTTCTTCCGAGTCCGTGGAACACAATATTCACCAGAAGCTTCTGGTAGCGAGTACGCCCTACCTTGTCTGCAGTAGGGATTTCCGGCGCTGTCCGAATGGCTCAACCCGGCCCGGAAGTCCCGCCTCCTCTGGACGCCCGCGATTTAACGTCACATGGAAGGGGCCCAATGAGGGATGCTGTGGTTCAAGAGAGGCCTCAGCGGCTGGGCCGCCCGGAGCCGCAGTTGTCAGGGCTGGGCCGGAGCGGGGCAGACAGGTCTCGCTTCTCATTAGGCTTTCTTGGTGTATCGTAGTTTCTGAAATGTTGAATCGTTTTTCCATTAATTCCCTCGGTGCCAGTCCTGGTGTTTTAAAATTGCTAGTTACCTGCTTTTTACGGAGAACAAACTCAAGCCAGATTTCCGGGGATTGAATCCTGGCCTCTCACTTGCTAGCTGAGTGACCTTGGCTAGTTAACCACCTCTGTGAACACCAGTTTCTAATTTGTGAAATGGGAGTAATAAGAGTGACACTTCACAGAGTTGTGGAGATTGAAAGAATAAACAATACCTATATATATAGCACTATGGAAGTGTTTATTATTGTTAAGATTTTTTATAATTTTTCCCTTCAAGCAGGGAACAACCATTGCATCTGCCTGTGCTCTTCCTCACACCTCTCTGGCCGTTGAGATGTTTTCTACTTTACCGTAATGCATCTTATGGATTCTTTCCTTTAGGGAGATGGATGGACTATAGTAAAGTGTGTCTTGGTTCATGTCCTAGAGGTCAGAAGCTAGGGATCCCCTGTTTGTGCTTGTACATTTGTCTTAACTGAAATTAACCCTGGGATAATGAAACAAATTACTAAAATTTCCCGGGTTTGGAGGAGAGGGGGCAGTGGTGATTCTTTCTCTGTTCATAGTAAAACAGCAAAGACCAAAGTCTTATTCAGGTTATTATCATTATTATTCACCACATTTGTCATCTTATTCCAAACCCACAGTGGTGGAAGTGGACTAAGACATCATGTTGCCTCAAGTTTAATTGGAAATAGTGGCAAGTACTTGCCAAAATTCTTAATAAATCTATTCTTTGAGAGTGTATTTAATTTTTGAAAATAGTACTAAATCTTCCAGATCAAAAGCCAGTTGTCAAGTTAAGCGAAAAGAGGCCAAGACTAGATTCTACTAATTATCATGTATTTTTCAAGAACTAGTTCTAAAAGGCAATTTCAAAAGAGGAGTTGTAAAAAATTCCTTGAGTAAAGTCAGCACTATTTGAAAATAAGTTAACTTCCAAGGGACATCTGTAAGACATTCTTGTACATATGAGTTAAGGTGTATTTCTTTAAAAATCAGTTGCATTACTTACCTGCCAATCACTTAAGCTGAGTACTGATTTAAACTACCAATGATGGGAACAGACATTTTTTCACTCAAATATTTATTGATATTGAGCATTTTGTACAGCACGCACCATAGAGTCTATAAAGTCTATCAAAGATCAAAGGCCAATTAGTTTTTCTTTATGGAGTTTAATGTCTAAATGAGGATTTTTAATTTTTAAGGTGTTGTGTAGGTTACTTGCCTGTTGTCTTTGAGCCCCATACTCACCTTCACTATTCTGAGATGATGATTGGGCTAGGAATCTGGTAAGATTCTGCCTAGAGGAGGCACAGGCAGGAAATCAGAAAGGTGGAACATGGGAAAACTACTGTTCTTCATTTATCTTACTCTCTACATCCAGGGGAATGGCTGTGTCTCTTACAAAAGTCCAGAACCAGCTGGAACAGCCCCATCTTTTACCACTATCTCGAAGCAACCCTAGTGGTGAGTTTGCTTTTGGACTCTGATAATACCACCTCTACCCTCTGTTCCACCAGCTCTGAGACTGGTAGTCATGCTGCAGTTAGGAATTTCTGATTCAATCTGACCTTCCCCTTTTTGCTCTTCTAGCCTTCAAGACTTATGTGGCCATTTTTCTATAGTAAATGGTGTCTGTTTAAAATACTTTGAATGATTTCTGTTTTCCTGCCTGGAACCTGGACTGATAAAGATGCAGATGTGTACTACCTAATGGTATTTACAAAGCCATTGGAATCCAGCAGAGGGTTGTTGCAGTTTTTACAAAAAAGGGGATATGACTTTGAAATCTATCTCCCAACCAATGAACTTTAAAACACCAGACCACATGTAGATTACTGTACATGCCCATCATGTACAGTAGCATCTGTTCATCATGGCAACATAAGGGCAACTAGGGAGTGTGTGCAGTAGGGAAAGGAGAGAGAAGAAATTTGGTAAGTCCCCACATTATAGTTCATACTCTTTGAAGAAGCAATTTCACTTGTAGGCACTTAAGAAGTAATGAGAGATTCACAAAATGATTTATGCATTTCCTCCCAAGCTCCTCTAGAATGATTCCTCCAAATCTAGATACCCAACTGCCTATTGTACATCTTGCTGAAATGTCCCCCGCAATCTCTGCTATGGTTTGAATGTTTTTGTCCCCTCCAAAAACTCACATTGTAACTTAATCCCCCATTGTAATAGTATTGGGAAACGTGGACTTCGGGAGGCAATTGAATCAGGAGGGTTCTGCCTTCATAAAAGGGATTAGGTGCCCTTATAAAAGGGCTTGACTGAGGGAGATAACCCCTTTTAACCTTATGCCTTGTGCCTTTTGCCTTGTGCCTTTCACCATGTGAGGACATGGCATTCCTTTTTCACCAGAGGATGCAATATTTAAGACAACATCTCGGAAGCTGAGACTAGCCCCTCATCAGACAACAAACCTGCTGGTGCCTTGATCTTGGACTTCCCAGCCTCTGAAATAGTGAGAAATAAATATCTGTTCTTTATAAATCTGTGGTATTTATTATAGCAGCATGAAGGGACTCAGACAATTTCAAATAACATGGATAAAACCTAAATTTTTCATTCACCCTAACCCTCTCCAAAAAAATCAATTTCTCTCCTCCAGCATTTTCTATTTCAGAGAATAGGATCAATATCCAACCATTTTCCTAAATAAGAAGCACTCCACCTCTCCCTCAGCCTCCATAAGTGTATCTACTCTGTGACTATATCTCTGCCTCTACCCTCACCTCCCCCCACACTATGCTTCATTTCTACAGCAATGACCTGTGTATGACTTTCATCATACAATCCTGATTCATATCCTAATTGGCCTACCCCTTCCCAGTTTATCCAATTCTTTCTAGAGATTTGTGGAAAATTATAATTTTATTATTTCAAATTCTGCTCAAAATTTTTTCATGTTTTCCCAATGTTCAGGGCAGTGCTGCCCAACAGAACTTTCTGTAATAAAAGAAATGTTCTACCTGCACTAATCAGTATGGTAGCCACTAGTCATATGTGTCTGCTGAGCACTTGAAATGTGACTAGTGTGTCTGAATGACTGAATTTTTATTTTATTTCAATTAACTAAATGTAATTATTCATATTTGGCTAGTGTCTACTAGATTGAACAGCACACATCTGGATTCAAGGGGATAAATACCTTACCCACCTAGCATTTTACGCAATATTCTGCTACCCCACCTACCCTCATTCTGTTCTCCTTTGTGTACCCAACCTTACCAGCACATTAACATTTTTGTCTTTTTTCCCTAAACATGCCATTTCACTTGTACTTTTTAAAAATTTATAATTGGATATGGGAAAATTCTCCTACAATAAAGAGGCTCCAAAATGACTTTTTAAAAACTGCAACATTTTGTAAGCAGAACTTTTCAGGAAAGCACATAAGATGGAATGAGTATCAGAATCTGTTGACAATTTCTGGTTTCTTGCAGTGCCTTCTAAGGAACAGGTGCTCAATAGATGCTTATTGATGAACCTGTTGGTTGAGGCTCACTCTTTAACTTTTCTGAGTTTTGTTGGAAAGATGAGTAGCGAGGTCTTTCCAACAAAACTCGGACAGTAATGAGTAACTATGTTGGGGAGAGATTGGAAAGAGCAGTTAGTATTTTACATTATCCTTGGAACTTCATTTATCATCATTATAGGTGCATAAGGTTTCCCAGACTGTGCATTTACTGTGCTTAACAGGACAACTGCTAAGTTCTAGAGCACATGTGACACAAGAAAATATTGAATGAGCCTCATGTCAAATGAAGGACTACATAAGAAGTAGAGATGAAGATTGTTTTTTTCATCACTTGTCTATAGATTTTGTAAAGGTATTATAATTCCATAAAAATAATTCTAAAGACTTGTCTTTCTGGAATGTAAAGTAAGAAGACATATGTCACAGCCTGTTTGTCAACATCAAATGAATAAATTTGATTTTGGGAATTTCCACAAATCTTCACTATTGTTTTTTCAAAATGACTAAAATTAGGAAGAATGTTAGAAATGGCAAAGTGAAAAGAATAAAGTAATACAAGAACGTTATAAGTAATATCAACACATTTGACCGAATAGATGAAAATAATTAAAGTTTGATTAGTGTACTGTGAATTTGCTATATTAATTGACAAAATTCAGTTCTGCTATAAGGCACAGAATGGGATGGGTGAATCCCATTGGATGTGTCGAGTACAGATAACAAGTACACAGGTAGCATATAAAACATAGATAGTGTTCATAAGATGTGCTAAATATAAACACAAAGGAACCTAGTAATCTGAAAGAAGTATTAAATCTTGATAGACTAAATTAAGTGTATGACAGAACAACAGAGAGTATTATTAAAAAGGGATGGAAAGACCATGTCACCCTTACACTGGCCACCTATGGTTTTATTCTGAACCCACATGTGCTCTACCTAAGAAGTGCTTATACTAGCCACAGCTGTTGGCAGGCTAATTGACAAGCTATACCTGGGGTCTGCCATACTTGTCACTGCTTCTCTTTAATAGAGCAAATGTGTATCATTGGTCCCAAGCACCTCCTATCTGTTGACCTCCTTGCTCAAACTTCAGTCTGTACCCCTAACCATCAGTGGGGAATGCTGCTGCAGCAGATGAAGAGAGAGACAGGACATATGAATATTATATAACTCAGGATTCACATCGTGCGGTCTTTCCCCCTTATACCCTACCCTAAGTGTGGTAACTTACCCCCATCTCTTTTTTCTTGCTCTGGGATTTGTGCTTTAAAGTGATTTTATAAACTGTGTGATTGGAGCATCCTCATTTGGTCCATGAGCCTGTTTTGTGACTTGTTGGATAGCTTGAATTGTAGTGTAATTGGAGGCCCCCATTGCATCAAGGTAATTTCTCATGACAACTAGAGAAAATTTAGAAAAATACAAATATAGTATTGTATGTCATAAGCTAAAGTAATCTGAAAAGGGGAAAGAAAGGCAGTCACTAATTGTATGCATTAATAGACTGAAAGATCAAAATAGGTGAGTAAGGGACAAACCAAAAGATAAAATGTGGGAAAGATTTCGTTTTTCTAAATTTATTTATAAAAAAGGAAGAAGACAAGAAAGAATTATGATTTTGGCAATGTTGTATAAATGTCATTGATACCAATTACACTTTATTTCTGAGGCCAAAATAACTATTTCAGAGATAAACATAACGAAGTCCAGCAAATGGACTAATCCCTGAATTTCCTTTAATTTATTCTTTATAGCATGGCCATAGTTTTTTTTTGGTTGTTTTTTGGGTTTTTTTTTTTTAATGTTTACTACCTTTTAAAGCATTTAAACAATCAAGAAGAGAGAAAAGTAACAGACTTTAAAAATACTAATTAGGTGGGAATGCATATAAAATACTACTTTTTATAAAAGCTCTTATTATTTACATACAATTCCTGAGACATTTCTTATAAATTGATTCCTATTTAATGAACACTAATAATGCAACTATTTTAAAGACCTGTGGGATGAAAGATTTAGTAAAATTAAACATCCCTTTAAAATGAAAGTAATTTATCCCTAATTTATCTCTTTTATAATTTATTTTCTTTAACAAGTCACTGTATCTCTGTACAATACAGAAAACGTTAAGTTAAAAACTTGTCAAAGTAAGCAAAACAGCAATATATATATATATATATATAAATTTCTCTAAGAATGTTATCATACTTACATGAGAAATGAAATTGTTTATGAAGCAAATACTTGGAGTTTACTCTGTGGTGTTTTAAAAATATGAAATTCTGTGATGTAGCTTATTCAAACTAACCATCTTAATACTTTAGTACTGTTTTTGAATTTATTTGTTTTTACAATTTAGTTCTGATTTTTGTTCTTGGCCAGTATGGGGAACCGAACCTTGGTGTTATAAGGCTGTGCTCGAACCAACTGAGCTAACTGGCTAGCCCTAATTCTTGACTTTGAAATTGAGTGTTTTCTCCCTTTTCAAGATAAATTTGAAATGGCAAAAACAATTAGCAAAAGAAAGTGTATTCTGTGATCAATGAAAAATAAAACCTTCATTCAAAGAGATTGATGGTATAATATCAGCAAGTCCTGCTTATTTTTTAATAAACTGTTTGGAATTTAAAATATTTATATTATTTTATAACCCCCCAAACACAGTAGAAGATCTGTTCTCAGAATTTACAAAGTACTACTGAACTTTATACCATTTTAAAATAATAATTATTTATTATTATATTTAATAATTATATTATCATTATTATTATAAAGAGAGCTACTACTCTAGAGATTTCGATCAGAAAAATACTAAAAATTATTTTTTGTTACTTTATACCAAACCATCATAAAAATAGATTTAGTTGTATGCATTCTCTCCAACATGTGACGTATTATTGTAGCCAATGCAAATACTCTAATTTTTATCCCCAGGAATTGTTTCAAGTAAATATAAAAGGCGATCCTTGGGGGCTGGAGTATGTTGAGTGAAATAAGCAAAGCGCAGAGGGAAAAATAACCCATATTCTCACTCATAAGTGGGAACTAAGAGAGAAAGAAGGAAGGAAAGGAAGATTACAGTGGTGCGTTGGATTTGCAGAGGGAGAGAGCATACCTAGGGTTTCAAAGTGGGGTTGAGGAATGGGGGGGAGGGAGGTCGGGGATTAATTGGGTGGGGGACATGGGGTGTAATTGTAATTTGTGGTAATGGGCATACTGCCAGTATAGATCTGGCATCTTGGGCGCAAGTGGTGACAGTCGGCTTTGTACCCTGTGAATATTCATAACCAATTAAAAAAATAGAAAAAAAAAAGAAAAGGTGATCCTTGTATATATGCTCAAAAGAAAGGCATTAAAACCAAATTATGGCTTTCAGATTATGAACAAGTTCATCCAAAAGAAATCACTGAAGTTGCTGTTCATTGTGGGCTTCTCGGCATTCCCCCCTGGTTATCTATATCAAATGACTTATGTGATGTAGAGTTAGTGTTCACTGGCCAGTTACTGATTATCCAGAATTCCCTGTGATCTGAATTACCTGTCCTGTTTTTCCTTCCATCCATTTATGGGTCGAATAAATTTAGCAGAGAAAAACAGTTTTGGCTAGAGGCTACAGAAACTAGAGAGCTTTAAAGACAGGAAAAAATTGGACATTTTCTCATTCTGGGTAGGAGCTGTATTCCAACTGAAAGTTCCATCTGTAAGAGTTTTGTCATTCCTCTAAAGTCTGAACCTTATGTATGGTAAGATTTATCTTAAGCCAAAATACAGTTTCACATTTGAAGTACTATATTCAGGAAAACTGAAAATCATGTTGTGGAGAAGCAACTCTACCACATCTGTATCTAAGCCTAGACTGGTAGTTGCTGGAAACATTATATTCATACTAGGGGGGAAAATGCATAATGTGTGTGTGTATAAATGTGCATACCCACATACATGAATGTATGCTAATGTTAAATTCAGAAAAATTTTGCTAAGATTTATTGGAAGATTACTTTTGTATTTAGAATTCTAAATAAGCAGAACTCATAATGTACAATCATAAAACAAAAAATTCTTTTTTCTTCTGTACTTTCTGTGGGGCTGCATTCTTCTCTATCCATGGATGAAAACTTAGGCAGTCTTCCGTGCTTTTTTCTGGTCATTCTTAGATAACAGAAACAGTTATTTGGTTATTTAAGCTTTAGTCTCAGCTTAAGAATCAACACATGAGTTCAAAATTTAATTCTGTCTTTAGAGTTAAGGCTTCTTTCCCTGCCATACCCAGGCCAGTTGCAGGCAAGATGCTAATAGTCCAGGTGATAGAGACAGGAGGACACAGTCTGCTGCTTCTCTCTTTTCCCATGGGGATGCTCCAACTCCACCTTGATCAGGATTACAGCCCCACCCAGGTTTGGAGTGTGGGAAGGGAGAGTATTTAATGGAAGCAGCTTAATAGAAAAGTTCTAACTAAACTGCTACTGTCTTCATGATCTAGCATTGGAACTTTCTGGACATGGCAAATGTTTAAAATTGACTCTTTTTCTCATGAGCATTTTCATGGGTCTTTCCAAGACCCACTTTACTCACTCTATGGGTTCCTATGACAAGAGTTAATGCACCTCAGTTCCTGCTAGTCCTTTATTTACTTGGCTTCTTTCTGCGGGGACTGTTCACTCCTTTGGCCATACTTTTGAGCATGACCTAAAACCCCATGCTGGCTTTTTTAGGCAAGTTGCCCACATTTGGTTCATGGGAAAACCACGTTGTTTGCCCCAACAGACTCTGTAAGCAATATTTTACTGCTGGAATTAAAAACCCCCCAGAAATCCTATTATGAAATGGCCACTGTAAACATCCACATTACCCCTTCTTGTCTCTGCCCTCTGAGCAACTAGTCAACCATTCTCTAGCTCATTAGATTTTCCAAATGGGAAGTAAACACTCCCATGTCCCTCAGACCCTAAGTTCTCCCAGTGGTCTCTTTAAAGCCTCCTCTCTTGAATTAGAGTGAAAAGGGACCACCGTCTACCACTCTTCTTTGAGGGGAGGGGTAGTATCACAGCATAACAACAGTGATCTCCAAATTTTTTCTCTTCCAATCTCTAATTCTCAACCATTTTAAACCTTTGAAATGGATAAAGTAGTTTAGAGTCTTACAGCCAATTATTTTCTGCTTTTTGTACAAGTCCTCACTTTGAAATGTTGTATTTACTCTCTTAGGGTTCTAGCCCAAACTTCCACAATGAATCCTGTGGTGCTTTTAAGTGAAAGATATTCTTTTATATGTGTATGGAACCCTGTCAAATAGTTAACTTTAAACAACAACAACAACAACAAAAAACTGTTTATTTTGAGATAATTGTAGATTCTCATATAGCTGTAAGAAAAAATACAGAGA
The DNA here is from genome assembly GCF_027409185.1 of Cynocephalus volans. Lineage (NCBI taxonomy): Eukaryota > Metazoa > Chordata > Mammalia > Dermoptera > Cynocephalidae > Cynocephalus > Cynocephalus volans. The sequence continues at coordinate 103,825,437 of NC_084468.1, read as the reverse complement.
GATCCCAGTTTCCCCAATGGTAACATCTTGCAAAACTGTAGTACAATGTCCCAACCAGGATATTCACATTGATAGAAAATTTCCATCACCACAAAGGTCTCACATGTTGCTCTTTTATACCCACACTCACTTCCCTTCTGCTCCCAACCCTCGCCTTAACCCCTAACAACCACTAATATATTCTCTGTTACTATAATTTTGTTATTCCAAGAATCTTATATAAATGGAATAATACAGCATACAATCTTTTGGGATTATCTTTTTACACTCACCATGATTCTCTGGAGATTCATCCCAGTTGTTGCACTCATCAATAATTCATTACTTTTTTACTTCTGAGCAGCATCCATAGTATGGATGTATCATAGTTTGTTAAACCATTCACCCGATGAAGGACATATAGTTTGTTTCCAGTTTTTGCTATTATAAATAATGCGACTATAAATGTTCATACACAGGTTTTTGTGTGAACGTAAATCTTCATTTTGGGGGGATAGATTCCTAGAGTGCAATTGCTGTGTCATATGGTAGTTGCATGTTTAGTTTTCAAAGAAACTGCCAAACTGTTTTTCAGAGCATCTGTATTATTATATTTTCTCACTAGCAGCGAAAGAGTGAATCATTTTCTCCACAACCTTGCTAGCATTTGGTATTGTCTTCATTTTTCATTTTACCCATTCTGATAAATGTAAAGGGATATCTTACTGTTGTTTTAATCTGCCTTTCCCTAATGAATAATATATTAAACTTTATTTCATGTGTATATCTTTTTTGGTGAAATGTCTCTTCATATTTTCTGTCCATGTTCTAATTAGATTGTTTGTTTTGTTTTTATTTTACTGTTGAGTTTTGAGAGTTCTTTATATATTCCAGATACTAATCCTTTGTTAAATATGTGGTTTTCAAATATCTTCTCCCAGTCTGTAGTTTATTATTTTTTCCTCTAAAGAGCCTTTCATAAAGTGAAAATTTTAATTTTTACTTTTATGGATCATGCTTTGATGTAAAATGATAGTTAACATTTTATGTGTGGAAATAGTACATGCTCTTTTTCCCTCACCTCTCATGTCCAATTTATTGGCAGGTCCTGTCAGCACCATCTCCAAAATATATCTGCTTCTCTCCATTTTACAGCTATGAGCAAGGTTCAAGTCACCATCATCACTCACTTAATTTGTCTTTATTCTTTCTTATATCATGTTACCTCTTAACCTAAAATCCTCTCAAGGTTTCCCATCACGCTTAGAATTAAATTCAAACTCTGCCATAGTCTATAAGAACCTGCCTCATCTGGCCTGCCTAACTTACCTCCAATCTCCTCCTAATACACTAACTTCGGACCCCCCTCCATCTTACTCTCGTGCACTGAACTACAGCCACTCTCTTTTCTGTTTGTTCCTGTTTGCTCTCTTTCACTTTGGGTCCTTGCTTTTGCTCGTCCCTCTCTCAATGTTTGTAGTGCTAGCTTTTCCACATTCAGGACTCAGTTCAGATGTCAGCTGCCCAAGATGTAGTCACTGACCCCTCTATTTAAAGTAGTCTGCCTTTCTCTCATCACTTTTTATTATTACTCTGCTTTATTTTTATGGCACTTTACTAGCTGAAGTTGTTCATTTGTTCACTCTGTCTGCCCCTACTCAAATTTAAGATATTAGAGCCATGGCCTTGCTTGTCATGTTCATCCACTACATCTCGAACACCCAGTACATGGGGGGTTACTTATTAATATTTATTTATTATGTTGAACTCTTTCATTTATTTTTTCAAAAAGAAAATTTCCTTTTGAGTATTCAGCTACTGGTAGATTCATTATAAATATAAATATATTCATTATAAATTGTCCTCAAAAGGGACTATTTATAATAATGCTAATAATTAGGGAACAAAAAAAATGAGTTCTGGTTTCTGATAAATTAAACTCATGCTACTTAGTCTTGTGTTTTATTCATGTTTCCTAAAGTACACAAACATAATATAGAGCAAAATATGCCTCAAAAATATTTTGTTTTTAACTGCAGGAGAAGACACCATTATTGTGTCATTTCAAGCTCCAAAAACCATGTAAATTCATATCGTCAGCTTCATCAGTAATCCTATGATTTTCCCTAGGCAAGTCTGAACAGGTCTTTACAGCTTAGTTTATTGTTCTGTTAAAAGGAAATAACTCAGGATTACCTCACCAAGATGCTATGTAAAACAGTTCCTATTTATTGCAAGTACTTTATGATTCTTGTGACTATGTTGGTGTGGAACAGCACATTTATTACATGATGGCATCAAAAGACTGTGTCATGAGGGATGCCACCCACATTCTTGGAGATACTAGAGGGATTATGTTGCATATGTCCGATTAATTTTTGAGATTGTGTTGCAGTTAAATCTAAAGATAAATTTGGAATTTAGGTAGGCTAAAAAATTGTCTCAAATTATTTTAAATTATGTTTTTAGAATATTACTCTTAGATATCTCAGGATAACCTCAAAACTTTAGTGAAAAATCAGGGAAATATTCCTTATTAACTTATAAATGTATAAAGTTTATCTGAGTATGTATTATATAAGTGAAGCATTGCAGACACATTCCTTGTTTCAAAATGAAAACAACTTTCTAATATTATTAGTATTCATTTACTTAAGACCCTGTGAAATTCAACAAAGTGATAGAACTGAAAAAATGATTGTTGACTTATCCAAGATGTTACTGATTCTGAAAGGATACTATCCATGTTTCTCGAAGAAACTGGAACTTGTAATACATACAGTTTAAGACTTATTAGATAAAGTTTTTAAAAGGATTTTAAAATGTCAAAAGAGCCTTATAGTTACCTTAATATAACTAGTAATGATATTGTAATAGATAGAATTCAGTAAAATAAAAAATTTAATTTATAAAATTAATTATTTTTTACAAATATAAACTGGGCTTTTTAAATTTTGGAGTTCTCAAAATGAACTATCTTTATGACTTAAGAAATTTTGTATCACAGATTCCTCAATTGCAATTCAAAGGGAATGAAATAATTCAGTGACTCTCAAGTATTTTTGTTGAGAACCCCATTACCCTCTTAAAAACTGAGGATCTCAAAGACCTCAATTTATGTTTATGTGAATTATATGAATCATTATTTATAATACTAGTAATTAAAACAGAAAAATTTAAGATACTTATTAATTAATTCATTTAAAAACAACTAATTATCACATTATGTGTTAGCATAAGCAATATATTTTATGAAAAAACTGTTTTTCAAAACAAAATATTTTTTGAGAAGAACAGCATTGTTTTACATTTTCAAATCTGTTAATGTCTGGCTAGATAAAAAATAGCTGGATCTCCTATATCTTTTTCTATATTCATTCTACTATGACATGTTATTTTGGCTGAAGTTTTATGAAGAAAATCTAGTTTTATGCAGGTATGTATTTGGAAAGGAATATAAGCCTTTAAAACTTTAATGTTATTTTCAGATAATTGTGGATATTCTTCAATGGAAACTTGACATGTGGTAATTTCTTTAGTCTAGTTGCTTTGTGAAATCTGAAACATAGCAATTGATTTTTTTATATTAAGGTTGAAAATTTCCATATCAAAGAATGATAATTTTTTGAGAGTGACTTGAAGAAGCTAATAGAGATTATGCCACCCTCTAGTATACCACTGCTGAATGATGTGATGAGGTTTTTTTCCTTTATCTCTATGTGGCTACCAATGAACATTCTTTAATTGTATTAAAAATATTTGTTTGGATGAGTTATCTCAAGGATAGATAATGGTAAGATTATATATGTATGTGTGTACACACACACACACACACACACACACACACACACACACACACACACACCCCTATTGCAATAAAATGATGAATACTGAATATCAATAGTTTAACCTGAAATTCTTTAAGTCTCTACAAACTAAAAGATCTAAGTAGATTCGTGGTAGAGGGGGGAGAGTAGAACAATGATGATGGTGGCTAAATACAGTCTCATTCAATTCTACCAGCAGAATTATGGGAACCTAGCTTCTATATATTTCTTTTAGGATTTAGAAGTACCATAGATCTGTTCACAATCTGAGTCTTCCTGGTACCCTCTTAGTAGCCTCCCTCTACCGTTGTTGCTGATAATAATGGATCCAAGTTCACCAGATTTCTTCCCTAAACTGAAGACTGTTCTCCCTAAACTGAAGACATACCCTACTCCTCGTCTATCTGGGCAATTAGGACCAATGTACTGTGACTCTCTTCAAAATGGCTTGTATTTTGTTCTCCCTTTTATTTTGGAGAGTTTTTTTTTCTGATTTGACACTCTAAGAAATGAAGGATTGAATCTTGTTCTCTGATGATTTAAGGATCTTATACCTGGCCAGAGAACAGCTATCAAAAGTAGCTTGCCCAGTCATTGCCCTTCCAGTGACATTTTATAGTTCTTCATGGAAATGGTCTTAGCAAGTCTACCTGCTCTCCACATATAGGTAGACAGTGCATATACAAGATGTACTGCTGAAAAGGGGGCTCCCTGTCCCATCCCATTACTGACTAATTTGGACATTCAGATGTCATCTTGTCAGTTTCAGTTTTCAGTGTGACCAAGGTTGTATCTTATGCCAGCAACAAGCTCACAATTAAGCATTTCATAATCTTTCCCTACTAGTGCTATAAACTTCAAGAAAGTCATGTGAACTGAGGTTTAACAAAACCTAAAGTATGTCATCAAGGAGAAATAAGGAAAGATGCGACCAATGTGGGGAATGAGGGGTTTTCCTCTAAATATTCTAGAGAAAAATGAAGCTGTGGAGCTGCTGAAGAACATCATTGGAAAAGCTATCTACGTGGATAAGTTTGCTGACATAGATGAAATTACCTCTGATTCTTCCAGTGCTGGATTTCAAGTCTTCTCTTAACTGTAGCCAGTATATCATAGCTGATTAGCTACAAGACCAGTAGGAGTATTTAATCAAGGACATCTTGGTGGTGTAATGTCTATTTAAGATCCCTTAGACCAAGATGACTGGGAAACTTAGAAGTTCCCCAGAGTGCAGTTTTCCAGGTGATAGGAGTTAATCTCACCATGACCAACCCAAAACAAATTTCCAAGGTTGTGTTGAGAAATCATGCCACTGCCTTCTGCTCAGGGTAAACCAGATCAGCTCTGTGACTATATCTTTTCAGGTGTGTTATTTGTCTCAGTCCAAAAGGTGGTTCTCATGGCTTCCCATTATTCTATGGATAATGAGATATCACTGTTAACATGGACAAAACAAGACTGTCCCTGTGCCATGGTGCTTGGCCAAGTGCAACCAGATAACAAAGAAACCAGAAACTCCCTAAACAAGCATTACTGAGCTGAGTAAGACCTCTGCTCTAATACTAAAAGCAAGCACCCTAAGACACTATTAACTACCTCTTTTGCCCGTCTTCCTTTTAATATTCTCAATGACTTATTAAAACTGCTAAATCAGAAACTCAGCTTGCATCTGGAACCTGTTGGAAGAATCTGGATTGTCTGACAGTCTCAGAATCATTGTTTAATCTCACCTGTCTCTGTGAATCTGTATATACTTATAATGTAGACCTTATGATGTTAGTAAGCATGACTCCCAGTGGTTTCATGTGAAAAAAATTTTAGTAACCTATCCCAAATATTTTAATAAAGCTCATATATAAAGGAATAGAAGAAGGTATATCAGGCAAACATGAATCCATTCCCTTAAAAAAAATCCATAATAACAAAATAGAATTTGAGATTAAAAATAATCTTTAAATAACAATATATTGATAAACTATAATGATATGAGTGTATTAGCAACAGACAGTACAGCTTTGAAAGATATAAGCCAGCAGAAAGAAGTATGGATAGAAATCAATAAGTCAATGGAGTTGGAGATTTTAACTCAGCCTCCTAAAAAACTGATAGAACAAGCCAACCAAAAAATATAATCCAAACTATGTAAAATTAAAATATGATTAGTAAGTTAAAATTAGTAAATAAAGATATAGAATCTTATACTCAACAGAGAATACATATTATTTTCAAGTACATATGAAACATTCATAAACATCCATAAAAATCAATCATGAATTAGATCATAAATGAAACTTCATATGTTTCAAAGGACTCATGTAATTATGTTCTTGAGATTATGTTCTTTCATTATTATGTAACTAAATTTAGAATAAATACTAAAAAGGTGGATAAAAAATTTTTTATAACTCTAGTAATTAAAAGTAAATGGCCTTTGGTTTAAAAGGGAAATTGAGAAATTCTTTAAGCTGAATAAATGCCTTAAATATATTTACCAGAAAGATAGAGAAAAATAAAGCAAACATTAAACTCAAAGAGGTAGAAAAGGAAACAAAGTAAACATAGAAACAATAAGAAAGGAGATAATACGAGTAAGGGAAAATCAATGAAATAGTGAAGAAAAAATTAATAGAGATGATTAACAATCAAAACCTTATTTCTTTGAAGGTATTTTTTAAATGTACAAGCATCTAACAAAGCCATTCAACCAAATAAGACTACAAAATTAAAATTTAATCTCCAAAAGAGAAACAACTATCCAAATAATAGTGATTCAAAAAATAAAAACTATGACGCTGGCCAGTTAGCTCAATTGGTACTAATAAGCAAGGTCCAGCGTTCAATCCCTGGGGCCAGCCACAAAAATAAAATAAAAATTAAAAAATAAAAAATAAAAACTATGAATTATATAGCAATAATATTGAAAAACCTAAATGAAAAAACACATTTCCAGGAAAAATTTGCCCAAAAAGAAATAGAAAACTTGCATTAACTATGAAAGCAATTTCTAATTACTGTCTAGGCTTTCATTCTAGGTAATGTTTGTTATGATTAATGTTCTTAATTTTAGTTAAGCAGATCCATTCTGGCTAGTATAATATGAAAAGGGTGTATTAAGGAATATGTATAGATCACAGAATTGTCAGAAAGACTAAGTAATAGATTCTAGCTGAGTTTTCAGGAATGATCTCTAAAAACCCAGCAGAACTGGATAACCAAGAGAACTAAAGCTACTATTATATCTGGAATTTGCCACCAGTAGTGCTGGTGTTAAGGAACGAGTCCCATGGGATTCCCCTTAACACCAGCCAATATGTGAAAGGCCAACTTTGGGGAATCCCTGACCCGTGCGGGTCCAAGGGCTTACTGCTATAGGATTACCAATCACACCCGCCAGACAGAACCTAAAGGAAAGGCTTTTTTGTTTAAGAAGAGGTGACCAGGATACAGAGGGTAAAGTCCTAACTGCCTCCCCTATCACGGCGGGCTGGGGTTTATATAGGTCAATGTATTGGGGAGACAGGATGTAGGGTCTTCAAGTGTGATGGACAGCTGCTTCGATACAGATCTTAATCATTAAGGGCTAGCTGTAAAAGAACAAAGTTCTATAGTATATACATGAGTGTGGGAGGTTTTCTACGTTTACACTGGCTTTAGTATCACACAACCACTTCGACAATCCATACAATAGAAATGAATGCACTGTACCCTGCTCCTATATAACCCAATCTTGAATCAAAACCTCCCACTTACTGACAGAATCTAAGTCACATTCAGAATCCTAACTGCCAGGGAATCTGAAACATGTAGATTTTACTTTCAGTCTCTGCATGTTATAAACATGTTGGAATGAGATTTTAAAAATTAATCCACAGAATCAGATCATCTTAAACATAAATTCTTCAAAATTTTCAAGGTAGAGAAAATTCCAGTTTATACAAAGAGTTCCAGAAAAAAAGACTATGAGGGAAAACTGCACAATTCATTTTAAGTTTTTAACTCTCAACTCATTTTAAGAGGATAATTATAATTTTCAGACCAGCACTGGATTAGGACAGTACAAGAAAGGAAATTTATTATCCCCTTTCACTTATGAACCGAAATGTGAAATCCTAAACAAATACTAGCTGAGTTCAACTAGTATTTGTTTAAGTACACAAAACATGACAATGTACGTTTTATTCCAGAAATGTAAGGAGGTTCACCACCAGAAAAGATATCAATATAATTTAGCACATTAGTAGACTAAAGAGGAAAAATCATCTCAGCATATGCAGAAAGACAAAGTTTAACATTTATTTATGATATATTTAAAATATTAGAAAAATTATGAGTAAAAGATCATTTCTTTAATTTGATAAAAGCTTCTAATAAATACATTTTAGCAAACTTACTGGAAAAAAATTGTGACACATCATCTTCAAGATTAGGAACAAGAAAGAAAGACTTGGTATCACAGCTCCCATTAGATACAGCGACGGGTTCTCAGTCAACACAATAAGACAAGAAAAACATAGGAGGTACAAGGATTGGATGGAATGAACAGTCCCCTCACTGTTTGCAGATTATTTTCTCTACTAGAAGAACAAATTGAATCAATAGATAAACTATTAGAACTAATAGGAGAGTTCAGAAAGGTTGTGGGGAAAAAAAGAAAAGTGCAGATACAGGATTAATAATAGGTAACAAAACAATAATAATAGTGAATGCTTATATAACATTTACTAAGTACTATATAAGAAATATTATAATTTTTAAATGTATTAATTCATTTGCATTACATATAAAAATCCACAATGTTCTTTTATGTCAGCAGTGACCAAATGGATAGGACAAATTAACATTGTAAAAATATCACTCTTCCTAAATTAATCTATACATTTAATGCCGTTTTAATAAAAATTTCATCAGGATTTTGTAAGGAACTAGACAAATGGTTTCTAAAATGTGCAGGGAAGAATAATAGACCACAAATAAATAAGGCAAAATTTTTAAAAAGAATAGCAAAGAGAGGATACTTGTCTTGTCAGATATATTAAGACATATTAGAGAACCATGGCAATAAAAATAGTACAGTACTAGTATGGGAACAGATAAAAAATTGATGCAGCAGAATATAAAATCAATAAATAAGCCTATGTTATATATGAAAATGTGGAATGCAATAGAAATTAGCATCACAAATCAGAGGGGAAAAGAGGGCTTATTTAGATTCTTATATATGAGGCTATCTTCGTGAATTTGAGACTGGAAAGAATTTTAAAATGAGCAAAAAGTACAAACCTAAGGATGGGTAGAGGAAATTGATGGATGTGATATATTAAAATTGAACACTTCTATATAAATAAGATGTGATAGACAAACTTAACAGACTGGTGGCATATTAGGAGAAGATATTTTCAATATGTAAAGCTGAAAAGTGATTAACATATGAGATATGCAAGGAACTGTTAAAATCTACAAGGAAACTAAAAAATTGAAAAAGGAATAAAAACAGACAGTTCATAAAAGGGCGATTCTAAATAGCCAATAGGTATATGAAGAGTTGTTCATCTTTCCTTATAATCAGAGAAATTCAAATTTAGTCAACAAGGAATTGGTAAGAAAAAGTAGAAAGTCAGCTAATACCAAGTACTGGCTAGGATGAGGAGAAATAAGAAACCTCATGTACTGCTGGTGAAGTGTAAACTCATAATACTTAGTGAAATTAATTATTCATATAATTCTATATACATATCATTCCCACACCTGGGTTTATACTGTGTACTAGTTCTTAAGGACATTTATAAGGGTAGCATCCTAGCATTATTTGTATTAGCAAGAAGTTAGAGGCAGCCTTGGTATCCATCCCTAGAGAAATGGCTAATCAGAATGTGTGGTGTATACATACAATGGAATTTCAATACAGCAGTAAGAAGTAGTTAAATATTTTTATATATAGCAAGGTGGACAGATCTTAGAAATATAGAATGAGTTCTATAGGACAAAATAACTTATACATATTCAAAATGCACATGCACACACAAAGAGAAAACCACAATGTATTACATCCCTGGGCTTTATTTTCACATGCCTAAGGAAATACATTGGATGTATTAGTGTGAGCTTCTCTTATGGGAAGGACAATGTAAATGAGAATGGATAGGACGAAGGGGAAAGAATAATGAAATAAAATGAGAGAAGCATTAGATGGGCTCATAGTGATAGTGTAATCTGAAATCTGTATAACTATCCATATAACTCATGGATAATGCATGTGTGCCCTAATTTGGGGGAGGAATATTTTAGTAATGTTCCCAACAAAACGATGCATGGCTTTTAAAACAGATTCTGGAAGGATTTGAATGGCCTTATGTAGAAAACAGATGGTTGTTTGATCAGTACAAATTCTTGCTTTAAATATATTCCTCCATCAAAAGTGTTAGAAATTAATCTGAAATTAATTTGCCTCCAGCAATCAGTCTAGAAAAAAATTTTAATTGCTATGAACAGTATACAAACTATAGCTTTTAAATGCTGCTCTCTCATGATTAACGTATTTCATTATTTTATTACTTTTGTGTTCCTGGTATTAATCTTAGGCTCTTTAACAATGTCTTTTAGATATTATGTCATTTCTGCCCATGTTGTACTTAATAAATCATAGGAATGTTAACTGTATAATCAAATGAAGTTTGAATTCTGTGGCCTATAATATTCAAAAAGGGTGCTACTTTTTGATAGTCGAACATCATATGAAAGCTTTCATGGATATTTCTCTTGGCTTAAAAAGAAAGTATTTGTTATAACCACATTTTCTTACGGCTTTTTCATATTTTAGGAACAATATGATTTTCATACTAATATTTTAAACAATATCCTTTAAATCATGGTTTAATAGCTCTACTAAGATGTTTTAGAGTTTATCAAAAATATTCCTAGTGTTATTTATGTATATATGTATATACATGTTTCTTGTTGTTTATGAATTTTGATTTTTTTATTCAATGTATCTAGTTCTTTTCCAATTTAAGGAAAAGTGGGTTGGCATACAAATGTTCTAAGCTTTTTAATGTACATCTTCCCAACACTTTTTTTGCCCTGGCAACTTAAAATATGATAATATTTTTAAGGCATCCTGAGAAAACCTGGTGAAATTGCTTGTGGCCAGAGGCAGCTACCCTGCCTGTAAGTCCTGCCTCACTCCCTGAGGGCTGAAGGGGTTGCTGGTTCCAGCACACTTGACAACTCTTTGTGCTTCAGCAACCTGATTAGAAAGCTATGGATTAATGTTTCAGAATTTTTTAAAAGAAAGAACTTATTTTCCAATCTCTACAGGTGAAATTAGTCTAGAACACAGTGAGGCTTCCTCTTTCATAAAAAGTTTAGAAGGAATGATAAATAGTAGAGTAGTACGGCCCTTCAAAGAGTAAGGAACACTCAGGGAATGTCTCTGGAGATTTTCTCATGTCTTATTTTATGACTATCATTTATTGGTAGGCATGATTTATATTTGGAATCATAAAATAATGTCTGTCCAGATTTATTAGTACTTAAGGATGCTAATAGGCAGACATAGCAGGAGAAAATACTTTGAAGTAACTATGGGATGGACAATAGGAGACTAAATTAGGGGTGAAACGAGATTATTTCACAAACTGTTTAGACAATCTTTTAATGTCTAAGATAATTGAATGGGCTCCATTGGACTGTCTGCCTTTCCCAAACTGGATTCTGCAGGACATCTTTGTGAGATACTCATAAATATTTAGAGGGGGGAAAATGAATCTCTTTATCAAATAAATGAGAAATTCTGAAATAAAATTACACTTGATGCTTGATTTTTCAGAATCTTTAATATGCTGTCACTCATGTTTTTCTAGGAAGAAACCATAAAATACAACCTTTCTTGGCCATGTATAATTTATTTTATTTTTTCTCAAAACACCTATTAACTTCTGTCAGGACCCAAGGGGTTTCCCTAAGACAAGACTAGGCCTACCTTAAGGTGCACTATTAGGAAAGGTATATACAGAGTTTGAGGCCTACAAACAGATAGTAGTAATCTGTCCTTAAGCTTGTTCAATGGAAATGCCTTTTCTTTGTTTACTTTTATTTTGTTTAATATCTTGATTCAGTATTTTTAAATGCGCACTGTTGCAATACAGATCGATATGTGATATGAATTTCTCAATTTATGTACCTGAGTTTCATGCATTTTTGGCAATCCGATCAGTCTTTCTAGTGGTTGAAAGTATTTCCACTCTGGGTAAAAGTTGACAGTTATGTACGACTTTTTCGCCTGCTCTCCCCTCCCTCTGAGGCTGCTCGGCCTACACCACACTCATTCCGTGCTCCCTGTTCCTACTGAACTGGCACCGCCATCGTCTCCCTCAAGCCACTGTCATGATTATCTACCGGGACCTCATCAGTCATGATGAGATGATGTTCTCCTACATTTGCAGGATCCAGGAGATAGCGGACGAGCTGTGCCTGGAGGTGGAGGGGAAGATGGTGAGCAGGACAGAGGGTAACATTGATGACTCGCTTACTGGTGGAAATGCCTCCGCTGAAGGCCCCGAGGGCGAAGGTACTGAATGCACAGCAATCACCGGTGTTGATATTGTCATGAACCATCACTTGCAGGAAATCAGCTTCACAAAAGAAGCCTACAAGAAGTATGTCAAAGATTACATGAAATCAATCAAAGATAAACTTGAAGAACAGAGACCAGAAAGAGTAAAACCTTTTATGACAAGGGCTGCAGAATATATAAAAATGTTAACAAATTTGGCAATTACTTTGGATCTGTCATCAACTGCCATCATAACTGGCTGCTGCTTATCGTCCACAACACCAGGACACACCACTATACAAATGGGACTGATGAACTCTTCATTTATTTTGAGCATGATTTATTTGGAGTGGAGGCATTGTTTTTAAGAAAAAAAAATGTCATGTAGGTTGTCTAAAAATAAAATGCATTTGAACAAAAAAAAGAAAGTTATATATGGCTTTTTAGGGTTGCAATGTTACTTTTATCTGCAACATTTAATTTTTTCTAATATGATTAAGAAAATGTAAGGAATTAGAAATTAGTGAGACTGATTAATTTACTTGTTGGACTTTTCATAGTTTATAAAAAATTTAAGTCATTAACCCAATTGCTATTTTGATGATTTTTTCTTCTTTATATGTTACAGTTTTTCTAAATTTTCTGCTATAATAATATATTAATAAATATATTAAATAGCCTGAAAAAAATCAGGCTATTTAATATATTTTGTTATATGATATTATATAAAATATATGATCCTCAAAAACAAAACTGGAAGGAAATGTGCAAAATATAACAGTGATTATCTTGGGGTGGTGGGTCTTTAAGTGATTTTATTGTTCTGTTTTTCTATTTTTTCTGTAATGAACAGGGGAAAATTTTGAGAATGCATGAAGTCTTCTGCATATATAAGGGGAAACTGCCTTTTAAACTTAATTTTATATTTTCAAATCTGTTGTTTAAGTAATCAGAGTAAATATCCTGAACTGGTTTATTTCACTTACTGGTATAGAAATATTCACAAGGAAATCAGATGAAGATCACGCTTGTAGAATCAAAAGCACTCTAAAATTCTTTTCCGCTTTATTTGGCGGATGTTGCAGTTGATTACTTGATATCTTTTCAATGATTATTTTGTAGAAGTCTCAAAGATTTAACTTCTAAGAGTAGATAAACATAGTCAAAGACCAAAGGCATTGCTTCTTCCAGTGTTTCAGGAATTAATTTGTTTAAAAGTAATTTTTCAAGCACATGAGAAGTCATAATTTCAGTATGACATTTCAAAAGTTCAATGCAAGTATTTTAGTTAGGCATTTTTTTATTGTAAGAAATATACTTCAGTTTTGATCCCATCATTTTGATCCTAATGTTTTAGCCCTGAAGAAATGTTGTATAGAGATATATAATCAGAGTATGCAAACTTGTATACATACTAAGTTTTCTAACCAGAAAGTATTTCCAGAGCAAACTCCATAAGTCAGTTAATTCATCAATCAATTTTATACATAGCTTAGTTAACATTTCCAGTTTCCCCTCTTTTATTTTTATTTTTACTAAAATTATTCTCACACTTTATAATCAAGATTTTAAATTCATCTAACCTGCTTTTATTCATATGTAATGAATCATTTTATTGTAAAATTTCTTTTTTATAGCCATTATATCAATGTCATTTTTTTCTGGCCTAAATATTGATGATTCTGTATATTCTGAGGTCTGCTCTGTAGACATCCTTGAAAAGATAGTCTTAAAAAAAGCAGTCAGTGGCTCTTCTCTAAAGATGTGAAGAAATGTGAGAGGTCCAGAGAATTGTCTCCCAACAATAAGGCAACAGGCAGAGAGGCTGAAACTCTTTTGGCAAATTGACTGCTAAGATCTGTAATTAAGGGTGACATCAATTCTTTTTTTCCTCCACTTCTGTTTCCTTTTATGAGTTTTGTCTCTGTTTCCTTCATTTAGCATTATGCCCAGCACCAAATACAATGCCTGGCATGTGGGAAGCCCTTATTTTTTGAGAGAGTAGAGGAAGGAAGGAATTTAGTTCTCTATTGCTGCTATAACAAATTACCACAAACAGTGACTTAAAACAAGTACAGTTTTGTAGTTCAAAAGTCTGATTTGGGTCTTACTGGGCTGAAATTGAGGTGTTGCAGGGCTGCATTCCTTTCTGGAAGCTCTAGGAGAAAATCTGTTTCCTTGCCTTTTCAGCAGTTACAAGCTGCCTGCATTCCTTGGCTCGTGGCTCCCTTTCTCCATCTTCAAAGCCTGCTAATTAGCATCTCTTGACCCTGCTTCCAATGTCACATCTCTTTCTCTGACTCTCCTCTTCTCCATTACACTTTTAAGGAACATTGTGTTTATATTGAGCCTTCTGGGATAATCCAGGATAATCAGTCAACTGATTAGCAACCTTAATTCTATCTGCAACCTTAATCCCCCCTTGCCATGTAACATAACATATTAACAGCTTACAGTGACTAAGACGTGTAGGTCTTTGAGGAGCTATTATTATGCTTACCACATAGTACTTTAGGGCAGTGCCCATTCTGACAAATCAGATCTAGCTAGAGGGCAAGATCACATTGTAGCAGTGGAGTAACTTAGGTGAAAGAAAACATTTAGAAGGATATTGTGAGCATGGCAAGCATGCTGAGCCTTCCTCAGCCAGTAAACCCAGTAATTGCACTGTGATTTTTAAAAAATGCTATTAGACTAAATGATGCACAAATATATTAACATAATTATCCCTGGTGGTTATTTAAATATTCTTCTTCATGTTTTTCTGCATTTATACAATAAGCTATTTTTATAATATATTTTCTTTGTAATGAAAATATATTAATTTTTCAGAATTTCAGGACAATGAAAGTTACAGACAAGAAATAAATAAAATGACACATATAAAATTAATATAAATGACAAAAGTTAAGTATACCTAAAGACCACAAACCCAACATAAATTAGATAACAAACATACTAAAACACTGTGTAACTGGATCACATTTTAAAATATAGTAAAATCATCAAGTCCTCCTGCTATTACATTTGTCACAGGCTTTTAGTGCATCCTATTTCTTTTCTGAAGTTCTAGTACAGGTAAATATATCATAAGGGGGCATTTAAATGACAAAAAAAAAAAAAATAGACCAAATAGATAAGAATTATTTTTTCTGATAAAGAAACCGATAAAGGATGACTTAAAATATGTTGGAGGACAGAGATAAACTCGGGAAACACTGTGCTATCCAGTGCTTTTGTCTCTGTGTACCAGGTTGAGTCGTGAAATTGTTGAGTTGTAGAGGAATCAGGAAATAATCAGGGCTTCTCAAGACAAAGTTGACAAGCATGACTGCCTGCAGGCTAGGGTCACTAAAAGTCAACACCTACAAGTCCTGAGCCACTTCTAATCAAGCAAGACATACATCTCACCAACTGATGAGACCTGGAATTAATTCTTCTGATAATTGACCTAGTAATTGGCATGTTAAGGATTTATGTGCCCAGCACATGTAAAACTGTTTTTCTGCCTCAGTTTGCCTGTCTAGCACTCCCTTTCCTGACTAGAACTGGAGTGCTATGCAGAACCTCAGCCTGTAACAGATGGGCTGAATCACCAACATAATGCCAGCCCCAATACTGATTCAGGTTTGCCGAGAATAGCTAAAGCCTTGCTGTGGAGGCCATGATTTTCCAGAAGTACTGTGCCTTTCTTCAATATGGCTATACATTTTTTTCCATTTTAAAAGCCATATAATTACGGGACAGAACATTAGAAAATTTATAGAATAAGAACACATTTTACATGTAATACCACTTTCTTCAACATGATCCCTTTATGGAGTTTGGTACAATTATTCCTATAAGGTTTTTTAAGTATGGTTGTTTTTATAAGCACGTAGAGCAAGGTTCCCAACTTCAGAAACTGTGCTTACAACAGAACTCAGACATGTCTGGGCATATCTCAAGGTCCTGCTGAAGTCGGCCAGGAGAGAGAATTGCAAGGTGGGGTGGGGCTCTCAGTTGGAATTCAAGTCATCCTCACAGACCCACATATGAGTTCTAGGGAGAGAGGACAGGGAATAAATATCAAAAACCCTTCTCACCAACCAAACAACAAACAAATGAAAACCTGATTTTATTACTGTTTGAGATCCAGGTATCAGAGTTTATTATTAAAATGAGGAAAGAATAATTCCCACATCTTCAGCAGGTATACAGTGGGACTTCTACTTTAAGGGTTTGGGGATAGCTTCTTTGGAGCACTGACATAGAGGGGGAGGATAGAGAGTAAGATATGATCAGTGAGATGACTGAGGTCATGAGCACACATGAGAAGACCTCTGGGAATGTGCAGAAATCTTTGAGACTTTTGAAGAGGGACAGTAGGCCCCATAATTGAGGGCAGAGTAATGTTATTGTGAACCTGTCTTTCTACCTGCAGACTGGAATGGCTTAAAGGAACCCAGATTCATTTTGAAGGCTTGTGGAGCAATGTTATATTCTGGTGCAGTGTCTTTGTGCTCCAAAGATTACTTCCTTCCCTAGAATTACAACTAATTGGTGTATTTGAGACAATGGTGGAGGTATGTTTAGAAAATAGCACTCAGAGACATAGTTAGAAGAAGCTCCTTGGAAGCTGGGATTGTGTGTGCCTCATTTTCTAAACCTAACACTTAGCACAATGCTAGCACATAGGAGATGTTCAGTAAACATGTGTTAAATAAAGGCCAAATGAAGCTTAGTACACTAGGTTACAAGTGGAACATTCAGAGATCATTGCTGATTTTAGGAAACCAGTGATCTCTCCATAACAAGACTAAAACTAAAAAGATCCTGCAGACTGCTTTCAGCTTTTCAGAGGGTACAAACTGATCAAAAGTATAAAAATCATTCAAAACTTTATTACAGACAATCTGTACATTCAATTCTGTAATGGAATGCTGTGGATGGGGGTGGCAGTTTTGGAAAGGTGGGCAGTGGTTAGCTCTGAGAACATTAAAAGAAGGAGACTGTTTGGGACAGAGTTAGGAACCTGAGAATCAGAAACAGGTCAGGAATTGGGCATGCACCCACGAGGTTGTATGAGTTAGAGAAGTAAATTCAAACCCCAAATTATAGTGGTTTAACATAATAAAAATACTTGCTGCCTAGGGAGTGCAAATTCGTACAAAATATTTCAAAGATAATTTGGTGATATACTGACAACCAATTATGTTCCAGATGTTAAATATTAACTAATTTAGTTATCTTGAAAGTCCTGAGTTAGGTATTAATCTTAACAGATGGGGAACTGTGAGATGAATTAATTCATGCGAAGATGCACAGCCAGGCAATAGCAGAGTGAGGCTTTGAACACAGGAAGGTTAGCTTTGGAGGCCGAGCTTTGAACCTGGCTCTGGACTGTCTCTCGATGTTGTAAGAAGTGAGGGTCTTCTGAATCACACTTCCGCTTCCAAAAGCTAATCCTAGGTGTTATGACACCAAGAGTCGGTTCTGGGTCAAATCCTATACTTGTTACCTACCATGGGATGTTTGACAAGGCGCTGACTCACTTCAAGCCGACCATAAAATTAAAATAGTAATGTGCTTACCTCATAGGAATTTAAAATAGGAAAATACTGTTTTCTGGCTGGCTCAAATAAAGGTGTAACTTCATGAAAACTAAAGTTCTTTGAAAATCTCCAAATTTAGGATAACATGACTATACAAATTAAGTAATGTTTTGCTACTGATTTGGCCAGTTCAGTCTTCAGTAGATTAAAGTTTGGGAAACCTCAAAGGAAATTGTAAAGAGTAAAAATTCTAAAGTAATCCACAGCACCTCTGATTAGATACTGGGTCTCCAGCCTTCCTGTTTCTGAGCTCTATCTTCATTTTACATAGATCAGCACTTAATGGTGGTGGGGGAGGTTCTACTGCTTGTGTCCACTGTGACAAGGCCCATTATTGTTCTGCTTTAGTTCAAAGATGCAAGGTCACTAAGCATGCTTCTTTTCTGGTTTTAGTTCTAGAAATTATTCTATCTGGTTCTACACTGCTTTAACATTCATGTAATTGCTGAAGTTTCAGTACCAGAGGCGTGAAAGGAGATATATAGCCTTGAGGCAGCAATTTTTAAGATCAAGAGTTCATTTGAATCCCACCTCTCTTACACTGGTCTACCAAGTGAAACATTCAGTTCTCTATGTGCTTGTGGAAGATGAAGGACAGTGCTTTAAAACTTTTATCATTACTGTAACTAATTTTTTATTATTGCATTGCCTTTCTTTTCAATTTAGAAAGATAATGAGAGAAAGAATTACATGGAACCTTGTTTCTATTTCAATACTTTGAACAAAGCAATCTATTGAGTCTTTGACATTTTCTAGAAAACCCACCCACATGAGTTAAAAAAAAGTTTGTTGCTTTTTAAAGGTCATTTAAATAAACTTCAAAATATAAGGAAATGCATGACAATTATCTTATGATTCTCACAATATGAGGGGACTTATTGAAGGTCAGAGCACCAGTAAAAAAATTTTGCTGCCCAGAAGAAACAAGAACCTAGATTAGGGGGTCCTAATGAAATATAACACTGGCATAGGATGTGGGAACAGGCCTTATGTTCTGGAACATACTGCTCCTTTTCTGAATTTTTTGGACAACTTCTAAGTGAGGGTTCTGCCTCCTTAATGTTTATGAGATAGATTCAAGCCCCTTTTTGATCCCAGTCCAGACTTCATTCCTGGCCCAGGGCCACTTGGTTGCTGGCTAAACACTGCTGCTGGAAGAAAAGAGGGAGACACGTCGCACAAAGGAGAGTGTATTACACACACAGAAGGAGAGACAGAACGATGCTCAATATGCAAAATGCAGGATGTTTGCATGTCTGTTTTTTGTTATTCAGTCAAGATTCAGTCAGAAAAATAGGGCCTGTGCAAGGCCCTATTAGTTTTCAAAAGAGGGAATTTAATATAGGAACCTGTTACAAAGGTCCTGAACTACAATGTTCGGTTCAGTGTCTTTACCATCAGGCTGTTTCTTTCATTTAAAGAAGAATGAGGTAAACACAGATCTTTTTCAGTCATTTCCTTCTTAGGAATATTATTTTCTGCATACATTATATGTTTAACACAGTTATTCTAAAAACCCTGTTCTTTTTTTTTAAGTTTATTTATTTATTAATAGTACTTTTTTTTCTTTTACATTCTATGATGTTGCAGAGCAGTTGGGGAGAGGGGGAGAGGAGAACGGGGAAGCAAATAGGGTAGGAGAAGGAGGAAAGTGAAGGGGTGGGGTTGAGGCCTGTGGTACCCCCCTATTTCCTGCATGGGGGCCCAGAGGACTTCCAGTGGTGGTTTGGTCATTGCTGGATTGGGTGCAGATGTCAGAGGGGTGTGGCTGAAGCCCTTGCCCCCCCACTCCCCCTGCTCGGGGTAGCCCGGTGGTTATCACTGGGCTGTTTGCATAAAAACCCTGTTCTTATTTACTTTTCCTATGCAACTCATACTTAGAAAAAATACTTCTAAAATTTGGTTAAGGGTTCGGATATCCATACCAACCAGCAGCCAAAAAAAAGAGTAAAAAAATAAAATGAAATAATAAAATCAATAATGTTCATTTTAGAAATTAAAAACAGAAAGAATAAACTTAAAAATATGAGGGTACTTCAAAAAGTTCATGGAAAAATAGAATTAAAAAAAAAAAAAATAGAATTAAAAAAAATAATATGGATCTTTCCATGGAATTTTTGAAGAATTCTCTTACCAGTTATTTTATCACCTAGAGATAACACTTTACAATTTTTGGTTTAAAAGCTGATAGAAAAATCTGTATAGAATCATACAGACTTGTCATCAGCTTTTTTTTTTTTTTTTCAATGAATTTTGTTTTCTTTCTACTTCATTAAATAGTCTTCAAAAACATTCTCTTTTGTGGCTTCTTCAATATATTCCAAGTCTAAATTTGTTTTTCATTTTCCTATTATTGGACATTAAGTTTCTTTCCAACTCTGTTATTTCAAATAATGCTACAATATAATGTTCTTATAAATAAACTTTTTTCTACCTCTTTATTTCCAAGGCTTAGAAAGATCTTATCCTCTTCTTGTCTCTCTTCTTAATTAGATTTGTGAGAAGAGAAAAAAAAAAATCAATGTAATCATGACTTAACATGGGTAGGGCTAAACAACAGAATTTCTTAAAAATAAAGGGAAATATAACTTTAAAATACGATTAGACATAACAAATAATCAACTCCTGCAACCTCTTGAAACCTTGAAAATGCTGCTAAGTCCCCTAACATTTCCTTCATTTTATCTCTTTCTTTTCCTCTAAATGAACCTGATTTTCTTCAGTATCATGCCTTAAGAAAAAAATCTGATTCTTTTGTATAGATTTTTCAGTTTATTTAATGCTATAATTGGACACAATATTATTTTCTACTATTTCTTCAATTTTAATAAAATAAATAATATAAATTTGGGTACACAAACTTTTACTTAATATTGTTTCTATGGGAAAATATATTTAGAGATCCAAATGCACATTTACAAATGAACTATTAGGTACACATTTGCTTATAAGTAAAGGACTTCCAGTATCTCAAAAAAAAAAAAACAAACCCATATTAACTTAGACTCATATTTCATAATGCGTATATTGCCAAATAACACTGTGCTTAGACATATGAGTATGACTCATCATCAGGTCAAATATGAATACTGTTTTTTCTAAGAGATGTATGTGTCTCTGTGTGTGTGTGTGCATATTAGATATTAGATATGGTAGGTTATTTGTAGGACCTGGGCATTAGAATTATTAGCATGGCCCTTAAATTACATTGACATCCAAAATGAGATTATAAATTGTAAGAGTGAAGATCCTGAGCCAGCTATACGAAATAGCATAGTCACCTCTGTTGCCTGCTGACCCTTTGCCCTGCTTTATTTTTCTTCATAGCATTTATCACCACTTGGCTTATATTTATATGTTTTTGTATTGTATGCCATCCTTCACTAGACTCTAAGCACCATAAGTGCAGGACATTTCTTTTATTCTCTGCTTTATTCACTTCCTGGTGCATAGCAGGTACTCAATAAATGTGTCTTACTTAAATGAATAAATATCAAGTGAATAAACAGTGAAGATTCTTTGTTTTCAGATTTTGAAGAATAAAAATAATGTCTAACAAAATATTAAAAATTTCATAAGGGGCTGGCCGGTTAGCTCAGTTGGTTAGAGCATGGTTCTGATAACACCAAGGTCCAGCCACCAAAAAAAATTTGTAAGTAAGCCCAGCTTAGAAAATCTTTCAAATATCATCTTTTATTATCTCTTTAAAAATTTAATATGTCAAATCTGGCAAAATCTGTACAGGAGAGAAATATAAATCTCAAAGCCTACAGAGGAAAATAACATGTCTTTTTTCTTTCCAAGTAAATTAAATAGGTTTGTCATTAAAAAATACGAAAGAGACTAAACTTTAAACCAGTAGCATTGCTAATGATTTTAGAGTGTGGTTGCCCTGACGTTCATGGAAAGTCACAAATATGTTTTTCATTTGATGCAGACTTCATTTGCTATATTCTTATGAAGTAAATTAAACCTCCCACACCATAAATATTACTATTGGACAGTCAATGAAATGTAATTCAAATCTAAAAGTAAGGATTCTGAACAATTCAAAGATAAACTATTTACAGGCTGGCTGGTTAGCTCACTTGGGAGAACACAGTGCTGATAATTCCAAGGTCAAAGATAAACTGTTTAATCTTTTGTAAAGGGGCAAGGCTACAGAGAAATAATTAGATGGCAGGGGTCAAACTTAGTCTGGCTTTATTCTCTAACAACTCTTGGGCATAAGAATGCATTTCACAATGTTTAACGGAAGTTCCCAGACAGTTAAATGAGGGAATGGAATAGATTTTAATCAAATGTTTATTAAAATCCACAACTGTTCATTGTGGGTAACTGGACCTCCAAAGCAGAGTACTAAAATTAAATACACAATAATGAGAAAAAATTTATTTCTTTTAATTTATAAAAGGAACTACAAATTAGGTTGGGAACAGTAGGGAAAGGATCACTAACATCAATCATCCTTGCAACTAAAGCTTTTGCTTTCTGCATCACTGAAAGGTGAATCAGTTAATATACCAATGCCAGGATCCCCTTACCGGCCAGCTGCCAGAAACAAAAACAAAAACAAAAGCAAAAACCCAATGCCCTTCACATTTCCATAATATCTCATTTCTCTATATCTCTTTTCCACTGTAGCCTTCCCTTTCCAGACACCTTCCCACCTCTCCCAATACAGTCTCACTGCACGCACATGCAAATGCACAGCTCTGTCTTTGGTATAAAGCTATTGTCCTAAAGTTTAATATTGGCAAGTTATCTTTACTAAAAGACCTAGTCATAAATATTTCATTAGAACAGTTACAACAATAGCTTCTCATTATTATGTAAGGCCATGTTAATAGAAAAGTAATTCCCTTTTCTTGTTCTAACTTACCTACCGCGTAAAGAAATCAATTACTCTTACTATCTCCTGCAAGTATGAAGAGGAATTTTTCTGTTTAGTCTGGCCTCTGGAAACACATAGAAAGATATTTATATCAAAGGCCAGAAAAGCTATCACGAATATTGTATTAGTCCATTTCTGTTGTTCATAACAAAATACCTGGAACCGGGTAATTTGTAAGAAAACAAAATTTATTGCTTACAGTTTTGGAGCCTGGGAAGTTCAAAATCCAGGGAACACATCTGGTGAGGGTCTTGTCCTGGTGGTGATGACAGCAACTCAGGGTATCACATGGAAAATATGGTGGAGAAGAGAGAGAGAACTTCTCATGCACTCTTCTTTTAAAGCCCTCAGAACCATGCCCATCACCACCATTAAACCATTCACTATGACAGGGTCCTCACAGTCTAATCACCTTGAAGCCCCATCTTTTCATTGCCATAATAGGATTTCCCACACTCTTAACACTGTCACATTGGGGGGCAAGCCTCCAACACATTAAACTTTGGGGGAACACAATTGAAACCACTGCAAATGTTGACTCAATAATCCCAATCCTAGCATATCTATTGTTAGAAAATATTCTAAAATATGAAAAATTATGTTTGCAATTATTGCTGCAAGTAACAAAATAAATTCTGACAAAATTAAATAGGGGAATTTGTTGAAAAGATAGCAGATAAATCACAAAATTAATGGAACATTTGTAAAACAGGTTCAGGAATGAACAGGAACTTAAATACATCTCTAGAGTAGGTGGCCCAGGCTGCAGGACTGCCTAGAATCTCTTGTCAGTATGCTACTTCTGGAATTATCTCCAACTGCTCTTTCTGTCTTGGCTTCAGTCTGCTTAATTTTGAAGTCCCAAGAGGGAGGAATTTGACTGGCTCTGTGTATTAGAACAACCAATACCCCCAAATATAGTGGATCAAAAGTAAATATATATTTATTTCTCTCTCATGCAATAGTCCAGATTACAGTTCAAGGCAGATAGGCAGTCTGTACCGCAATGTCAGCCAAGGATTCTTTTGTTTTATTGTACCACCATCCCCTTAGAGGCATTGATCTTACTCACACAGTTATAGGCGGCTCACAGGAAATGGGGATAGAGAGCTTAGGGGACAAGCAGCTTCCTTTTTTAAAGGAAGACCCAGAAGTTGCATGTAATATTTCTGTTCATTTTCCCATTTACTGGATGTTAATCACACGTACACAGATACAAAGTGAGGTTAGGAAATATGGTTGCCAAACTAAAACTTGAGAATATTATATTAATGAAAGGTGGAAGAGGAGAGGGGATGCTAGGGACCAGAGCAGAGACTAGGATGAGAAAAGTATGTTGCCTAATGTGCAAAATTTAAGGAGACACTCAATCGCAGGATTGTACAAATTCACATGCTCCTTAAATTTTGCACCCTTAGCACCTCGCTTGCCTTACCCTGGTTCTGGCCTGCTGGGGATAATTAGCAGTCTCTGCCACTCCTACCTTACATTATATAGCACATCATACCTTAATTTACAGTCCTGTCAAGAGTACATACATTGGGGAAGAAGTATTTCCCAAAAAAGAAATTGGAATACTATTGGCGAAAATAGAATGAATATATGGTGGGTGGCCTGAAAAAAAATATTACAAATGTGAGGATGGCTGTGATATATTGCAAACAATACCCACAACTTTTTATCCCCCTATATCCACACTCTTTGTCGTGTGAATTTGCAGCTCTCTTTTCTTTGATCAGTGTTGTACATACTTGTGATGAGCTTTAACTAACAGGAAGCAAACAAAGTGATTGTGCTAGCCAGTTCCCAAGCTAAGCCTCAAGAGCCCTTGCACACTTCTGCGCTGGCTGTTGGAACCCTGTTTAGGTGCCTGGAAACAAGTGGTTTAGCCTGCTGGTAATGGAGCAACCACATGGGTCAGAAATAAGTTTACTCAGCTGATGAGATGTGACAGAGATCAGTAAAGCTGTCTACCCAACCTACCACTGACTCGCACACTTAGTGCCCAGTTAAGATCAGTTGAGTCTGGCCCAGGTCACATGAACCACCCAGCTGATCAACAGAATTGTGAGTTAATTAAATGTGTGTTGTTTTATTCCAATCAATTTTGGGGTGGTTTGTTATACAGCGATAGTTAACTGACAGAAAATCATTCATTGCTGTGTTATTTATCCTGACAAGAGATGGAAGCAACCTAAATGTCCATCAGTGGATGAATGGATAGAAAAAACTGTGGTATACATACACAATAGAATACTACTGAGCTATTAAAAACATGACATCCTATCATTTGCAGCAACATAGATGGAACTGAAAACCATGTTAAGTGAAGTAAGTCAGGCACAGAAAAGCAAACACTGCGTGGTCTCACTCATATATGGAATCTAAAAAGAAAAAAGTGGTTCTCATAGAAGTGGAGAGTAGAATCATGGTTACCAGAAAAGGTTGGGGGGAGGAAAAGATGGTGGACTAATGCATACAAAACTATGCTATCTGCCCTAGATGAATCATTATGCAGTATGTGCATGTATTGAAACAGCACACTATACCCCACAAATATGTACAAATAAATGTTTAAAAAAAAGAAAGGGGAAAGTTATTAAAAAGTGGACATTTTATTAACCTCAAAGAAGTGGAAGTAACCTAAGTAGTTTCTTGATTATTTAATTGAGAAATTTATTAAATACATTTTGACACATTTCCTTGGAGCAGTATGTTATGACACTGAAGCTGTTCTGATGACGTTGGCCTGTAATCAAGCTGACTACGAACAAGACAAAAAGGGAGAATTGCTTCCTTTCCCCACTTTCTTCCCACAACCTCAGATTTCCATTTCATGAGTTCTTATGACCTCACGTGGCAGGTTTTATTTTTCATGAGCTGGCAGAGTAGCTTTTACTAATTTACTATTTGCTGAGGAATTGTAACACCTGCTCAAATTCTTGTCTTATGATCCCACCTGAGTGGTAAAACTCAGGCCCTTTCATTGCTGAATCCGGCAAAGGCTTCAGGGCAGCAGTTTCAAAATTGCAGGCATTTGTCCCTCTGGTTTGCAATTTATTCCTTCATTTTTGAAGCTTGAAGTTTTTATTATTATTGTTGTTGTTGTTATTATTCTGAGCTCACCAATGCATTTAAAGGATATTCATTACATTTTATCCAGAATGGCTTAATGTTTCATAGTAGGAAGGTTTTAGGTCATACCTTTTAAGATTGTAGTGTCACATATTGCCAGATATTGAAGTTGCCCTCCATAATCTTCACTCATTGACTTAACAGTTCTTTAAAGTACCTGCCACATGTTAAGCTTTGTGCTGGGTGACTGAATGTATCTTTTCCTGCCCTCTAAGGCCTTGCAATATGAATCCTGGCCGCCTCTTTCTAGGCTGATCTGCTGAATCCCTCCACACAAAGGACATAGTAGACTAGTCACTGCTCCCAAACATGCCATGCATAAAGTACTGTGCTACTTTTCATGCTGAATCCTCTGCCTAAAATGTCTTTTCTGTACTTTCCGTCTATTGATATCTGAAACATCTTTTATTCACCCAGTTTCTTGAGTATAGACAGTGTACCTGGTACTCATCAAGCTTCCAGGGATGTAAAGATAAAACCTCTGCTTTCAACAATTTTACAGCTATTTAAGCCCTAGTAATGCTACATCTCTACATAACTTTTCTTAATTCCCATGCCAGGATTTAAACATTTTCTCCTCTATACTCTCAGAGCTTCTTCTTTATGATTTTATTTGCACTTAACTCATACTTTACTCCATCGTTTGTTATTTATTATATGTAGAACAACATTGGGAAATTTTTTTGTTTTAACAGGTTGTGCAAGACTACCCCTATGAAAAGGCAACCACTGAATATTAGATGAAGTATTATGTTTTACATATGGTTTTTAAGTTGCAGTTGTTTCTATTTCTAGTTTATCTTATGTTTTTTCATGAAAGGGTATTGAATTTTGTCAAATGCTTTTTCTGTATCAGTTGAGATTATCATGTGGGTTTTTTCCTTCATTCTGCTAATGTGGTGTATTACATTAATTGATTTTCAAATGTTGAACCATCCCTGCGTTCTGGGAATAATTCCACTTGGTTATGGTGTATAATCCTTTTAATATGCTGTGATTTCTGTTTGCTAGTATTTTGTTGAGACTATTTAAATCAATGTTCATAAGAGATATTGGTGTGTACTTTTCCTGTGTTTCTGTCAGTCCTTGGTATCAGGGCAATGCTGGCATCATAAAATAAGTTGGAAAATGTTTCCTACTCAATTTTTTGGAAGAGCTGGAGAAGGATTGGTGGTAATTCTTCGAATGTTTGGTAGAATTCGCCAGTGAAGATATCATGTCCAGGGCTATTCTGTGTTGTGAGGTTTTTGCTTACCAATTCAATCTCCTTACTAATTATGAGTCTATTCAGATTTTCTATTTCTCTGTGTTTCAGTCTTTGTGTTCCATTCTCTTATAATCCTTTTTATTTCTGTAGAATTGATACATCCCCACTTTCATGTCTGATTTTAGTAAATTAAATCTCTCTCTCTCTCTTTGTCAATCCAGAGAAGTTTTATCGTTTTGTTAATCTTTTTGAAGAACCAACTTTTGGTTTCATTGATTTTCTCTGTTGCTTTTCTATTCTCTACTTTATTTATCTCTGTTCTAATCATTATTATTTCTT
This sequence comes from Cynocephalus volans, assembly GCF_027409185.1. Lineage (NCBI taxonomy): Eukaryota > Metazoa > Chordata > Mammalia > Dermoptera > Cynocephalidae > Cynocephalus > Cynocephalus volans. The sequence goes on along the minus strand of NC_084468.1, from coordinate 103,797,911 downwards.
TCTTTCACTGTTTCTTGAGTGAGAAAACATACTCCTAACTTAAGCCCTTTACATTTGTTTTCTTTGCTTGGATGCTCCTCACCAGGTACTTTCTGGCTAGCTCATTTTTTCTTTTATTTCTTTTTATTTTATTCTTTTATTAGTCAGGAAACCTTTATTGCCCACTCTAAAGAAGCTTACTGTTATTCTCTGTTACATCACTCTTTATTCTCTACATCCCTTATTAATCTGTGATATTTTCTTATTTATAGTTGTTTGTTTGCCCCAACGCTACCACACACATGCACACACATACACACGCACACACACATACATGTGCATGCACACATATTAGAATGCAAACTCTATAAGAACAGAGCCTCTTTGTTTTGTTTCACCACTGCATTTCAACTGCCTAGAACAGTCCCCAGTCCAGCAATAAAAAAAATGCTCAATAAATATTATTTGTTGACTCCTTTAAGATGTTGCAAAGACTATTATTGTGAAAAAGAATGATTGATTGAAAAATTTATTACATCTTGGTCCTAGATTACTGAGAGAGGAAAAATTCATAAAGTAGTTTTAAATTTTAAGATGGTGGTAACCAAAATCAATGCTATCGATATACTTTATAACATATTGGGGTTAACTAGGTAAATAATCATGTGTTATAGGGTATCTTTATAATATATCAGCATCTACTTATTTATACTTCCATTTATTTTTGAGCCTAATGGATTTTGGGGATACAATTATATATTACTTATATAAGGAAGTTAGTATGTGGCACTAAAATGAGCAACAGACTGGGAGTCTATCTTGGTTTCTAGCCCATCTTTGTTATAAAATAATTGTATAAACTTGAAAAGAATCATTTAACTTGTTTGCACCTTAATTTTCTCATTTGTAAAATGGGGGGATTGAATCAGATTAGTAGAAAAATTCTCTTCCAGCAATCAAATTTATAATTCTCATAATTTAGAGCCCAATTTTACTGGTTTGAGATAAACTTTGTAAAAGTTAGATATTCATAATACTTTTTTCTGTACTTTTTAAGTGCCAAATCTTTAATGAGTCATTAGTAATCCGCTTATGATACTGTATTCACCAATTTCAGCATGTAATCTCCTTTACAGATTTCCATGTTATAATGGAGTTTCCAGAGCTGAACTATGTGGAGTTTCTCCTACCATAGGCAAGATGAGTAATTGACTTTCATTAAATGTTTGTTGGATTTTATGTTGAGTCTGTCAATCGGAAAGGAAAGATAAGATAGCAACGACCAGTTTAAAAAATAATAATAAAACTAGATCCGGTAAAGTAAAAGGAAATTCGTTAAAAGGGTAAATAATTAAGTTGGTAAATTTAGAACTGCTGTATTTAATTAGGAGTCAAACAAGTGTCTAAAATCTATAAGTCAACCTCATTGTTTATGCTGAATGTTATCAATAATCTTCCTCCTACTCATTATTTGGATGTGACTGATTACATTCCAAAAGTGCGTAACACTTTAAATCAAGGTATCCCATTTAAAAATAAAAAATAAAATCATAAATTAAAATACATAATAGCTTAAGAAGAAAAAAATATTTTTAGAGCATATGGTATTTATAAAATAATTGGTAATTACATTTAAACATAAGACATAAATCCAGAAAAGAGAATAACATAAAAAAAAATACTGATTTCTTCACAAAGTTTTGGGATCTTGAGTGTAAACAACTGTCATACATTAGAAGAAGTAGATCATAGAAAGTGAGGTAACTTCACATTCTCAACTTCTTGACCCATCACTGAACTTGTTCCACCTCTCCTCAGACATGCACACACACACACACATGCAAAAATATTTTTCGTATATTTAGAGTAAAAATTTTAGGAAGTATATTAGTGTATTTGGAAAATTGTTACTGTTCCATGAAGAAGAAAACATTTTATATCTTCAGAGATTGAAAATGGGAAAGGCTCGCTGTAAAGACCCAATAGGGCACTCTGATCATTAAGAAAATTGTGGGTTGTGACTGTATGAAGTTAAAAGCTTTGATTTATTTCCTCTTAAGTTGCCATTTAGGTACACTTGTATGATTGTAAAATGCCTTCTGTGGATGTAGTTAATCCATTTGATTTGTTGCCCTTTTTTAAATAGGAGTAAAGATAACATAAAGGGAGTCTCTGAAGAGGTATTAGGGACTTTAGTATTGGCCAACCATTTAGCATCTTTCTAATTACCTTTTTTCTCTTCTTTTTACTTACACCATTTAATTCATTTAGAATCCCCATTGAAACTCTAGCACATCCTCTACTGTGAACCATTTGTGGAAAGACTTACTCTATATGATCCATTTTTCATGATATAATGAAAGGGCTGAGCAGAAGGGATTTGTTAGGCATAATTTATATCTACTGCATAGTCAAACCTTAATTATTTAGTGGCTGATTGTCCTGTCTGGGAATTGTACAAGCATTTTGCCTCTACTCTGTCTCACTATAGCTGACTCTTTAGCTATTTCACTAATCATTACCATGTCTGCCAAGAGTAGTTTGGGGATAGAATAAAACAGGGTATCATATTGCCTATCATTTTGCTGTTTCTTAGGAAATTTAATAAAATCTTTAATGAAAGAGAGGATTGAAGCGGGTGCATAAATTGACTGTAAATGGGCTTTAATCTTTCCATTACCCATGTTATTCTCTGTCTCCCAAGGACAATTAAAAGTTGTCCATATATGTTTTAAAACCCTTAAAATAAGAATAAGAACATGGTTATACACATTTAAAATTTTCAAGGGTTCAGATCCCTGTACCGGCCAGCTGTCAATAAATAAATAAATAAATAAATAAGATTTTAATGGGTATTACTATATTATCCTACAAAAAAGTTTTACCAATTACACTCCCCGTAAATGGTGTATGAAAGTGCCGTTCCCCTCTAAAATTTTCCAAACAACCCTGTATTTTTTCTCAAGAGGGGTGAAAAATTATCTTTAATTGTTAATCTATTAGGTAATTTATCTTTCAGATATACTTACATAAATGCACAACGTCATTTCCATTTCAAGAGAAAATGAAATCCATAGTAGAGAAGTTTGGAGGGAAGGTTTGAGGGAGAAGAATACTAAATAAAGAAAATTATTTTTAATATAATAAAATGTTTTCTTTGAAATGCATTTTAGATTGAAATTTCCTTTCAGAAGTTGAAAAATCAAATGAAGAATTATAATTTTACATCTGTCACAAATATTTAATATTAATATATAACCTTGTGTTGTTACATTGTTTTTTCAATATAAAATACCACTAGTAGCTAATACAGTAAAATCGTTTAGGTATATAACAGCATTAGAAACTAACTGAAAATTAGATAATGGGTAGCATCTCATGTTATAAAAAAGTGAATGAAATATATCAAAAAGAATATATCAAAAATTAACTTACTTTCATATTATCACCAGAATTTTCTTTTGCCATCCAGACCCCCCAGCCTTTTTTTCTGACAGCTTGCCAGTAAGGGGATTTGAACCCTTGGTCTTGGTGTTATAAGCACTAGGCTCTATAGAGTGAGCTAACGGGCCAGACCTCAGACCCTTTTTCTTCTGAATCATTTCCTTATTATAATAATTTATAGTACAGAATATTTTGAAATGGTCAGCATCTTCAGTGATGAGGGAATATAATCAACTACTATGAAGCCATTAAAATGGAAGTTTCAAAGAAATTTTAATGGCAAGGAAAATACAATGATATGGTGAGTGAAAAAGTCAGAGTATGAAACTGAAAACACAATGTGACTTCAATTTAGTACTCTCATCCTTCCCTGGTAAGAATGAGAGCAAGAGCAAGAACAACATCAAGAGAGAGAAAGAGAGAGGCAGAAAGAGAAAGGAAGGAAAGAACATACACACACACATATTGCACAGAAAAAGGAATGAAAGAAAATCAAATCAACAAAATGTTAACAAATTATCTCTGGATCAGGCATATAAGAATTTTAATTTTCTAAGTTTTTCTTTATTTTAAATATTTTCTATACTGATAATAATTTTATTAACAAAATTCTCTCCCCACTCTCTGTGTATTTTAGTTTTTTTGCATATGTATTTAAGCACCTGTTAGCATTTACTACAGTAACTCGATCATACCATTTCTTCCATAAAACTAGGATTTCCCTGGGGAAGGAAGACTTATTTATCAATCTTTGTGTTCCCAGCTCATAGTCCTTAACAAATGTTTCTTAAATTTCAAACCTTCAAAAACGTTGATGAATCCTCACACAACACAATGAACATCCGACTGTCAGAGTACTCATCCCCTAGATTCTCCAGCCACATTTATTATCTATCTCTTTCTATCACTTATGTAAATATTGCTGATGTCATGGCACGTCACCCTCCAGAATAAAAATATTCTTCTATATAAACATAATATCATTATGTCATTATCACAATTAGATATATGCTAGTATATAGTATTATTGCACTATGTTCAATCTAAATGATAATGTTACAGGCGTTTTGGTTTTTTTTTTTTTTTTAATACTCCAGGACCCAAACAAGGATTAGGCATTGCATTTAGATGGTGGGTTTCTCTAACCCCTTTTATTCTAGGAGTATTCTGTTTTTTTTTCTTTGACCTTTATAACATTGATATTTTTGAAGCATTCCAGCCAGGTGTTTTGTAGAATGTCCCACACTTTTATTTTGTCTCATTGTTTCCTCATGGTTAGAATTAGTTGAAATATTTTTGACAAAAATATTAGAAAGATGATATAATGTCTTTCTCAAATGCACCACTTTAGGAGGCACATAATATGCTTGTCCCATTATAATTATATTCTTATTTTCTTTTTTAAAAAAATTCATTTATTAATATGATTTGACAGCTAAAAATTATATATATTTACATTGTAAAACATGATGTTCTGTACAACGTTTCACATTGTGAACTGGCTAAACAAAGCTATTTAACATACATGTTACCTCACATATTTATTTTTTTGTGGTAAGAACATGTAAAATTTACTCTTAGCAAATTTCAAATATACTGTACACCTACATTGTTATTAACTGCAGTCACCATGATGTATAATAGATCTCTTGAACTTATGTCTCCCATCTAACTCAAATTTTGTATACTTTCACCAATATCTCCCCCTTCCTTTCACCTCCAGCCTCTGGTAACCACCATTCTACTCTCTGCTTCTATGAGATCAACTTTTTTAGATTTCACATGTGCAACCATGTGGTATTCGTCTTTCTGTGTCTGGCTTATTTCGCTTAAGATAATGTCCTCCAGGTTCATCCATGTTGTCACAAATGGCATATATTCTTATTTTCCAATATAAGTATTTAAAGTTTTATAATTCCTTCCAACTAACGTCATAGCTATGATGGATAAGTAAATTCATTTTCATTCAGTTTTAAATGTCAACTTATATTATGGCTACTTCTTTAACTCATAAATTACATGGATAAGTGTTTCAACATCCCCAACAAAAAATTTTCCCTTTGTTTTTATTATGTTTTTAACTTTGTATTTTGTAAAAATCAGAATTATTGGCAATTTACCTAAAAGTTTCCAAAATGTACACAAAACTCCCATATACCCATCACCCAGATTCTCTGATTGCTAACATTTCTAAACAATTTGAGAGCAACTTGCAGACATGATACCCATTTCCCCTTAGTATTTCAGCATGTGTTTCATAGATACAAGGATACTGCTCCACATAGCCACACTACAACCATCAAAATCAGGAAATTAGCATTGTTTCAGTATTACCATCTAATCCACAGGCCCCATTCAAATTCTACCAGTTGTCCCAATAATGTCCATTATAGTCCAGTATCTAATCCAGTATCATGTGATATGTTTAATTGACATGTTTTTAGATCCCTTCAGTCTGAAACATTTCCTTAGTCTGTCTTTCTCTCTCATGCTCTTGTTGCTTTTTAAAAATTACTTTGTAGAAAGTCCCTCAATTTGCTTTTGTCTGATGTTTTCTCACTATTTGTTCATTTTTTGACAGAAATACCACGTAAGTGATGTTGTGGTCTCCTCAGTGCATCATATCAAGACCCAAAAGATATCAACTTGTCCTTTATCTAATGATGTTAACTTTAAAAAACTTGGTTAAGATGGTGTCCTCCAGTATTCTCTACTTTAAAATTAATAAGTATTTTGCTCTTATTGATTAATAAGTAATTACAAAATAGCCTGAGACTATATAAATATCTTATTCCTCTTTATACTTTCACCCATCAGTTTAACCATCTTTTGATTATTCTTGCCTAGTCAATTGTTGCTATAGTGATTGCCAATTGGCAAGTCCTTCTAGATTGTGGCATTCTACAAAAAATTACACTTCTTGCCAATTAATTAATTAATTAATTAATTAATATCATTATGGACTCATGGATTCCTTCTTTACTCAAAGTTTCATCCATTATCATCATGATTTGTTTGTTGGTTTGGTTTTTGGTCTCACTTCCCACTGCTATCTCTTCTAGTTCCCCTTTCTGCCCCAAGCATATCTCCAGCTCTTTTGGCTGTTGGGGAGACCTCTTTGGGCTGAAGAGGCTGAAGGTCTTCCAGAGCTACTTGAGGAAGACAGCAATGGTCTGGTCTTCTTAGAGTTGTCTATCATCATACACCAGCTTCTTAGGAAAACTAAGTCAGACCTCACCTCACTTATTTTGCTGCTCAAATTGTTTCAGTTGGCCAGAGAAGCCCCTTTAGACTGGTTCCTGTGGTTTTTTTTGATATGTCTCCAGTATTCTTTGCCCTTTACTTATTCTCTGGTCCAGTAAGACATTCCTGCTCCAGCCCGGGGATTAGCCATTCTTTTAAGGACCCCTGGTTCCTTTTAGTAGAGAATTATTTCTGGAAAACTAGATCTGGACACTAAGTATGCTCATTGCTGAAGAGATTTCTTTACCTCTCGGGCCTCTCATGGGACTGAGCTAGGAAATATATGTGTGTGTATGTATGGATATACAGCTGTACTTGTATATACAGCCACACATACAGTTATTTCTGTTTCTATCATTATATCTATCTCTATATCCATATTTATCTATATATTGAGCTATCCATTTATTAACAGTGAGTTTATAAGATATCTCCAATTCCAACACCACAGGATTTATTCCAGCATTTTCTCCTTCATGGCATATCAATACTCCTTTTACATATTACTGCTTTTATACATTTAGTACATATTATTCCTTTTTCCTTGCTCCCATTGTTTTTAATCTTCTGTGCATGTGACCAAATTCCTGGGCCTTGCTACCTGAAATCTCAGCCTGATGAAGGAGAAGGAAGAAGAAAAAATGGAGGAAAACAGAGGAAAGAAGAAGGGGGGGAAATCCAGTTAGAAAGTTGGCTTCAGACACACCGAGCTTTCCATTGCCTGGCACACCTGAAAGCTTTGTCAGCAAAACAGAAGAGGAAGAAGAATTCTGTCCAGTTTTTGCTGACATTAATTTTTATCATTTGGTGTTAAGGTTGTGTCTGCCAGATTGTAAAGGGAGTATTTTTTTCTTGATAATTTATAATGAATGAGTGTTGTTGATTCTTTGAGACTGTGAATATCCTGTTCGTCAATAGTATTTTAACTGCCCAATGGTTTCAGCGTCTATTGATAATCCTTTCCGGAATGTTATTACATTGGTGGTTGGAAAATGATGATTTACTGATTCTATTACTCCTTCTACATTCATTACCTGACATTCTTCTCTAAAGAGTAGCTTCTCTTCCTCTCCTTTTTCTTCTTCTTTTTAAAATATCACTATAAACTCATGGATTATTTTTATATTCTAGGTATACAAAGAAAGATCACACACAAAGCCCTGCCTCCAGTGGTTCACAGTTTAGTAAGAGAGAGAGATGTAAACAAATAATTGCAGGAATGTGACAAATTGCAGAATAGAATACAGACAGAGCATAAAGGAAAAATTAAAATATCAATAAACATCAACTAGAAAGCCATTTGTTTTGGCACAACATCAATTTCAGAAGTTATTTCTCACCAAATCCTCTAGGTTGAGAATATAGCACTTTATTTAAAGGCCATAGTGTTCCTGTGTACCAATATACTGTCAATAAAAGACATATCTGAGGGGACCCTTTAATTTGGTATAGCAACTGTTGCTCTATTTCTGCACAGAGTAACACATTTTGGAACTTTAAATGGACTCAGTGATGTATTTTAAAAAGAATGTATGTCACGACTAATGTTGTTGCTGTCTGAGAGAGATGGCTATTTTTTATAAGAACAACAGTCCGAAGGATTATCGTGTTTTGCATATTTCCCCCCACAAATGTCTCCTTTTTTTTTTCTGAGGGATTCGTAAGTTCAACTATATTTCATCACCAATGAAAGAAACCAGACAAAGCTCAGACTCTGAAATCCGTTGGCTTTGTTTGGTTTTTTAAAATCTTAGTCTGTTCATATTTTTGCTTCCATTTAGTTTCTCACTAGTAAATTCACAAAGTACTGTACACATCTGTTTGAAGATGAGCAGAAATCTCGTGACCCTCTCACTGCTGTAAATTTTCTCTGCATACAGGCTGGCAGCACAGGGCAGCAGTGAAGGGCAAGTGCTTTGGCACCTGCAGAAGCCTAGTTTGAGTCCTTCTTTCATCTGTTAAGATGTAGCACATTATTTAATCTCGCCAAACCTCAGTGTCCTCATGTAAAATATCTGTCTTGCAAAGATTTCCAGGTTGATTAAATGAAATAATATATAAGTTCAGTTATCATTGCCAGTAATAACCAAGTGATGGGCACTGTATTATTCAAATGGCACAAAACAAAAAGGAGACTTTTAAGCCACTGGTTAGAATAGTTCTCAGGGATTTCTCTACTAGAATTTATTTATTTATGTATTTATAGTAAGTGCTTTTCTTAAAAGTAAGTGATTTCTTATTATTCTATTTGATACCTTTCTTAATTAAAGAGAGAAATTTGAGTACTGTTTTGGCACTCTGGGTTGAATTATTTCACATTGCGTTTATCCATTTCCTACAACATTTCAGCACTGTGCTGTGCGAACACAGTACAAGCTCCTGTCTTTTGATGTTTGTGGTCTTTGCCTCTTAACTAAATTCACATTATCTATTTAAAACTGTTTCTCTGAAAATTTTCCTTGTGCCCTCATGATCACACTAGCTAAATCTCACTAGATAGAAACCTAAATCTCTGTTGCAACAAGCTGATTCTCAGTAGCTTGAAGAAATATACTGCCACTGTACAATGTTCATTTATAGATGGAGAAAAAAGGCTTCTTTTTTATTGTAATTTCAACAGACCAAGTGATTGTAATGTCACTGTGATGTCACTGTGGTAAAAAAAAAAATGCAGCTGCACTTTTACCACAGTGACATTACAATTACTTGTTCTGCATTTTTACATGCTTACTAGAAAAATTGAGATAAAATCACACAATCACACCATGCATATTTTATCATTTAAATCTCAATGTGGTTTTTTTTTTTTGCTCAGAAAGATGATTTTGTAAATTTTATTATGTTTATGTGAAAAGTTATAATTTTCATAGAAAGCCTTTTACTATATATATTACGTTAAAATATCAATTAGATGCCTAACTAAAAGATGTAATAGTTTTATTAATCTTTTAATATGTTGATATTTTATACCACTCTATTTTAATAATGTCAAAAAATTATGACCAGATTAGAGAAGGTTAAATAACAAAGAATATAGGTAATTTCATTGTCTTTTTATTATGATCAATATTAGTAATGATAATATTAATAGAGTAGTACGTGAGAAAAGGCAAACTATTTCTTTAAAAGTCTAATGACTTTAGACAGATAATTAAGGCTCCAATCCATCAAGGGAGATGAGGAAACCTCCAATGTTAGTGGTTTTTCATAGAGAAGGAAAGCCTGGTTTCTGTCTTTCCCTCTGCCCCACAGAGGAAGACAAGAAACAGATCCAATGTTTCTTTCATCTTTCTTTCTCCTGTTTTTCCCTTTATTCCATTCCCAAGGGGAAAATTTTAAATCTGGCATGTTCATTCTACAAGTAACAGATTTCAAAGTGGGGATTTTAAAAAATGATAGAAAAATTAAAAATGGGTAAGGGGGAGAACAATGTTAGGCTAAGTAAGCTGTGTAGAAAAAGTATCACTGAAATGGGTGTGGAAAGAGACAAAGAGAGCATTAAGGGGGAAAATGGCTGAAAAAAATGAGAGAAGAAAGGGGGGACGAAGATGTTTAGAAGCCACTGTAGGAAATCAAAAGCATAAAGTGGATAACTTCATTTTTCCCTGAAGGAATTGCCCAAGTTGATGTTTTGCCAGCCTCTGGAAAGCTGTGAGAGAAAAGTTGTTGGTCACATACCCAGAAGAATCTGAACTGCTCAAGCAACCTGTTATCCACCTTCACCTCTTACCTCATCTGGAATTTTATCTTCTTCTCTCATTCCTTTGGGTGACACACCGAAGTGAATAGTTAGTTATCTTTAAAAGCCAGAGTTAAGACTTTTTGAGATGGGAAAGGGGCCCCGAAGATAATTCACAAAGGAATTTATCAAATTAACTGGTACTACTTGAAAACACTAAAAGCTTGATATGGTCCCCAAGAAAATGTTTGTAGTGAGGGTATTAGCAGAAAGAAGAAAGCTTGTAGCTCAATGGTTATACTCCTAATGGTTGTCCACCTTTTAGATATAAATATCTGGAAAGCTCTAGACCAAGGAAAGTGGGCTCTGGAATCTAGTTCAGTAGGCACACTCCTAGAGAGGTCAAGAGGGTACCTAAGTGACAGATATGGAAAAGAAAGAAGTAAAGGTTTGATTTCTTTTTTAACATCTATTTTACATAGGGTTTACTTCGGTTTAATGCCTTTTGACAGCCAAGATTGGAATGGGCCTGGATGGGGTTCCCACTGTCTTCAGCAGATTGGTATGAAAAGTCAGGGATTATACTGCTCCTCTTCCTAAAATTCACTGTCTGAAATAGCCTGGTGGCACTTGAAAGTGCTGAGCTAAATTCTGGGGCTAATGCTTTAAGGGATTACATGTTCACTGAGTAATTTCTGAGAACTGTTTTGATCATAACTGGTTCTAACCTAAACTCAAGGGTGATCATTTGGGTCAGAGTTAACTAGCAATTGAAACTTAGGTCAGAGTGGTATGGGATTCTGAAAGGTAGTCTAGTCCTTTTAAAAATGAGGAGCATTGTTTTAATCAACATTGTGGGCTGGAATTCCCTGGAAGGACATTTATAGGGAAAAAAGGAACATGGATTAATTGATAAGATTTAGATAGGTGGAGAAGAGTGTGAAGACAGTCATTGGTTGATTCATTTATTCCTTCAAGAAATATTTATGAAGCTAAATAACAGATAAAATTCAATGGCCTAAGTATTTTGTGTTTTTAGTACAATAAAAAATAGTTAAAACTCCTGCGTGGGAACACCAAAGAAGTATTAGCACATAATTTAGTACCTAGCAGCAATTTTTCATTTGTTTTTCATTTCAAAGTCTGAACAACACTAATTTGGTTTAAATTCTTTTTGCCTACCATTTGAAAGACAAAGAAAGTTCACTTCCTTCCCAAAGAAGCTAAAATTTTAATTTATTACACATTATTTACTGGACTTCAGGGTCCCAAATAAACATTGGATATGTTTTCTTTTTTTAAGGTTAGTAAGTTCTCAAGGGTCTCCTGACCAGTTCCATTTCAGTCTGGATTGTGAAACTGCTTCTTGACACATGCTTTGGAAGGGAATAAGTTTTTAGCCCTCTAATAATATTTAGCAAACATTGACCTTACACAAAGAAAAAAATGGAACAGAAAAACATACCATTTGTTGAGTGCCTATAAAGTAGAAAACAGCATTTTTTACATCTCTGCACAACATGACTGAGATGGCACTGTCATCCACAGAGGCAACTCAGAGAAAAACTAGCAAAAGTCTGAGCTACTAAATGGCTGAGTAGAATTTGACATAATGTTCATTGGATGCTAATCTCTGTGCTGTCCACCAGACCACACAGTGTCCCCTTATTTAGGTATAACAGTGAGAATACAATGAATAATTTTATTTTACTAATGTTAAGAAAAAGTTAATATTCTGCTTATAAATGGTCACCTTAATTGAAACACATTCTTCTTCTAATGGAAAAGTTAATTGTTAGAAACCCGTTAAGGATAAAGGTTACCTTTCAAAGAGTGTTTGTGATGTGGGAGGCCTGGGGAAAGGTGGGGGAATAAAATAGTTCTCAGCTAGCTATAGCCTCCATGGAAGCCTGAGAAGCATTATCCATCTGAGGTTGAGAAGAAATTTCCTTTAATTCTTTTGGCCTGTTATTATTTAAGAATTCACGAACAGGCTTAGGCTGGGCACCTTAAAAATTTCAGAAAAAAGCAATCTTTAATTTTTCTCTCTTAACAACAAAATAATCACTGAACTGTAGGAGCTCATTCAGGTAGCATTTATATTTATGGATCGGTATTTTCCCTTGACAGAAGATTATGCTCACTCTTAAGCATCAACCACCTGAGACGAGAGAACCTAATGTTTATCTGGCTTCTGGGCAGGCTGAGTCTACTTGTTACTGAAACTGTGGCTTCATTAAACCATGTCCAAAACTTTCGTCTCCTACCTCTTTCTCATAAAACAGTCTAGTGGCCTAGTCTGTGGTCAAATCCAGTTGAAAGCAGCAAGGAAAAAAAGCCAAAGTTTTTTTCACCTCTCCTCACTTGAGGTTTCGATTTCCTATTTTGTACTTGTACTTTAACAAAAATAATTTTAATAATAATATTAATAGCCAACATGTGTCCAAAACTTATTATATGCCAGATACTATATACTGCTATTGCATTATTTTATTTATTCATCAAACAGTGATTCACCTCTGTGGTAAGAGTTTCCTCATTTTACAGATGTGTCAACTGAGCTAAAGGAAGTTAATCAACTTGCCTGGTTTAATTCAAACAGTAAGGTGAAGAGTCAGATTTTGAACACAGACTTGTTTTGACTCCTCTTGAACCTTGGCCCTTAACAGCTTTGTCACATAATATAACATAATATGTACAAAATTTCTTTGAAAATGTTTCTGTTAGTGACTGGCAGTTTTCAGATAATTATTTTTATTATTTTCAATAAGATCACTTTATGAACTAAATACTTCTCACTTTCTCCTTAAACTAATACTGCTGTTCTCCCTTTTTCTCTTTCTATTAAAAGCAAACAAAACAAACAAACAAACAAAACCAGTCAGGCCGAAAATAAGTGCTATATAAAAATTATCCCACTTAATTCTCATAGTGATTTCTGTAGGCTCAGTGACATTATGTAATTTGCCAAAATAGTCAATGCTGAGATGGATTTGAACCATACCTATCTGACTAAGCCCATAACTGCCGAATTATGCCAACTAAAATTCACCTATTTGACAAACTCCCAACCAGGTTAGGTGTTTAGCTCAGTGGCAACCAGGTAAATGGCAAATGGTAGCCTCTCATTAGCTATAATATTCCATTTGATTTTCCAGCTTTTCAACAGGCCAGATCTTTTTATATTAAGCGGTGCTCAAGTATGAAAACCTACCTGATTAACTCAGTCATAGGACCTGAAGAACTTAAGACCTTCAAATCTACTTTTCTAAATTGTATGGTGGCATGGCTATAACTCACTAAAACCTGATTATAACCTTCAGTCTAATATAACAGGTTAATCAGGTCTACTAGGATGTTTGTCCTTGCTTTTGAGAAATAGTGAATTGAGCATCTGTACTGAATTTTATAGCTGACGATAACATTTAGGATAATTTAGTTGAAAATAAAACTTATTTTCCGCTCTGTAATGAAGTGGTTAAGGTCCTTCCTAGGTACCTCATCTCAGTCATCTACTACCTGTTTAGATTTGGGCAAGTTGATTAAACTCTCTGACCCTCAGTTTTCTTTTCTTTTTTAAATGGGATAATAATGCCCATATTATAGGATTTAGGAAGGATTAATAAATATGTATCAAATAAATGATTGATGATGTGCTTAGCACAAGCACTTGAAAAGAATGTGTTCAATTAATGTCAACTCTTATTATTTAAACTTAATTGTCCAGACATTCACTTTGACTCTTCCCCTGCCTATAAATCATATGCAGTTAAAGCAAGCTTTGAATATGAGCTAGAGTTCAACAGGCAGACAAATCTGAAGGAATAAATGTACATTTAAAAATTTAACATTTATTTATTAAATTTATTATTTGTAATTCTTCTAGTTTGTTCCTTGTTCATCTAAGGTTTGATTTAGCATTCACAACATAGTTCAATTTGAAACAAATCATGCTAGATACTTAGCGAGGTATACAAAAAGAGAAAGCAGACTGGCTCTATTCCTTGCAAATAAAAAGCAAACAATTGGCTGGCACATTGCTCACTTGGTTAGAGCATGGTGCTGATAACACCAAGGTCAAGGGTTTAGATTCCCTTACTGGCCAGCTGTCAAAAAAAACCAAAAAGCATTAAACCAGTCACCTACCCATGGGATATTTAGGTTGTTTTAAATCTTTTACTATTAAAAAATTGCAACAAATAACTAAGTACATATATTTACATGTGATGAAGTAAATTTGTATGTAAGATAAATTCTTATGAGATTAAGCTCTGGGTCAAAGAATATGGGCATTTATTTTTATAGATATTATCAAACTGTTCTTCATGGAATAATTTATACTCCCATTAGCAATGTAGAAGATTAACTATTTCCCAAAGTCTGGGAAATCAATCTAATAAGTGAAAATATTTAAGTACTGTACTTCAGTTATATTTCTCTTACTAAAAATAATGGTTAATAATAATTTTAAAAAGCAATTGTAAAAGTCCTCAACCCCTTTAGAATTATTTAGGTTTATGAATAGTCAAGCGTAGATAATGAGAGTTTCTCTTTGAAAGATAACAGCATTGTTAGTAACATCTCTTTCTCTTTTAAATGTAGCAGTGTTGTTAGTAACATCTCTTCTTCAACTTTATAACTTTCCAAAATATCTAATTCATTGGTTTATTTTTCCTGAATATAGTATATGTTTCATTCTTGCTGATTTAAATACAGTAGTTTATATTCCATTCAGAAATGTTTTTAAGACTGATTAATATCCTGCAACTTCATGAGCCCTGTGGACTAGAGTGAAACTATATAAAAAACAGTGAAATTCCAGCATTCTTCTGTATCTGCAAAAGAGAAATGTAGTGTGGTTGTATGAGTTCCCTGATTGATGTAGCTTTTGTCTGACTTACTCTGGCCACTGAAAGCATTTATCAAATTGTTCCTCCAAATTCATCTCCAGATGCTTTTACAAATTGTATACGTTATAATCACTCTAGTGCAGTTCGTCTAGAACTGCTAAATCCAATACATTTTAGATAGAAAAAGTAGTGGAAAATGCATACATTTATAGTAAAATAAAATATTCTAAACAAAATCAGCTTTCTTTGTTTTTTTAGCATTTTCCATAAAAACCTATTAAATTTGCGGGAAAAAAACAGTACTTTTCCCGCAAACAGTACATTCCACTGCATTCTATGTGTTTACCTTCAGCCAACCATCTCACAAAAGTAACCAATCCACTGACCATCAAGAGAACAAAGCAAGAGACTAGAGATAGAGGCAGTGAAAAATACCTAGAAGCTTGCACTAAATGATGAGGATCCAGAGATGAGTAAGATCCAATTCCTCCCTAAAGAGCTTACTCCTAGTAAGCACAAATCCATCCAACCACTTGAAAAAAATTCTTTCATTATGAAAAAGTCAGTACATCTTTAAATGACCATATGGATGCTAGTAGACGGGAGTACATTAGAGGTATTTTTACTCTGCACTCTCTCTTAAGATCTTTATCAAACATATTTTGAAAATAGAAGAATATAGGAAATTACAAAGTACATCATAACTTCCAAGGACAATTATGTATTACAATCAAAACTGAAAATCATGTCATTACTTATCTTCTTAAAAACTCATGTCATTGTTTAGGCTTTCATGTTGATTTTCAATGTTAAACATTTTAAACTCCTCACTTCAAGAGATCTATTTCTTAACAGGTTTCTCTTCCTTCTGCTTTAATCATTGCATGCCCTTTTGAGCTAGTGAAAGTCCAAAGGTTAACGCCATTCAAAGTTATTGTTGCTTGTCTGAAATAATTTACTTGAAATATTTCTGAATACAAGCATTTCACAAGACATACACATTGCATTAATAGCCATTCTTTCACAGAACAAAACCTTATTAGTTATTATTATTTTACATTCCTTAAAGGAACCCAGCATCTTCTATAAAGTTGTCTGTTCAGGCTTAGCTATGAGCTCCAATATAACTAATGCTATGTACCAAGTACTGTCTTTCTTGTTGTGACCATATTTCATCTTTCTAATGACCATTTGATAGCAAAGAACATTAAGTCATATGCAAAGGCTTTTTACACTGGGTAGAGGTTTCTAAGCCTTCTAAAAATAAAGACTAGTCTGGGGTAACGTCATATTTTTAATTCCCTGAGTTTGTTTTATTACACAACTCAGCTATAAATACTGCCAATGAGTCTTCTGTTTCAAAACTGTATCAAAATGAGGGCATAAGTCCTTCACAATGTAACTGTTTTACACAATCGTGGAAATAAGTTCTTTCTGATTTCAGCTCTGCTGGCAAATTTTGTTTCTGGTTGTTATGTTATGCATAAATTTAAGCCTTTTGATATTTTGAGGTTTTTCATTTGGGTGAGGATGCATGAGAAACTAGAAATATGTGTAGCTTAATTTCTTAGACAGGAAACTGTTGCATTACAAAATGCTTGGATTTGTTTGTTTTGCAGATAGTGAACATAATTTAACTGAAAAAGTTTGGCAGTATTCTCATCAAATTAAACCATGGCTGTTTTTGTGTTGTTTTATGTTTCTTTATCTTTAGCAATATTCTAATACAGATGGCCTTACAAGTGATATCATTTTAGGAGACATCTTCCTTATCCAAATTCCTGCTCCTCTGGGACTCAGTTCAGGGGATGCCTGGAATCCCATAATTCCTCTGTCCGTTCCCTGCATTCTTTTGTCCCTGTAAAATGTTAATAACTCCAGACTGGTTGACACTTTAAGTCTTGCCAGGCAGCTGGTACAGTCAGAGTCTGGATACCCGAATTCATGAATAAAATCTTTTGTTTTCTTGCAATCAGACAAATAACAGACCAAGAATGAGTTTACTCGTTTAGTAGAGTGAGAGATGCAATTGTGAGAAATTAAAACACTTTTGTTTGGAGCCGACCCTGTGTTTTATGTAAAAATGATTGTTTAATTGACAATACACTTATAGGATATTTAGCATTTGGAAAACACACATGGCCGTACTACAAATAGAGTATCTTTAAATGCTCTGTTATAGAGCAATTTTGCAGAACATAACTCTGGTCATTACTTTGAGCCAGTCTCAAAGATGACCCCCAGTGATACTCATCTTCTGGAATTCGCATCCATGTGTAGTCCCTTCTTGCCCTGTACCAGGGCTGGTACTATGCGAGCGATGGAGTATGGCAAAAGTAACTGTATGTCACTTCTGAGATTAGGTCATGAAAGTCATTGCAGCTTCTGTCTTAGTTGTTCTCTTGCTCTCTTGGATCATTCATTCTCACTAGGGGAAGCCAATGCCATGTTGTTGTAAGTGCCACTATGGAGATGTCCATGTGGTGAGCAACTGAGGCCTCCAGCCAACAGCCACATAAGTGATCTTGGAAGCAGGTCCTCTAGCCCAGTCAAGCCTTCAGATGACTGCATTTTCACTGACATCTTCACTGCAACTTCATGACCTTGAGTCAAACCACGCAGATGAGCCACCCTCTCTATAATCTGTGAGATAATAAATATTTGTTTTAAGCACTAAATTGTGGAACAATTTGTTTCACCACTATAGAAAACTAACGCACTTACCTACTCATCATTAGTCTCCAGAATTCATAGGCTGAAATACCCATGAAATGTCATAATTTAGCATAAAATTCTTGTCAGATAAAGAAGGATAAACTAAGTGTTGTAAACTCAAATGCTTACAAAGGTCAGAGAGGTAGGGACCATGGTGAACTATTCTCTAGGTCTGGGGATAAAACAGCTATAGACGTTTGTTGTCATGTGGGAATTTGGGTGGCAATATTGCTAGATCTTTTGATCTTTCAAGTGTAGTACACATAGGTTGGTCTCTTCCCAAGCATCCATTATGCCCCAGATAATTAGATCAAGCCAATCATAGGAAGTCTATCCTCTGTGCCAGTGCATGTTTCATGAACAGGCATGTGACCCGATTCTGGCCAACAAAGTTTGAGGGGAAATCTCCCAGGAAGCTTCTAAGTAAAGATTTCTTTGCTCCTAAAAAAAAAAAAAAAAAAAGAAAGAAAGAAAGAAAGAAAGAAAGAAAAAGTACAGAATGAACAAGTCTCTCTTCTTCTTCTGAACAGAGTCTTTATCTAAATGTGATGTTTTGTCATTTGCTGGTAGTCTGAAGATGATGTAAAGCAGAGAGAGATAAGGAGTTAGACACTGAAGTAATCAACTAATCGACCCTGGGGAACTTGATACTTCCTATTGTGTGAGACTTATATGGTCCTTTAAAATACCATATTTTAAGAGAGCTTGAGTTGAAGTTTATTTTACTTGCAGACAAAAACGTTCTAATAGTTACACAAGGGAAGTTAGTAATCTATAATTTTATGTGAAAGATATTGATGTTTAAATAATGCCTGAAATTCAATTTTTAAAATGATTCTGTAGTGAATAAAATATCTGGATGGCATTGTCCACCTTGCTGGCTGCTAGTTTATGATTTATTTTGTAGATACTACACTATCATATTATAAAAAATGAAAAATAATCAGTTGCATTTTACTTGAGAACCTCATTTGTTCAATGACTGTTTATTGGACTGCCAGTTAAGGGTCCATGCATAATTCTCTCCATCAAGGAATTTATAATGAAGATAACTCTGGAACAATGTGATCGTAATTGTGAAATTCTGTGTGTACAACATGCAAGGCTAGAGAGTAGAATTTGGTTAGGGAAAGGTTTCACAATTTGAACAGGGTTTTAAAGTATGTGGAGAATTCTGTCAGGCAGACAAGAGTAGGTTTGTGCTTATTGTGTAAGAGACAAATGTTATATGGCTATGAAAAAGTTAATGAAATTGTAGTGTGGTTTTTGAAACAAGGGTAATGTTTTAATTCTATTGAAATCTGCACAGGTCAGATAATATCTTTTTAATTCTATGAGCTGCAGTTTAATGAGGATATTGCCAAACTTAGGTTTAACCAGAGAAGGAGTTCCAATATTTGGCTTGAAAACAAGAAATAGTAGAAGGAATGATGATATATTTAGTCTAGAAAAAGTATTAAAGCTTGATAATTGTCTTCACATACTTAAATGATAGTCATTTGCTTAATGTCTAGCACTTGACATAATATTTCTAATCCTTACAACTCTGTAAAGTAGAAGTGTTATCTTCATATTACAGACAGGCAAACTATATAGAGAGAGGTCAGCGGTGACTGATGGGTGACTGGGAAGCCAGGATCCCTAAATTCCAACTTCATGTCCCCCTACCCCCTTCAATGAGTTCCCAGAAGACATTTATTTGTAGAATTCAAGCCCAGGCAAATGCAAGCTTTTACTACTAGGTGGAGCTTTGCCCCCACATCCCAAAGTAGTTTCCTAATAGCGAGGCCAAAATAGTTAAACAGCTTCTATTCCTCCTTTCACTTCAACCTATATCCAAATCTCAACTTTATGGTTCTGAATATTCTAATGATGAAATAAAGAAAAACACACGGAGAAAAAGGAGGAAACTGATTGCTTATATAGACTTACTTATGCCATACATGATAACATTACTAAGGGACCCTAGTAATGTAGACTAATTACTGCTCTTGGATTTGCCCCTCCAAATCAGCACATTCCCTCTTTCTTGAGGATAGAGAGGTGAGGGAGAAAGGAGTCTTTAGCACCCCCTGGAGGCCAAGAAACTAATAAATAATTGAACCAGTTTCGAACCCAGGTGGGCTGGATTCTAAAACAGTTACCTCCCACCCCAATCCCCTAATCAACAGGAGGATAGAACCAGAATCACGGCTGGATAAAACAGATTTCTACCTGGAGGCAGTTTCTGGCTCTGTAGAAAGGAAGATTTTTGAAACAATTCAGACTTTCTAGAGATGGAGTGTGTTGGCTCACAAGTAGGAATTTCCCCCACAATTAGTTTTCAAGAAATAGCAGGAGGTCCACTTGTCAGGAAGTTCTGGAAAGATTTCTGCATTTGACAGAAAGTTGGAGCTCTAAGGCTTTTTTAAATATAAGATTCTGGATTCCCAGATCACTGGCAAGCAGTTCTAGTGCTGCTTTTCTTTCAATCTGTTTACCCTTTTCTTATGTGACCACAGCCCACCTGCAACTAGATGACTAAGGGATTGGAAAACTACTCATTATACTTAGGCAAACTCCACAGGAAAAGTGTTTCAACTTGAAATACTTAGTATTTCATTGGCTTTCAGGGACAAAACTTGTTGAGAAGAAGAGAGAAAGGGAACATACTCAAGAGGACAAGAGCTAGGGCAGCCTCCTGGTTGTCACCAACCTTAGACAGGAAATTACTGAGATGCAGTAAGAGGCAGAGCATAATGGAGAGGGAAATCTGGATGAAGGTTTTCATGGGCTGATTTAGTTTGAGAGGTTAAGAATCCGAAGGCAGTTACTGATACTTTTCCACAATACCATAGTTGTTGACACTTATGGAGTACTCTTTTCAACAGTTTACATGTATCGTTTCAATTATCACTCACAGAGACCTATCATGCAAGTACTAATACTGTCCCTTTTTCACAACTGAGCCTTTGGCTTAGAGAGGTAAGGGGACTTGTTTAAGGTTCCCCAGAGGTTAAGGGCTAGAGTCAGACTGAGCACAGGTTTGATTCTAAACCATCTTTTTTTTTTTTTTTGGAGAGAGATTTATATATCTTCTTCACCTATTAGTATATATAAAATTTGGGTAACCCTGAATATAGGCCTGTAGAATTAATTTTCATGTAGGAATTATACAAAGTTTAGATGAATTTTAAAAAATAAATTCAAACTTAAAAAGCATTTTGTTCTGCTTTATAAAATTCAATCTTAAACAATGAGAAAATAGAGATCAAAATGACTCTTATGAGCATTATGGATGCAATGTGTCAGATAGAACTTTTCTTTTCCCCTTGGACAACATATACTTGTATAAAGCTGTCAGCTCAATAGGACTGCTGTTGCGATCATTGGCTGTTGAACATCTTCATGTTTCAGGGCGGGCAGACAAGGCAGAGGTATAAACCTCCACTGCCAGAGGCCCCTTGCTAATAGGGAAGCTCCTATCCTAAATCACTGTACCATTCATTTGGCAAATCATCACTTATTTTCTGGATGTTTCTCTTTTTTTTTTAATTTTTAAATTTTTTTTATTATACATACAAGTGGGGTACAACGTTGATTTTCAGTAATTTTGTACAACATGTGGTGATTAGATCAGTATAGGTAGCTTATTCATCGTTACGATATGCAATCATTCTTTGTGTGGGTGTTTCTCTTGTTTTCTTGAACTTTTAATTAAATATTACTTCATCATTTAATTACATTTTCACCCCTCTAAATGCCTGCCTATGTCTTATAATTTTGACTCTTCCATAGTTCTTAGACCCTCATATTATTTGATTTTTCCCTTTAATGTGAAAGAGCAATACTCAGAGTTCTTTTAATAAATTTTTTGCAATTGGAATTATAAAAGTGAATACTGCTTTTTTGCCATCTGTTTAAAAGCTCTGAGCCTTTCCAAATACAGATAGTACCTAAATTGTAAGTGATCCTTTTCCAAAAATTATTTTGTATATTGGTTTTTGGAACTCTGTAAAAATAATATACATATTGGTTATGTTTCCAAATCCAAGTACAGAAGAGCTATTCAGCCCATGACATATGTGAGGTAAAATGATCCCCTAGACCACTATAAAACCAAATGTTTATATATAACATAGTTGCCATTGGAAAGTACAGATAAGCAGATGTATGTGTACCCCACCCCCACTCCCAAGCCTGCCCACCCTCCCTGTTGTGATGTGGGCAGAGAGATTCTGCTCTTCATTTCCCTAGGTTTCCAGTTGTGGTTCTTTATCTAGGCTCTACCAGAATAGGCTGTGAAGCTGAGCAGAGGGGGAAGAGGAGAGAGTTGACTTTTTGGGCCCCAAATCAATGAGTTTGCTCGATGGAATTGGAGGTGACAGAGGTGACGAGGGAGGATTATGAGGACCTTCTGGGGACTTCCAAGTGTTGTGGTGGGGAGTGCCTGCAAGACGTCACTTGTTTCTTTCTGTTCCCTTTCCTTGCTCCTTTGCTGTTGCTGAAGGGAAGAGAAGGCAGAAAAAATCAGCTGTGGGGTTCTTACAGTTGTAAAAAGTTGGAGTTGCCTCCCACTCTCCTTTGGCTTTGGTATCTTGATGGAGGGATGAGAATCGGAGGAGGGAGCTGTGGCTAGGTGGTGGCCTAATAGAGGTAGAAGGAAAGGGTTTTCTCCTGCAAACCTCCCTGCCCCCACTGTTGCCCACCCCACACATTGTGATGTGATGGGGGTGGGAGGGAGAAATGCATTTCAGGGATTGGATTAGGATTTGAGAATCCTAAACATCTGCATTTGTAGCAGCAAGGAGAATAAAATAAGAAAGGACAGGAAAATATTAGCAGAGGAGGGGAGAAATATGTAAAGATTAGATCTATTTAAACCATACTTTGCCATAAAATAGAAGGCAGAACCCAAATTGAGGCCCTCACATATGTAGTCCAATTACATAAATGGCCATTTTATTTTCTATGAAAGTTATGTTTTATAACTTAAATGATGAAATCCAGATGTGGGATTTTCTGTGGGTAACACCGACTTTATCAAGTGTCAACTTCACAATCTGTTAAATGTAAGGAGGCCTCAGAGAATCTTCAGTGCCTGTTGGGTACAGGGAGCTGAACGAGGGGCCAGATTGCCCAAGGCTGTGCTCCTCCCTGGAGTTCAGCTCCAATAATCTCTTTTATTCTCTTCTCTCTTATTACTTCCCTGTCTACAGGTATGTAGATGTGTGGGAACTGGATCTTCCTACCCCCAAGAAGTGGGAAAACAATGGTTGTATGAATCATGCAGAGAAGGGATGGGAGCAGGGTCGGAGCGGGCCGGCCACAATCCCGAGATAAGCCTTCCCTGGGCCATCAAGTGTGTAGCCTAAAGTGGAAGAGACAGTCTGAAAGGAAAAGGGATGACTCTTCTTAGAATTGTCACCTATTACATCAAAAATCTGTGACTGGTGAACTCTACCCTACTATAATAAGCAAAAAGACTGCCCCTACATGTGTGTTTTACCTTTGACTGTCTTCCACAAGTGCAATTTTAATTATGCTTTTGGAGGCAGAAAAGTATTAATAAAAAACAAAATAATGGGTAAAAGCATCTTGAATAAAAACATCTCAAATAAAGATTTGAGGAGTACATTCCTGTATTCCTAATATCATTCCTTTTACTCAATTCTTTCTGAAGTAAAATCAAATATTTCATTAATAGGAGTGAAAAAAAACCAATAAGATGATTCACAAAAATTGAAGATGGATTATTTAAAGCTAGGTGTACGGAATTAATTCAGTTCTTAATTGAAACCCAGGTTTTAACAATAAACATTTAAGTTTTATTATGTATTATATTATGGGACAGTATTCCTTCTCCACAATAAAACATGATCATGCCAGAAAGTAAAATATTAACCCTCTTTATGAGCTTCCTTCTTCTCATTTAATATTAATGGCATAGTCAGGAACAATTGAAAGGAGAAATCTTAAAGCATCCAGCTCCAGTAATTTTTTTTTTTTTTTTATTCTAAGTCAACTTTTTTTTTTTTTATTGGAGTGGGAGGGTGTTGAAAGAGCCACCCTAAGCAAAGGTTAAGCCAACAGTGAAGCTACAAAATTGCCGGCAGGCAGAGTTCACTTTGGAGAGAAAAATGAACAGGCTTAACTGAAGTCTCTCGCCCTGCAAAAACGAGGCAGGTGTTAGAGGGATGGACTTTTTGGATAGGATAGAGACCTGGACAGATGAAGTCTTTTCTGGTTAGAGAGGAAATTTGGTATTAAGAGGGCCTCACCGAATCCCAATAATAACTAAACAACTGGTGTTGTCCAGGGCACCGGGTGGAAAGTGGGAGGCAGGAAGTAGAAAGGCTCAAGCTTCCTTCCCTGGGTCGGTTCAGGAATTTAATTTCAGCAAATGTTTATTGGGGCACGATGTTAAGCACGGAGACATCAAGCTGAATAAAATGTGGTCTCGTCCTTGAAGAGCTCACCGTTCAGTAAATGACTTAACATTCCTCGTTGCCTTTGATAACTTTTATCTTGAGAGCTGTCAAGGGAGAGTTGCATCTAAATCCCTCCACACTTTTCTAAGTATTTCAAAACCGAGAAAACAGGACATGGGACGGGGTGGAGGAGAGACGGCTGTCGGGACTGGTGCCAGACTTGGGAGCTGCCAGACGCCGGGCAGTGGTGGTGTTGCCTGTCGGCAAGAGGCAGCCAAGACCGTCCCCCGCATTGGCACCCTCGGGCTTGGCTCAGGCGCAGCGAGGTCGCGGCAGTCCCGCAGCTGGCCCTGCCTGGCGGGCTGACAGCCGGGAGCCGGACAGAGGCCGAGCGGAGGACCGACTCGCGGCTTGACTGCGCGCCCGGCGCCCACAGCCAGGGGGCAGAGTTCCCGGGCTCGTGCCTTTGCCCGCTACCTGGGGCTCAGGCCCCACCACTCCGGGCCGGTCTGCGTCTACTCTTTCCAGGTGCTCTGTGCTGGCCGGGTGTCCGCCGAGCTGAAGATCTCGCTGCCCGCGACCTCCCCTGGGGGCAGGAGCAGAGGCGCGGCGGGGCACCCGAGGCTGGAGGCGAGGTGGGGAGGGGAAGGCGGTCCGCTCACCGGGGGCGGGAGGGAGCTGGGGGATTCGAAGGACGCGGCAGCCCCGCCCCCGCCCCCTCCTCTCCTCCCCTTCAGAACCTGAGGAGCCGGGGAGCATGGACCAAACCCCGCAGCGCTGGCACCATGACGCTCGCCCGCTTCGTCGTGGCTCTGATTTTAGGGGCGTTCCCCGAAGTGCTCAGCAATGATCCGGTCCTCAGTTATCCCCTTCACCACCGCCAACGCCATTCGCTCCCTCCGGGTCCCCAGTACCCTTATTACCTTCCCATCCAGTCTCGGCAGCAGAGGACGCCTCCGTCACCTTCTGTCCCGCGCTCCCGGATCGCCCCGCGGGCGCTCCCTGCCCAGCGCCTGCACGCCCTCCAGGCTGGGCACACCCCCCGGCCGCACCCCGGGGGCTGCCCCGCCGGCGAGCCGTGGGTCAACGTGACGGACTTCGGCGCCCCATGTCTGCGCTGGGCAGAAGTGCCACCCTTCCTGGAGCGGTCGCCCCCGGCGGGCTGGGCTCAGCTGCGAGGGCAGCGCCACAACTTTTGCCGACGCCCCGACGGCGCTGGCAGACCCTGGTGCTTCTATGGGAACGCCCACGGCAGAGTGGACTGGGGCTACTGCGACTGCAGACATGGTGAGTGGCCTCGGAGCAGCGACGGCAACTCGGGACTGGCACCGAGCCAGCCTGGCTCTTAGATGTCTCTTAGAGAGAATGAGAAGGTATGAGGCTGCGAGATCGCGTTGTGGGGTGTAATGGTGAGCAGCACGGTTAGCAGATAAGTATATTTTGCTACCCTAAGTTTAGGTAAGCAGGGTGTGCTTTGTGTGTGAAGATTGTCAGGGATGACAGTTACTATGCAAGGTGCTGAGCTCTGGGTTCCTGGATATGATCTGTCTTCTGGCTGGCGTGTGTGTGTGTGTGTGTGTGTGTGTGTGTGTGTGTGTGTGTGTGTGTGTGTGTGTGTGTGTGTGTGTGTGTGTGTGTGTGTGTGTGTGTGTGTGTGTGTGTGTGTGTGTGTGTGTGTGTGTGTGTGTGTGTGGCGCGTTGAGTGGATGTGTGTTCTCTAGATCACCTTGCTTTGAGGGTGTTACCATATTTACGTACGTAAAGAGGAGAAGAAAAAGAGGAGATAAAAGTTGCTAAGTATTTGTTTTGTTATCAAATGTGACAACCAATAACCTTCACTCCTTCCTATAGACCCCATTTGGAAAAATGTGATAAAATATTTGCCTTAATCCCACCACTGACTTCTGTTTGAAAAACTATGCCAAAATTCTTGGGCCAAAATACAATGATGTTCACATTCTGGGGCACAGTGTGGTAAATACCATCAGTGAGTGAAGAAAAAGAAAGGGAAAAGAGATAGGAATATTAACTATACTAGTGAAAAAGAAACTTGGTACAGTCAAGTGCAGTTTTCAAGAATGACATTATTTAGCTTTATATGTTATTTGTGGAAAATCAGGATTAGTTGGTAACATCCCGAGATAAAGTTGGTAAGATGTTCTAGGTTTGTGGTAATAAAAACATCACATTAATAAATTTAATGTAAATGAATAATCTGCCTTTGAATAAGTGCTTCATTTTTAATTGCTGGGGCTTTGCTTAATATAGGTTTTTTGTTGTTTTTTTTTTTCCTCTTTAACAACTGGGGAAGAAAAACCTTACGTCCTTCGAAATTTGAATATCCCTTCGAAAAAAAAATTTTTTTTGGCAGATTTGCATCCAAGCTGTGGTGCAGGGATTTCATGAACTGAGATCCTGAAACATGTTGTGCTTTGTACCTTTTGGAGGTAATTTGGAGGTTAGCTTTCACTATGTCATTCTTTTCCTACAGAAGTTTTATTTATCTGTGCCTTCAATTGCATTAATGCTTTAAGTTAAAGGAAAGTGATAGAAGGTTAAAATCAATTATCCTTCATCTTAGAGAATGAAGTCATCGCTAGACTCGGGTTTCATGGACAGAATGCCAATGTCGCTATAAAAAATTTGAGCTGATATCAAGCAAAGAGCCCTAGCATTGTCTCATTATTTGCTGTGAGAGACTATTTGTAGTAAAATCTCATGTTTAGCAAACGTTGACAGTTTTTTCCATCTTCTTATTAGTCTTAGTGTTATAAATAGATAAGGGTAAATAATTATTAGGGAATAAATGTGTGGGAAATAATACACAACTTCTTAAAGATATATAAATACATATTCAAAAATTAAAAAAAAAATTATTGTGATCTGTTGCTCTCTTTGTGAAATGTAACTCTTTCAGCTTTATGTTCCAAGTGACGAGAATAGTTTGTCCTTGGATTCCCTACCACCCCATCCTCTTTAGTTGAATAGAAATTTAAATGTTTTCATTGCGTTTATGTTCATAGCTAACTCTCATCAGACAAAACTCCAAACACCACATAGTAATATGTACTTCTTGTTGTAAAGTGATTGAACACGAGAAACAAAAGAAACCACCCAAGATGGGAAATAAATGCCCTCTCCATCACCACAAAAAATAGGAAAGCTGTTGGCTATGTAATAATTGAATCACTTTCACAGACTCAGTCTTGATACCCAAAGCTTCCCATTCTATCGTTCATTCTTCCAGGTCTGGGAAGGCATAACCCATACCTTTGAGACGACCAGCATATTCTGCCCTTATGGCTTTCTTGGTCCTACATTTCATCTAGGGGTGTGAACAAAAGTATCATGGAGTGGTGAAAATAATACTGAATTAAGCTTTAGAAAACATTGGTGTCTGTTTTGGCTCTGCCAATAGCTATGCAAAGCTCTTAACTCTTTTAGAGCCTGATAATAACAGCTAGGACTTATTGAGCATTTACTCTGCGCTGGATGCTGGACTAAGCATTTGATGTACCTTTTCTGATTTCATTCTCATAGCCATCTTATAAGGGAGTTCTTACATTACACGGATGAAAATACCATAAGGCATATTACCAGGAGTGCAGGAGAAAATAGGGTTAGATATGTACATTTTCACTTCACAACTCATTTTGCTGTAGTTTTTATACATGTTGAAGTATTTGTGCTGTCTGGTAATCTTCATTTTGTAGCTTATACACTAGTTTAAAAGGAAGAGAGAAAGGGAATTATGTCTGGCCCTATGTACTTGATTTCCAGTCTCTTATGCTTTAAAAATCTCCAGTTACTATTTTTTCCTTTACAAAAAACAGGGCAAAAGAAAAGAACAATTTATAGTAATGAGATCCCTCCTTTAACAAATAAACTGTTGGCCAGTCACATACCTAGTTGCATCAGGAGAAATGAGGAAGTTGGTGCCTCCACAGTAGAGGGTTGGTTGAACCCAAGTTGAAGGGGAAGGGTGGGGATCTCAGGTGAGCCATGGGAGGGTGTGGACGTTCCAGTGGCTCAAATGTCACAGAGCAGGAAAGGTGATGCCTGGGCCTGGTTTTATGAAACTTGCAAATCAGTAACAAAGAATCACTCTGGGGATTGGAATACCCTGCATCATCCCAGGGAGTTAGTTCTTATAATAAGCATTAGAATCTCCTAGGGACTTGTTAAAATTCAGATTCCTGGCCTCTAGCCTCAGAGGCCCTGAGTAATTTTCAGATCTGGGTCAGGAATGGAATGTGTATTTCTAATGAGCAGTCAAGGTGATTTGGATGCTGAAAATGCTCTGTCCCAGTCAGGGAAAACCCGTGGGAGGGCATCGGAATCCACCTGGAATGTGCAGTTGTGAGTAATGATATAGACCAACCGAGCCCACCGTTGTGTGCCTTAACCCTGTCAGGCTTAGGAGCAGGCATAAGGCATGCTGACGGTAATTTTTTGTTGGGTTTTAGAAAATGGCACCATGGGTTTTTCTTTGACGAGTGTGGGATAATAACAACCTAGTTCACCAGAATATGATTATTAACTGAATGTGGGCCAGGTTATTTAAACATTTCTACAGGAAGAATTAACAAGTAACTGACCTCAACAGTTAGTCAGTGCTTCTGACTAGGAGGGGTAATCACTTTCCCATTCTCTGGTTGGCATGGCAGATAGGGCAACTTGCTTGATGCTGTCCTAAGAACTCACTCCTCTTTTTTACAAGTAGCCAAGTGGAACTCAGCCATAAGTGGCTGATGAATGAAACATGTAGAATAAATGATAAAGCTCTAATAATTGAGATTTTAGGAAAGAGAATGATGCATAGATCTGGCTTTTTGTCATGTCTCGCTAATCTGTTTATTTGCACCAACCCACTCCAAATCTCTTGATTTGAATAGAAATAGCAGACATGTGAGCCGAATACTATTGTCTACAGGTGGTACTCTCTGAAGTCCATCTGTTTTTAAAGTGAATGTTAGTTAAAAAGTTAGCTGAAAGCTGTCCTTCCTTTTTTTAATGCTGCATCTTGATTGTATGTAGCAGGTGTTGAAAAACATTTATTAACAATATCAGATTTGATACATTTCCTGGCTGGATTTTAAATATTGAGCTCAATCTTCTTTTCAGGCTAAGGCAGACATAAAATACTTAGATTTGGAGCATTATCTGACTTTTAACTAGTATGAAGTTTTTTTTGTTTGTTTTTTAGAAGAAAATAAGATATCCAATTACTATTGCCTTTTATGAGCTATTGTCTGGGATATACATACTTATGTGATCACTGTCTTGTGTGTTTGTGTGTTAAGGTAGGCTTTGTGAAAAGAATTTTGTTTATAACTGTGAGGACACACCGAAATATCCAGCAATAAGGTACTACTCACAGATACCTTCATTTGTTGGATATTATGCAGATAGATACTAAAGTAATAATTGTAAATATATATATAATGGAAAAGTGATTATGATAATGTTAAAGGGGAAAGATGGATATGAAATTTATATACATTAAGGCTGTGAAAATAAAGATACCTGTGGATCATTTCGAAGAGAAAACCAATGATAATTCCAAATTTGGGTATAGATGTGGCTTGGATCAAATAGGATGGTTTTGATGGCAAAGAATAGAAAATCCAATTCAGAATGACTAGAACAACAGGGAGATTTACTGTTCATATTACAAGAAGTCCGTCTAATGGACAGACTTCACCATGGTACAGCTGTGCCTTTACCCTCTAAAAGTCGCCTTCATCCTTAGGCTGGTGCTCATTCCAGGCTTCACTTGAGATAGAGGGCCTCTCTTCAGGTATGTGCCTTTGAAAAAGCAAGGAAGCCTTCCTGGAATTTTCCCACAGACTTTCTCCCACATTTCATTGACTAAGATGGGATTACATGTTCCTTTCTGGCACTCTCTGGAGAGAAACATACAATTGCCATGATTGTCTAGATTAATCAGCATTAACATCTGAATTATGTAGGAGTTCTGCTAGCAAGGAGGAAGACAGGTAGTTGTTCAGGTGGACCAACAGGGTCTGCTAAGGAATATGGTTGGGGTTTGTCCCAAATATATTAGGAAACAATGCAATTAAGGAATGTCAATAAGTAACTTAAAAAGTACATCAAATGCTACATCTATTTTTAAATCCATATCTAGATTAATAACATTTAGACTCTGGTTTGGTTGATAAAACATATTTTCTTGTTTTAAGATGCTATTTCCAGGCAAATATTATTCACAAATTTATTTCTGAAATGAATAATTGTTGAAAATACTGAAGTTAGCTCAGTTATTAGGTAAGTGTGATTTAATTCTAATTTTAAGCTTTTTTTTTTTTATTGTCTGAATTAACTTATAAAGAAAGCAGTCCTCTGAAACCTCTGTCTTTAGTCTGCATGATAAACAGGCATTTGGTTGTGCACTGTATGAACAATTGATTTAGACTGTATTCTATATGGTTGACCTTTTGTTATTAGAAAATCAGGAAATTTATTTTTGCCTCTTTAGCATCTTACTTTTCCAGGGTAATATCTTCTTTTCCCCCTCCTCCTCCTTCCTGCAAATCAGTACAATATTAATAAAAAACTTATTGTATCCAAAGCACTACAGTAATGAGATTTTTCCCTCTATAAGCCACACATGAACACTCAGCCTAAATACTTTTTATTAAGATCCCCAGAGAAGGCACAAAGAGTAGAATGCTGATTCTTCTAACAGGGCATGGATAGATTTCATTCATTCATTAAACATTGAGTTTGCACTAGGTAAATACCTGTACTATTATGTGCAGATGGTCCAGGTACACACAATTTGTGAAATTTTCTCTGATGGTTATGGTCATATATTGTTAGTATACCATAACTTAATCATGGATAGAGGCATCGTCTTTCATGTGATATTGTATAATGTTTTAAACCAAGGAATAATTTATAAGATTAATAAATTTCTAATAGGCATAATGTAAATGGGTAGAATTGCTTATTCAGAGGATGCTTTCTCATTTTGAACTAGACCAACTCAGATTTTTTTCTCAGCATTAACGGTATTTACATAAATAATAAATGAACAATTAATATGAATTATAGATGTGAACTAATGGAGGCAAATACAGTTCGGTAGGATCTTAGTTCAGGGGAATGCTGTGTATGTTAAAAGATTATTGGATTTCATTTTGATCTGGGGTGACTTGAATAAAAACCTACAACTTCAGAATGATAACACAGGTTTAAGTTATGAGTAAATATATATAATAATATATCTTAGTACTGTCAAATAGGACGTAGAAAGAAAATAACATCAAAATTAATCTGGCATCTCCTACTGTACTTTAAAAATTCAACTGATAGCCCCTCAATTCAGTTGTTTTCACATACTGCAATTTTTTTTATATACAAGGGTACCCCAAAAAGTTTGTGGAAAAATAGGATTACAAGATAATATGAATCTTTCCATCAACTTTACGAAGTACCCTTGTATTTCATAATTAGGATAGGATATGATCATTTAATATATTTTTCCAGTGTTGCATTTGGTATAAGACATAGCATTATATTTAATTCAGTGTCAAATATGTGTACTAAACCATCCAACATGTGATAGGTTTTTTTCTAATCTTTAGAATAGTCCATAAACTGAAATTTCTGTGTCACTCACAGCTTTAAGAAAGCTGTTTGTCTAGGATCTGAACAAAAGCTTGATGTTGCCCACATGCATTCTTTCTATTCCACCCAGAACTATAGAAATGACTAAAATTAATTTTCTGTGCATCTGTGGAGTTCAATAATAAATGAAAAAGGATTTGTGTGCTAATATGAATTTTGCTTACTTTTTTTTGTCAAACTGATTTTAAAAGATTTAAAAAATATTTATTACTAATTCTTCTCAGAAAACATTACTGGGATTGGTCTTTGTTTTTTGCTATATTGTCTTTCTTTTCAAATGAGTGGATGCTATTTCATAAGTACATTTTAATTAGTTAATTAAATAGTCATATCTTTTTATTTGCTTTATTTTGGAAGGAGCTGAATTTGTAGAATGAAAATAACTGACCAATCCATTTGGGTCCTTTTCTAATATTTCTTTTAGGCCTCCTTCAAGTGTGGAGTATGGGAAAGATTTTTCTAGCTGTCCAAGGAGAGGTAATACTGTAACGGCTCTATTACTTCACTAGGGTTGCCGTAATGGGCACCACAAACTGTGAGGCTTAAGCAACAGAAATTTACTGTCTCACAGTTCTGGAGGCTAGAAGTGCAAGATCAAGGTATTGACTGAGTCAAGCTCCCTTTGAAGGCACTAGGGAAGGATCTGTTCCAAGGCTCTCTCCTAGCTTCTGGTATTTCTTGGCTTGTGAGCGTACAGCTTCTATATTCGTGTGGAGTTCTCCCTCTCTGTGTGTCTCTGTGTCCAAATTTCCCCTCTGCATAAGAACACAGTCACATTGGGTTAGGACACAATTTAATGACCTCATCTTAACTTGATCATCTGCCAAGGACCCTGTTTCCAAATAAGATCATATTCATCAAATAAGATAATATTCATAGCACTTCAGCATCTTTTTGGGGGACACAATTCAACCCATAATAGCAGCCTGAAAGCTGAAAAACCAATGAGATGTGTGAAGGGAATTTTAATCCCAGTCAGTTGTTTTTCTCTAGTTTACCTTGTGTTGACTGAGACTGATAAAATGTTTGAAGAGAACCGTCTTGAATGTCCCTCAGTTTTGAGAATTTCTGTTTTCTAGCAAGGTTGTCCATAAAGGAAATTTCTGTAACACAATTCTTTTATGTTCCCTTTCTTTTATAAAGCTGAAGATATATCTACACAGAAGGAGAATTGTAAACTAAAATGACAGTAAATTAATCATTTTTGGCAAGGAATTAAGATGTGGAATTCTGAACACTGTTGCACATTGGAATATTTTGCCTTCAAGTAGTTGTAATACCAGCAGACAGTTGACTTTCTGGGGGTAGCAGTTCATTTCATGAACTCTGGGGGCTCCTCTCTGTGGCTTAGCATCATGCATACTGTTACAGTTCCAGACTTTCTTCCATTAATGGGTTGATCTATAGATTTGAAATGCCTAATATGGCTGACCTAAAACCTGTCTTTGAGACTTTAAATTTTAAATTATTATTAACTAAATTTTAACATGGAATATTTGAAATAGAATAGTTTCCATCAAATTCGCACTTGAGAGACTTTAAGACAGTGCATCCCTAGATCCAGTGGGGTGTGGTCCAGAGACGTGAGCTGTGACTATAAGGAGCACTGCAGAATGCTTGGATGGAGTAGCAGAGTGTGAGGGAAGAAGGAGGGATCAATTCTTGATAAGAGAAGATTGTGACAATTGAACAATATTTACCAAATAATTTGGTCTACAGTTTATGCAATGAACTTTATAGTTAGTAGGTATTGCAATAAAAATTAGTTTACCTGGCTTTGATCTATGTGTACTTCTTTACTGTTTTATCCTCTTTTTAAATAGAGCTAAGTTTATTTCTTTCTCCATCTTGTAATTGTGTACCTATAAATATATGCAAACATATACACACACATGCACACACACATACATAGTCCTCCTACAAATTTGTATAGCCCATGGGACAAATCAGCCTCCATTGGAGGATCAGCCTCTAATGTAGTATCACCAGAAAGCCACTTCTGTCCTGTTTTGCAGTGTTCAGAAACTCCTCAGGCTGTCTTATGCTTCTGCCTCGCTAGTTTATTCCCATGTAACATTTGGTAGATAAGTTGCAATATTTCAATTAGAATAGTGAATACCAACATGTTATAATGCATAAAGTAATACCTGAAGTTTTAAAAGATGCTTGTTGTATTGCAGGGTCTTTGCTTAGGTTTGGAGGCAGGTGGATAATAGCAAGAGCAGGAATCTGGGGATAGTTGGTCATGGCTCTGCAACTGCTCAGGTGCTTTAGTTCATAGCTTCGTCATCCATACATTGAGGGTAATGAGTTGCAGTTTTTAACATCTTGACCCCCTTAACCATTCTAAGAGAATAAATGCAGCAAGAACAAAATAAAACTGAAAACAAATGAAAACTACTATCTGTCTTAAGACAGTATAAATTGCATGTTCAAATTTTTACTATTTTAGAGCATATTATTATTCTGATGATTTAAAAAAAGGTATTTCAAATAATTATTAGAAGAATCGAGAATTTCATAGAGTTATATACCATTAAGAAATACTCATCGCGAGTCCAAGGTAGATGGTTTCCTCAGAGGACTTCAGAAATTTTTATGGCCCTCAGGAAAGGATAAACTATGTGGAGGGTCTCTGCTGGAAGGTGTGTATATTGGTGCTGGTGATCCTGGGAGCAGAATCTGACAGAGAATTCATTAGTCATTGACATGCAAATTGACTTTTCAGAATTGCAAATATTTGTATTCATTTGTTAAAGTAAAATTGGATGAGCATTCCATATTTTTTACCATATAGCAGATACAGCTAAATGAATCCAGGCTGTCACAGCATGTTTGGCCCTTGTGAGAAATGATGGTATAGCTGATAGTTGACCTGAAAACCAGCTCTGTCATGGCCACTGTAATGTTATGGTCGTAATTATTCTTTATTCAGTATTTTCCTATTCTCATCTCTGAGTGCTGCACTCATTTAGATGATCTGTGGACATCATTTCTTCTTGATAGCTTTTTTATTTAGGCACTCTTTTAAATCTTAGTATGATTATTTAACATGCATGTGTAGAATTCTAGTTTGTTTTCATTTCTAGAACTTTCTTCCAATACTTTTGATATGAGTAATTTGATGGTGGTGTGGGGGATTAATAAAAAGATAATAGATTAATTTAAATATCATTTCATATAATGTTTGCTTGAGGTCGACAAATGAATTCTTTGATTGAAATAAACTGCTGGCATTTGTGATATGCATAATATTATGAGGGTCTCTGCAGAAGAGGTTTTATGATTTTAAAAACTATTAAAGTTCAATTGGACCCTTTAGACATATTTGTTTAAAAATGTTCTGTAGTTCACACTTTCCAGAGTTAGACAGGATTTCCTCTTAGTTAGTATGAATTAAAGAAGTTTAGAATGTATGAATGATTTTTAGATGATCTGTCATATTCATGTTCTCTCCTGAATATCAAGATTTGGCAGAACAATGTTTGCTCCCACTTATGATTGCCTTTTGTTTGAGTTAAATGAGATTGGTTCTGTTATGAGAAATACAATGTTTTTCTTAAGTGCTTACATTTTTTAAGGATGATGATCTGTAAAATAATAGTGATGGATGATTAAGCCAGTATAAATGAAATGAAGGGATAATTTGTGAATCTAATATTTTTCAAAAATTATTATAAAGCTGTAACTTTGAAATATTCAAATTTTGCCAGAATTTTTTTGTAGGACTTAATTTCTTTACCTATAAAATAAAAGCTATATTATGTGATTTTTTTAACAGAATTTTATGAAATTCCTAAGTCGTCTGAGTTTGATTCTATTTCTGCTTAAGTGTCCCAATTGCTGCTTCCCAGTTCCCAATTGCTGATGAGAAGAGGAGTGTAGGGCCTTGATCCACATTTAAGTGATAAGACTTTAAATGTTATCTTTCCCAGTGCTGCTTGAATTTACATTTTGTCTTTTTCTTTTTTTTTAAGATGACCGGTAAGGGGATCTTAACCCTTGACTTGGTGTTGTCAGCACCACGCTCACCCAAGTGAGCCACAGGCCAACTCTCATTTTGTCTCTTTTAAAGACTGAAAAGAATGACTCAAATTGTGGACTTCAGGATAGCTAAGTGAGGGTGGTATGTAAGAGGAGGTGAATTTCCAGGGCATTCAATTATGACAAACCACTCTACCTCACAGCTATTTTTCTAAGATTAACATTAGGCAATATTTTCAAAACTAACATCTTTTTGAAATTATGGACATGATCTTTAAAATTTTTATGATTACTGCCTGAAGTTAAAGGGGGAAAAAGAACTTTATTCTTCTTTAGTGGCTGAACAAATTAAATAAAAGGAAGGTATAACACAGTTTATTACATCTAATTTATAAGCAGAACATTTAATTTTGTTTCTGTGTTTCTTATTAATACGTCATGTGAGGATGGAAGGTAATACATAAATGATAAGAACTTTGTATGTGACGTAATCAAATACTTGGGATACAAGATCTGATATTAGTCATACTCTTCTACTTTTCTCCTTTTAAAATTATAATTGGACTCTCCATTTGCCTAGATAAAAAAGGAACTATAATTAGCATTGATATTAGTACATTAATATGAGCATGCTAAATCCTCATTTAAAGAAAGAAGCACATGGCTTCTGGTCAAGATAGCACAGTAGATGGTCCCCAGTGTCACTCTCTCCCACAAATCAACCAATTTACAACTATAAAAAAGCAACGACAGCCAAGCCAGGGCCACTAGAGCTCAGAGGAAGAGGAGGAGAGACCTATGGAGTGCATGAAGGTGGGAGAAGCCATAAAGAGAGAAAGAAAAAACCCTTCGACTGTTTCGAATCTTGGCTTGTTTCCAAGCTGGAGCTGCTGAACACATGGAGCAGGAGCTGGCAAAAAGTCACAGCTGTGCCTTTTGGATGAAGTTGCTTGGAGGTGGCAGGGGGAAAGAAGGCCTTGGTGGCTCCTGGGCCAGCAAGACCACTAATAGGGTTCCCATGGACCCACATAGGACCAAGGAGCACAACTGAATAAAAGGGCCAGTGAGTCATCGTAACAGACCAGAGCATGGCCTGTCCCATGGGAAGTTTTCAGAGCATGGGTGATGGGGGAGACAGGACCACTGGGGGAACACTGGCTCACAGCAAAGACAGCTGTTCTGCCCCCCAATCAGTGTAGGACCACTCAGAGGAGACTGTTTAGGAATATTGAATTGCATGGGGTGCAGTTTGATGAAAAGATTCAGGCCCAGACCAGTGTTTCTACACAACCCAGGTGCACCAGATTTCACTAGAACTGGAAGTACCTATAAAGTCAACCATTAAAACCTGAGCTGCACAAAATGCCTTCCCTAGGGAATCAGCAGCAAAGCAGCAATTTAGCTCAATCACAGAGCTCAAGTGCTGGTCCCCACAGGAAGTTCCCCCATTTTAGAAGTAAGCAAAGGACAAAAAATTAGTTCCAGCATAGAGTTAAAGTGGTGGGAACAGCAAATAATCCAACACAGAACTAAAAGAAAAAACAAGTATCCACAACCAAAGACAAAGTTTGATATTAACTAGTAAAGGTCTCATTTCACCAAAGAACACCTATAACACCTAGAAGGACTGGAAGTCCCCTGGGCTACCAAGCCAGAAAGGGGGTGGGCTGGGGCCTCAGCAATGCCCCCCCAACACCTGCAACCAGTCTCAAGAGTGGGGGCCTTGGGCCTCGGCCACACCCCCCAACAAACGTAACCACTGCAGTGACGACCACCGAGCCACTGCAGAAAGTGCCCTAGGCTCTCCCGAGCAAGGGTGGTGGAAGGCTGAGGGACTTGGTTATGCCCCCACAACATGAGCAACCAGCCCAGCAATGACCACTGAGCTGCTGCAGGAAGTGCACTGGGCTCTTCTGAGCCAGTGTGGTGGGGGGGCTGACAGCCTCAGTCACGGCCCTCAACATGAGCAACCAGCTCAGCAATGACCATTGAGCCACTTCAGGAAGCACCCCAGACTCTCCAGAGCTGGGGTAGTGGGGACCTCAGGCCTTGGCCACAACCTCCCCACACCCACAACCAGCTCAGTGATTACCACTGAGCTGCCACAGGAAATGTCCTGGGCTCTCTTGAGCCAGGTCAATGGGGCACCAAGGACCTCAGTCACATCCCCCCAACATGAGCAGCCAGCCCACTGATGACCACCAAGCTGCAGCAAGAAGGGCCCTGGGTTCCCAAGCTGGGGAGGTGGGAGGTGAGGGCTTTTGCCACACACCCCTGACACCTGCATCCAGCTTGGCAATGACCAAGCCACTACTGGAAGCCCCCCCTCCCGTCTTCCCTGTTGGAATATGGGGGGTGCCACGGGCCTCAATCCCGCCCCTCCTCCTTCCTCCTTCTTCTACCATGTTTCCTTCCCCTTTGCCCTCTCCCCCTCCCTCTCAACTGCTCTGCAACAACATCCTAGAATGTAAAAAGAAATATTAATAAGAGAAAAGAAAAGAAAAGAAAGAAGCACACGCTGTGTGCAGTGGAGGCTAAATCATTCTGACTGGCTCTCACCACCTAAGGGTAAAATTCATGTTGACCCATGACTGGCTTAGTACATTGAAATGATTATTTGCTATTAAAAGATTTCGGGATTCTTTTCCACTTTAGGGTCCATACGACTTCGTGGTGGCAAAAATGAGTTTGAAGGCACAGTGGAAGTGTATGCAAGTAGAGGCTGGGGCACAGTCTGTAGCAGCCACTGGGATGATTCTGATGCTTCAGTCATTTGTCGCCAGCTGCAGCTGGGGTGAGTTCGCCCATTCCTGACCAAATCAGTCTGCTAATGTCTGAGAATAATGCTGGGCACCCTTCATTGCTATGAAAAGATTAAATTTTCCTTCCTTCCTGTCACTTTCCTCATTCTCACTTTTCACAAAAGACCTATAAAGAAAGGGGTCCAATGGAGGGAATGAATTCTCTCACATACAAATGTACCTCACATATTATTACTCCTACTGAACGAGAAATTGGGCAAATGTTAAGAGGACAAAAGTTAAAAGTATCTGTTGGTCTTTGTCTTTAACAAAATAATTGCTTAGGCCTAGGAAGCAAGTAATCTGATTCTAAGGTTATAAATTCTTAGTTGTCCTTGCGACCCTAGGTTGCTGTCATTTGCTTTTGACTTTCTATGTTTAGCCACCCACAAATTCCATTTTTGTTTGTGTGAATGGGACAGTGCTTACTTGTGCTCTTATCTGTTGGGTAAGGAGTCATGTCTCAGGTTTTAGGTGTCAGTGCTGAGGAGGTCCTGTGAGAGATGGCAGTTTCCATTGGCCGTGGTCATGTTGGGCCATCCTGAGGAGGTGCCCGCCTGGGAACAGGCTCCTCCATAACCCTAGGGAGCCACTGTCTTTAAAACAGGTCAGCCTACAGTGACTTCCACCAGTCCCAGCATCTTTATGCCTTGTACCACAGGGTTTCATCAGTAGCAGAAGGCACAATTTTGGAACAAAAGGTTCTGTTTTTGTCTCATATATTTTTTTCTAAGTGCACATGCAATATGTTTTTTTTGGCCTTTATTACTAGATATCTTTAGAAAGCATGAAAAGTTCCTTGTTATGAAAAATGCAGATCTAAAAAGACTAGAAAAAAAGGTTTGCAATTTACAAATATTTTGAATTAAGAATGAGTGGTGGTAATGTCTAATACGGTTTATAAATGATGTAGAACTTTAATTTGCCAGATTCCTACTGTCTTCCCACTGGGAAGGAGAGGAATGAGTATTTAGTAAAGGGAAACCTTACAGGCTTAAGTTTGGCTCAGACTTTTTATGCTATTAGAGCAGCAAATAGGTTTAATGTATTGAATTAAAATTAATTAATTACTATTTTTGAAGTGAGAGTTGGTATAAATCAGGATGAAAGAAAGGGTAAGGCCAAAGACTATTAAGTGTTATGGTGCTTGGAAACATTAATTACTGATTTTATCAATGAATATTTAATGTGGCAAAAAGTCATTAGCAGATAGGCAGGTTGCAAAGAATATCATTTGATGCTTTTTCTTTGAGGGTCAGGAGAAGTAACAAATTTGTGAGCTGGTGTCAGAGTCTTCCTTTATATAAATACCTACATGTATTTTTATTAACCCTGAAATCAGAAAAGAATAAAATTTCCTATGAGACATTAAAGAAAACAGGAACACTATAGTAAAGATGTGAACTATAATGTAACTTACTAGTCCTTTGATTGATGAAAGAATGTAAACTATTATTCTGCAACCATAAACTTCACATAAGCCTATCCAATTGCTTATATCATCTCTTAGTAGTTCATGTTTTGACAAAAAGAATTGCATAATAAAAGCAGATCAAAGTAGCTTTATTGCTGTGAAGACACATTCATAGTTTAGATATACCCCAAATTTTTACTGTTTGGTTGATGGAAGCTGTAGCATGGAGACATTTGTAGAGATTATCATGTTAACCAGACAACTATGTAATCTTTTAAAAATTTAATATAAATTTGTACACACAAAATACGTGGATTAGATAAGCTAAAAGTAGAGACCAGCTACGTGTTATTATTTTATTAATTGGTTTCAAAGTCTTGCTAGCAAATACTATATATAAGGTTTTAAAAATTATAAATGGGTTTCCTCTCTTGATATTATTGTGTTTGGATGTAGTCATAATAATAATCATTTGGAAAATGTTAGCCTAGAATATCAGAGTCAGAAAGAATCTTCAAATGTGCAAACTCTTTTCCTTTTTTTTGTGACCGGTAAGGGGATCACAATATTTGGCGTGGTGTCGTCCGCACCGTGCTCAGCCAGTGAGCTCACCAGCCATCCCCATATAGGATCCGAACCGCGGCGCTCCCAGTGTCGCACTCTCCCGAGTGAGCCACAGGGTCAGCCCTTGCAAACTCTTCTTTTGACACACTCGAATGCAAAGCCTTGGAGAGACTTACAGCTTAGAGTGACTTTAAGCTGAGTCCGGACCAGAATCCAATCTTCACTAGGCCTCGTGACATCCTTCTTGCACAAAGCTACCCAGACTGCCTTTTTATGCCTGCAGTATTTGCCCATTTTCTTGTAAATCAGTCATAGATGGTAAGGCACATGCAAATAGTTATTCAAGATTGATAAAAAGTTCTGATTTGATGTTTTGATTTCCTTGAAACTTGTGTAAGTCAGTGTGTTTTTCTTTTTTTGTTCTTTTCTTCCGTATCCATCTTTACTGATTTCTTCCACTGGCTAAAATCCAAATGCTTTGATAAAAAATTCCACCCATATTTGATAAACCTAACATCGATCATTGTACTTCCAGAGGAAAAGGAACAGCAAAACAAACTCCGTTTTCTGGATTGGGCCTTATTCCCATTTATTGGAGCAATGTCCGTTGCCAAGGAGATGAAGAAAATATACTGCTTTGTGAAAAAGACATCTGGCAGGGTGGAGCGTGTCCTCAGAAGATGGTAGCTGCTGTCACATGTAGCTTTTCCCATGGTAAAAAAAAAAAAGAAATTCTCTTGTTTTACTTTCATGGTGTTTTAAACATGATTCCAGATGATAAAAGTATCTTAGATAAATCATTTCCTGAAAAAGTGTAAATATAGAAATAAGCCTGAGTCATCCATCATATTCTACAGTCTAATGAAATAGTCTTCGATATGAGTGCATCTAACAATTTGAATTCTATTTGATTTTCAAATACTATCTCATTTTTAATATATTTTCTATTTTATATAATTTGTTTACAGAAACGTTATATATTATATATGTAATATAGTGTAATATGTACTGTATAATATACCATATATGAAACACTTATTTTGATAATGGAAAATCATCTTGAAACCAAATATAAAATACAGCAACTACAAAAAATATTTTTACGTCATATAATGGAATATAATCATGATATCAATGTTCTCCCTTGGGTTGTAGATAGCACATTCACTAAAAATGGATTGTTAGCTTGGATAAGGGTCTCTTCCAAACTCTGCATACAAAGTATGTGGTGATTAGCAGTATGGCTCAAGTACACAGATATGCATATGTTCATATGAACATAAGTAGAGGAGGGAACAGTTGCTTTTTAAGATGGTGGAGGGGCTTTTTGGGGACCACAGTGTATTTTAATGCATGACCACAACCTGAAGCTACCATATTCTCACAGTATCCCTTTTTGACCAGATGTTCCAGGACTTGAAATGCTAGCAG
Source organism: Cynocephalus volans (assembly GCF_027409185.1). Lineage (NCBI taxonomy): Eukaryota > Metazoa > Chordata > Mammalia > Dermoptera > Cynocephalidae > Cynocephalus > Cynocephalus volans. The sequence goes on along the minus strand of NC_084468.1, from coordinate 103,755,744 downwards.
CCAGTCCAGGGCAGTGGTTTCTGTTTGAGTAGAAGTATCAGGGGTGGAATAACAAAGATCCCACCACAAAACACACAGAGAGCCAGTATAGAATTGACTGGAAAAATCAGTGGAAGGATATGGCACAGGTGTGTGCTCTAAGAGCTGCAATCCTTTTTTGGGTGGGAGAGGTACATGTTAAATCTTGTTTAAAATTGAGGTCTTGTAAGTTTTCTCTTTTCTTCTTTTGACTCTTTACCTTTGGCTAATGCTATTTTAGTCAAGTCCATGTTTACACAATGCTATTTCAGGGATGATGTTAATTGGGTCTGATAATGGACTGCTTTTTGTAGATTATTGATTTTACTCTATGTTCAATCTGACTGATAAAACATTTAACATTTTTCAGGTAGTGAGGTAACATTTTGAAAACAGTAATTATTTTTCTTTCAGGATATCTATTTACTTCTTAAAATTCCATCCTCTCTAATCTGTTTATATTCTTGTTGCAAAGATAATTTAAGGTCATTTATAAACATAGATGAAATGCAGGAGGTTGTGATAAAGTAGAAGTGAGAATGAAAAAAGATTCTCTTATGGTAAATTAAATGAGAACATGAGATCACGTAGCTGAAGTCAGTGAACACTGAGTCTACCTTAACACATGATGATGGACCTTTAATTCTTTTAGTTTGGAAATTACATTTAGTGTCTTGTCATCCAGTACTTGTAGTTTTTCCAATACTTACAAAGTAGAAGATGATCTGTGAGTACTAGATATAGGCAATAGCAGCACTCTAGATGAAAATGTGGGGAATTTTATGTATTTGTAAGTTAAATGAGTCAACTACTTTACTGAATTTTCTTTCAAGTGATTTTATGTGTTTGTTGGGAGGATAGGAAGTTAACTAAGTTATGTCCTTGTGCTTTTCTATATTGTCTATATTTTAACAATTACTTATCCAACCAGAAAACAAAAAACAAACAAACAAAAAACATGTATTTAAAATAAAATGTGACATAAGAAACGGAAAGTAGTGTGCCATAAAGGTTCTAGGTTCTAGGTTATTTCACATTTCCTCTTAACAGATTTCATTTTTTGCTTTTCTCCCACTTACCACACAGGGGAAAATGTATTAATTTAAGAAACATATATATTTTTTTCAGTATATTCAAGCTTTTTAAAGGAAAAATACACATTATAAATAAACATGATAACTGATAAACATTATAAGTTTATTGCCATCATCAACCATGTATACTATAACCTATCTTTATCCTTTTACAAATTATAAGGGCTAGTTAACTTATATAAATATATTACAAATATCAGAATGCGAATGTATGCAAATATTCACTAATCTGAATCTATGCTGCAAAACTCAAGTATGATGTTTGAATATAAATGTGAATATCCAAATGCCATTTACTGACAGCCACTTACCATGTGGAGAATTAGAAGCATATTTCCTGTGGATAAGTGACTAGTGTTTGGCAAAAGGTAAACTTCCTAGTAGCGCCTCATCCTGTTCACTTTTACCATGTTACCTCCTTTATTCAGGAAAATTAGACTGCCTTCTGTTTCCCAAACTCACTCAACTTTGTGCTTCTGTTCACACTGTTCATTTTGCCTGTACACACTTCCTCCATATCTGACTTCAAAATCTCATCCATCCACCTTGGCCCTCTTCAGAAACCAGCTTGTTCACAAGAGATTTCCTAACTACCCCTAACTGTGAGTAACCTCCCTTGCTTTAGAACCACTGCAGGATTTTCTTGATAATTTTTTATCTTTACTCGTTTTATACATGTCCTTAGGTGATAAACTTCTTGAGAGCAGGGTTTGTCTAGTGCTCTTTGAATGCCCTGCAGCACTGATAGCAACACCTCGCACACTGTGGATGTCTAATATCTGTTTGTCAAACAGAATTGAATGAACGGATGTTGCGAATTATTTTTCCTTGTTTGGGTTAGCCTTTCTAGGTTTTTAGCATCACTTGCCAAGTCAGTAGGTCAATAGGTATTTATTTCATGCCTTTGACCTACTAGGTCCCTGAAATACACAGGTGAAAAGGGAAGGCAGTATCTCTGTTCTCATTCTAGCTGAGAGGAGAGACACAAATGACATGTAAACAATAAATCAATGACAAATTTAGGTAAAAGTAAATATTCCAAGGAAGACAAAATTAGGCAATGTGGTAGGGAGCGCCGTAGGGTGCTGTTTTAGCTGGGACAACCAGGGCAGGCCTCCTGAAGGAGGGACATTTCAGAGTTGAGAAGTGAATGAGAGGAAGACTAACATGTGAAGATCTACGGGATATTATTCCAAGCGGAAGGAACAGCAAATGCAAAGACTGAGGTGGGAACCAACATGGACTGTTTGGGCACAGAAGAAAGAGGGCATCGTAGCTATAGCCTAGTGAATGAAACCAGGAGTGGAGGCAGGGAAGTTCAGAGACTGCCAAGGGCTAGATCATGGCAATGTAGACTATGGGAATGTAACCACTTTTGATGGTTCTTAACAGAAGAAATGAATATGAACTGATTCATGCCCAGATGAATTTTCAATATCGTATTTTGGAGGTACTGGCTGTGATGTACACCAAATTGTTATGAGTTTGATGTTAACTTTGACTTGATTTCTACAAATATAAAAATCCATACTGAAAACAAGTATGTTACAGATATAAATGCCATTCTTAATAATTACATGTTGGTAATGCTCAAGTTACTGTAAATAAAAATTCAGTATCACCGCCATAATACCATAAAAAGTAAATGTGTTTCCAATAATCTGCACCTTTTGGTTGTGTCTTTTCTGGCTTGTGAGGTTGTTAGGAAAAGTGAATTTAGACTATTTCCTATTAAGAGCTATTTGTATGAATGCAATTCAATTTGAAGTGTTTCAGTTGCTCAAGATTACCACGATGTATATTAGATATGCACCCATATGTCCATATCACTGGCGTGGTTTAATAAATATTATTTAATTATTGAAAATGGCAAAAAAAAAAAAAATAGAATATACCTTATCCTGTTCATCAGTGTAAATATGTATGTTTAGCTTGTTTTGTATTTCCCATTGCACGGCCCAGCGTTCCCTGTCATTCGCCTTGCTGGTGGGAGCAGTGCACATGAAGGTCGAGTGGAGCTCTATCATGCTGGCCAGTGGGGGACCATCTGTGATGACCAATGGGATGATGCAGATGCAGAAGTGATCTGCAGGCAGCTGGGCCTCAGGTTAGTTTTTACTATTCCTGTTTTGTTCTGTTTAAATTTTTGGATCTATTATTTCCAAACCCAAAGGCAGGTACTGTTTAAATTGCATATTTCCTGGAATAAATAGAAAAAGCCACCTTTTGATCTTTGTACTAGGCTGCAGACTCCCTAAAGAGCACTATGTATACTCTGGAGTCTAACCTGCTTGTTTCTGAATTAGATTGATTTTTATATCACTAAGATCTAAACTTTTACTAGTTTCACTAGTGCCTTTACATAACTTCCAGGTAATGACCAGCGCTGCCCACTACAACAACTTAATCAAAGTCATATGATGAAACACTAAAGTTGTTAGCCTGTAACTGAAATTTAACTCCCTTCCCCCAAATATTGTCTAAACTTTTGAACTTGGCTTCCTTATTTGTTAGGTATGTGCTTAGAACAAAGGATGTTTATGAATGTGCAAAGGAAATAATTCCCATGTAGGGTATGGAAGTGAAGCCTGTGCAATCAAAACAGCAGTATGAAAATCAACATTCCATTTTGCCTCGGTTGTGAAGATTCTGGAATATTATGTTATAATTTTGGATCTTCTAATCCCTCTCTTTAGTGATTCTGAACATTGGTATAACAAGCCTAAAAGTTTTTCTAAAATTATATTAGGGAATATTTTAAAAGTAATATTTTACTTAAAATTTTATAAATATTTCATTTAGCACTTTGGTGGGAGGTGGTGATGGAGAGGCCTCTTGAGATTAAAGCTTCTCTGTCCATGTATCATTTTGTCCAATTAACCATAATCTTTGGCGCTGGGGCATGATTTTTGAAATTTGAACCATTAATACTCAATTTTTTGCAATTGTTTTTATAATTGGCCCTTCTCTTTTTCAAAACTTTGTTTTATATTGAAGTATTTTAAATATAAACATCTTAACATTTTATCTCTAAATACTTCAGTATGCATCTCTTAAAATTAGAACATTGCCCTACATTGCCAATTTATCATGATGACAACTAATATAATTGGCAATCATTCTTGATATTGTGTAATACCCTATCATATTCAAATTTTCACAATTGTCCCCCGATGTCCTTGACAGATGGTTTGCCTAAAGAGAATTAAGTTCAGGACCATGCAAAGCATCTGGGTGTTATGCCCCTTAAGTCTCTGTTAATCTAGAACAGTCTTTTTTTTTTTTTCCCCACAACACTGACTTGTTGCAGAGATCAGGCCAATTGTTCTGGAGAATGTTCCATCTTCTCAATTTGTCTTACTTCTTTCAGCTGATGTCACTTAGTTTACTTCTCTGGTTCTTATAATTCCTGAAATTGAAGGTTAGGCCCCAAGGGTTGATGAGATCAAAACAAACATTTTGGCTAGATGTCATTGTAGGTGATGTGTTCTTCTCTTGCATCTCATCAAGAGTCACAGAACAGTTGTGGTTTACTCCACTGCTGAGGCTAAAATTGAGCACTGGGTTAAGGGTAGCATCAGCCTGGTCTTTCTCTGTAGAGTTATATTTCCCCCCTATAACTGATCCTGGGATCTAATGGCTAATTCACAGTGTGTGTGTGGGACAGGAACAAGCATTGTGGTAATACCTGTGTGGTTTACTGGTATGATGATTTTCTTTGGGTGAGTCAGGAATAGGGCCAGTCAGTTCTTTTTGAGAAAACTGTAATTAATCATTACATTTTTGAGACTAGATTTTTCTAAGTACTCTGACTAGTGATCAATTTCAAGACCAATTGTCTCATAGTTTCCAGGTGTTGCTGTTGGAATCAGCATAACATAAGATAATGAGCACACTCTTGGACTAGGAACAACCTCAATTTGCATACTACTTTTGGAGTTGAGAAAAGTTACAGAACATTTCTCAGTCACAGATTTCTCATGTATAACATATTTCCTAATTTATAGGGTTTTGTATCTACAAAGCAATTAGCACACATAGTAAGTAAACAATATACACTGGCTATCAAGGTCAGTCTAAACAGGGACTGTTATATTTAAAAGATGTTATTAAACATTCAAAGTAAACTGAGCATTTGGTGGTGAGATCATCAAACACTATTCCTCTATCCAGAACTTCTATTTAGTTAGCCATGTCTATGAATTTTATATTTTTAAAACATTCTAATGTGTATACATTTGTATTCACCAGGTTATCGGTTATGTCTTTAGTGGTGTGCTTACTGATTATCATGTTAGTTACTAAGAAACCTATTCTTTGCCAAAAATATTAAGAACATTAAGAGTATATTAATAGCACATTTAATAATGCCAGTTGCAATATGGATTATCCTAAGTTTAAGATACAAGGCATTGTTTATTATTGATATTTCTGTGGGTAAAAGGCAAACTTTTGTTGCTTAAAAATACATAGGAAATTTAAACGATGCGCTAAATATTAATTACATTTACATTCATCAAAGTCATTCTAAAAATTCATGTTGTAGAGTTTTTTCTTGAGAGACAAAGATTTTTTCAATTATGTAAACATTTCTTAAACAAAGGCCACATTGTCAGCGATAGTCTATTACACAGAAATAATGTACAGATAGAATTACAAGGACTATATTAATGTTGAATACACTCAGGGTTAAGTAAAATGTTAACCTCTTTCTCAAGCATTAGCTCGTTGCTATATTTTGTATGGGGGGATACATGCTTGGAAAAGTGATTAAAAGGAAAAATGTCTCCAAATATGCAAGGCAGCAAAGATCCTCCACAAGCCTTTGTAGTAATTAGCAATCCAGTTTCGTAGAGATTTGTTTTAATCATGAGTACTGTGGTGCTCTAAACTGACATTTTTCTTTGCTTTTCTTTCACTTGATTTTATAGTTCTTAGTTTGCTTTAAAGCAACATTCTGCAATTCTTCCTCTGTAATTTGTTTTGCTCATTTAAAGCCTAAGTACTTTCAGATAAAGTAGTTTTTTAATGGCACATGGTTGATAGCAGACAGCATGGTTGTTGCTTGTCTCAATTTATGATTCAATTTTAAGCAAATTTCATCTCAGTCTTATTTTCTGTGTTGAATTCCCAGAGGGAAACTACATCATACCTCCCTAGAGTGTTGGTTACAGTTTCTTTGTGAGATGCTCTTTGTTGACTCTAATCTTTTAATGATGTCTGTATATTTTGGTAGATGCCAAGCTTCCTAAATACAAAAGGAATTACTGTACTTAAGGTACTGAAATTTGATTAACTGAGAACTTGGAGAAAGTCAAGGAGCAGGAAAGGAGACAGCCAGATGTTAGAAAATTAGATAACTTGAGAATGCATATGGGCCCAGTGAAGTTTCAGATGAGGACATTTTGATTAGAGTTACATTTTATGTACTTAATATTAAACGCATTTCCCCATGACTTTCAAAACTCTCAATAGAATAGCTTAAAAGTGTGGCATCACACTTTGTTGTGTGGATGTGCAATAATATACATAGGAATTTAAAAATTGCGGACACTTTTTCCCCTTAGGTTTTTTAAAATCTAAAATTATTATATAGAATCAGTCATTGAATAGTCAGAATGAAAATTCTTTTGGTATTAATTGCTTTTTAAAAAACTTTTTTTGCTCTTTTATTTTATTGTTTATTAAATTAAAAAATATTTTACAAACTTTATGATAAAGACAGTATGGTACATGGAGTTATTGAGCAGGAAAAGGACCTTCTTTAACACATGAAGATGTTAGGCCCACTAAGAATTAATTAAGCATGCCCCTGAAGTCACACTGTTGATGGGAGTCAGAATCTTGGAATTTATGGCTCCCAATTTAGGATTATTTCTTTATGTTACACTATTTGTAAAATGGCCAGATGTTAAGAATAAATATAGGGCTGAAAGAAATAGGGAAGTCAAAAGAGAAAGTTAATTTTAAGAAGAAAATGATAGGTCAAAGGTTCAGTTCCCTGGCCAGCCACCAGGAAAAAAAAAAAAAAGAAAGAAAGAAAACAAACAAAGAACAGAGAACAAAATAAAAATAAAAATAAAAAAAAGAGAGAAGAAAATGATAAAGAACATGTCTTGGGCTGTGTTTGAGGTGCCATAGGCTATCAGTTGAAAATGTTCCTGGAGGCTGTAAGATAGCCAAGTGTTTCAGAGTTTGCTTTGTAATCAGGCAGACTTTACCATCTTGTAGTGGTATAGTATTGAGAAAATTATTTTACTTCTGAGCCTCAGTTTCCTTATCTGTAAATCGCAGACAATAATATCATGGATTCGTAGGAAGGATTAAATGAGTTAATACATATAAAGCTGTTAGACCAGTGCCTGGCATATAGTAAGCATTCCATACACATCAAATATTAGTGGAGATGAAGGAGATAGTTTTTCAGAGAGAAATCTAGGATTCTGATGATTAAAATTGAGTTTTTTCATCCATAGGTTACAAGTGGCACAAACAGATTTTGTGGTTACAGAACCAGTCTTTAATAACCTGATAAATGGTTATCTTTCACAATAGAATAGTCTGACTTTATTCTGTGTCTATCTCAAAGTAGTAACCAAGTCTGGGGATTGAGTTAGTCAGATGGTGCTATTTATTTGGCGTTTCTCTCTGGGGGGGGGGGAAGCAAAAACTTTATGTTAATACAATCTGATTAGCTAAATAAGTTTAAAAATGTTTTTAGTAAGGATCAGACATAGAATCAATTCAGTTAAGTGTTCATTGGGGATTGTTGTTATGTAGATCAAACAGCTTTACACAGAAAATAATAACAATGTACTGTATCAGAGCATCCCTACTTCACAGTTTTATTCTGTGGTCAGAGGGTAGGAAAGTAGGCAACACTAGGACTTTTATCACAGATGTATTGCCAGGACAGGTGTGGAAATAATTTCCATAAAGGAAGGACAGATAATACATAGCTTTATCAAACTCACTCACTTTGACAAACAGCTCATGAATTTTATTTTTGCTTTCCCTAGTTCTGTAAAATCTCTTTAAGAGCACAGTCATCAGTTTCTTTGGTATTCCCCTCAAAGCCAACACAGTCCAAAGCACCAAGAAATACTAGTGACTGGCTGAAGGAATGTCTGTATAATTATTACCTTAATTTTAATAAACTCAAAAATTTGCTAGAAAATCTAGTTTGTATTATGTCATACTTGCCTTGTTATTTTTTTCTTTTGTTCTCAAGTTTATCCTATTAGTTTTTTTCTGATTAGTTTATTTTAATTAAAACCTTCTTGTGATCATTAAAATAATATTTGTAAACAGTGGAAAACACCGAATGTGTAAGGAAAAAAATTAAACACCCAGATGGTGTTTTCAGAGTGGATTTTAGCATAAATAACATTCCCCAGAGTTGTTATTCAGAGCTTCTGCTCTCTCATCCTGTGTTCTCCCTTAAGGAAAGGACAAAATTCAGAAGCAATTAATGAGGCCTTTTGCTTTTCCCCAGAACCTGTGTCACATAATCACTAACATATTTGTAATACAGTGTACAAGTAAGTATTTCAGTTACCCTGCCCCAGCCTATCTAGAGTCACTTGGATAATCTTAGGGTTTGTTATTTTTTCTCAGGGGGAAAAAAAAAAAAGCCTTTAGTTGGTTACCCTTTAGTCTAGCTATTGTATGAAAATGGTATTAATATTTAAATCTCCAAAAATGTGATAGGTAAAGTGTATTATTATTGTTTTAATTTGACCACTAGTGAGCTTGAGCATCTTATCATATGGTCAGTGACCACAGATATTTCTTCTGTAAATAACCTGATTCTCTCCATTGCTCTATTATTTTTAAGTTGGTTATTTTTTTCCTCTCATTAAAATGTAATAGTTAGTTAATCTTATTATTAATTTCTAGGAGGTTTTTTGTTTGTTTGATGTTACATATTACAGATATTATTTTCAGCCTGTTGATTTTATTTTTGATTCTGATTATTGTGTATTTCACTATACAGTAGTTTTCAATTTGTATGTGGTTAAATTTAACTTTTTTAATCTTTGTTTTCTGACTTCTGGGTTTCATATCTTGCTCAAGAAATACTCTCTTACATCCAAGGCTATAGGAACTATGTTACTATTATTTTAGTCTAGTAATTTTTTAGTGTTCTTTCTTTCTTCCCTCCCTCTCCTCCACTCCTCTCTCCTTCCCTACCCTCCCCTTCTCTTTCTTCTTTCTTTCTTTTCTTTTCTCTTCTTTCTCTCTCTTCTTCCTTCCTTCCTTCCTTCCTTTCAATATTATGTCTTTAAACCATCTGCATTTCATTTCTGTTTCTGTTATGTAATTGGGATAAAATTTTATATTCTCCCATATCGGTTTCAGGTTGCCTTATGGCACCTAGTTATGGTTCAATGAATTGTACTCATTCAAATTTTCCTTCATAGTTTTTTATTCTTTCCTGGCATTTGTCTCAGGGCAAAGATCCAAGGAGGCTGTTAATCTGCCTTTCTCTGAAGCTTTCCTATCTGGTTTCCCCATGTCTTGCATCAATCATCCTGTCTCCTCTAGTTCTCCTCCCCTTCTGTTCTTCAACTCTGTTCTCTTAATCAGTTTCTGTATTTGTTTTCATTAATCTCTTTCCTCTAGAGCAGAGGTCTGCAAACTTTTTTGTAAAGGGCCAAATAGTAGATATTTTAGACTTTACAACTGTGTCATAGTAGCATAAAAGCAGCCATAGATAATACCTTAGGAATGAGTATGGATTTGTTCTGATAAAACTTCTATTTCTGGACAATGAAATTTGAATTTCATTGGATATTCACATGTCACAAATTATATTCTTGTTTTGATTTTTTACCCTGGACATTTATAAAATGTAAAAACCATTCTTAATCCATGGGCCATATAAAAACAGGTGGCATGCTAGATTTGGCCCACAGGTCATATTTTGCTTACCTCTGCTCTAGAGACCCTAGCTAGGACTTCTCTCCCATCCGAGATCCTCCCTTCAAAAAGGAGCCACAGGTCTCAGGCATACAACTCCAAGCAATTCCTTTCTTCTTTGAATCAATATTAGCATGTACATTAACATATTTAAAACAATTCGTTTCAGTTACTCACACACACAGCCTCCCTCCTCCAATTCTGGGAATTATTAGCAGCCTCTACGTGACTTTTGAGTTTTATTTTCTGTGGTTGTTAAACTGTTCCCTTATTTAATTTAATGTAAATGTTATATAAGGAAGATATCTTTTCCACTGTAAGTAACCTTTAAAACATTTGAATGTCTTCACAGTCTTGTAGTCTACTATTGCAAGATCATTTTGGTTTAAAAAAATATTTTTCTAGGAATATCAATGCTTTCTTTGCACAAAAAGTTTTGTTTTGACCTCTACAACTTTTTCTTTTTCTTTTCTTTTCTTTTTTTTTGGAAAATACTTTGTGTGCATTAAAATACTTAAACATGTTTGCCGCTGATTATGTTACCATAACAAGAATCTGAAGTTGAGTGATGCAAGTCATAGCTTAATGGTCTTTTGGGCCATCATCTTATAATCTGTAATAAAAAGTGACACATGCATTTGTCCAGTGTTTTATAGGCTATGAATTACCTCCATAAATATTCTTCTAAAAACTACTTTAAAATAAATAAATAAGATAAATTTACAACATTAAAACCATAAAATGTTAAGATATTGATAGACCCTTCCTCACCACTCCCAGCACTGCCAACTCTACCTTTTGGGGAATGGGGAAAACGAAAACTATGGTGTTTGTTTAAACTAAATACCAAATGTTCCTTAGGTAAATTGCTTAGCAGTGAAAAATGTTATTCATCAACTGTCAGGGGGATATGGGGAAACTCCTTAGCAGTGCCAGAAGAGGGAAGAGACCTAGCATTTAGTGAATTCCTACTTTGCATCAGTTTAATTCTTACAATCCTGCAAAATAGCTCTTATCTTTCCTATGTTCATATGTAGCATCCTAAAATGTGTGGTATTTTTTTCCCTCCCAATTATTTGCAATATACATTTTATGACTGGAAACCTTTTTGTACAAAACTCTGATAAACAAGCCTGGAAGGTTTTAGTGACTTTTCCAAGGTAGCCCAGCTCATTGAAGGTAGAGCCTGGATTTGAACCCCAGACTCTGTGTCCACACATACTTCTTTTCAAGAATTCAGATTGGAAAGAATAAGCTTTTTGGCAAGGTCAGTAATATATGAAGATTTGTAGATATCTATTGCACTTTTCAGTAAGCATGTAGACATAGTGTGAAACAACTGAAAACTATATTCAAAACAATCCTATTAATTGAGCATTTATTGCTGCTTTCTGTCATTGCATTTCCCTTAGCAAAACAAACAAATTCATTCACAAAATTAAGTCACTTTGACAATATCATTTGCATTAGGATTCCTTTGTTGTGTTTCTTCACATTTGTCCAATTAACTCTACATATTAGTTGTTAATATTTATTGAGGCAGACTGCTCAGAGGCTACGGTACCACAAATATCAGATAGTGATTCAAGTGTCAAGATTCTGAATTTTAAAATTTTAACTCCATGAAAATATCCTCATTAAGCAATCTACCCTTCCTCTCCTCAGCTTCCTTTATAACTCCTCCTATAAACATTCCTTTGTCTTTCCACTTCGCACACTCTCTGAATTTTAAACAAAAAGTGAGTCAAGTGATAATGGAACATTCACTAAGTATTTGCTTTAATGGTATTCTTTTTTAGTAGTTATGAAGCCATTGATGCTTTTTTTGTGTTTTCTTAAAATTTTTTTTAATTGAAATGTATTTTTTTACTTTCATCTCCTTTTTTATGGAAAAAAATTAATTTTCCATATTTGTGGGATAGAGTTGAATATCAATATCCATATACAATGTATGATGATCAAATCTGGATAATTAGCATTGTTCATCATTACAAATGTAATTATTTCTTGTGTCCTTTAACCAATTTCTCTCTAACCCCCATGCCCATTTCCCACCTCTGTAACCACGGTTCTGTTCTCTTCTTCTGAAAGTTCAATGCATTATTGTGATTGTTGTTTCTCTTTCTTTTTCTTTATTTCTTTCTCTTTTTTCTCTCTTTCTCTTTCTCTCTCCTTCCTTCTTTTTTCCTTCCTTTTGCTCCCAATCATGAGTGAGGACATGCAGTATTTCTCTTTCTGTGCCTGACTTGTTTCATTTGTAATTTTCTACAAGCTCATCCATATTGCTGCAAGTGGCAGAATTTCATTCATTTTTTTTAATGACTGAGTAGTATTCCATTGTGTAAATATACCACATTTTCCTTATCCAGTCATCCATCATTGGACATTTAGGTTGATTCTATATCTTGGCTATTATAAATAGAGCTGCAGTAAACATGGGAGTGCAGGTATCCCTTCAACATGATGGTTTCCTTTCCTTTGGTTACATACCCAGCAGTGGGATTGCTGGATTGTGTGGTAATTCTATCTGTAGATGTTCGAGAAACCTCCATACTGTTTTCCATAAAGGCTGTACTAATTTACAGTCCCACCAAGAGTGTAGAAGCATTTCCCTTTCTCTGCATCCTCTCCAGCATTTGTTATTCTCTGTCTTTTTGATAATAGCTGGTCTAGCTGGAGTGAGATAATATCTCAGTGTGGTTTTGTTTTACTTTTCCCTGATGATTAGTGATGCTGAGCATTTTTCATATAATTGTTGGCCATTTGTATGTCTTCTTTTGAGAATGTCTATTAATCTCCTTTGCCCATTTTTTAATTAGATTATTTGTTTTTTTACTAGTAAGTTGTTTGAATTTCTTGTATATTCCAGATATTAATCCCTTGTCAGATGTATAGTTTGCAAATATTTTCTACTGTTCTTTAGGTTGTCTTTTCACTCTTCAATGGTATTTAAAGAGTTGTTTAACTTTTAGACAAGTATTTTTTAGACAAGTGTTCTTTCTAACAAGGAACTTCCATAAAATCTAGTAAAGTTAGTCAAAAAGCTTCTCTTTAACCACAAAGTTGTCTATCCAAGACTTTATCATTACCGGGATATTACAACCATTTAGCAAACTTATTTTTCTTCAATATATTTTGGTTGTAAATTCTCAAGATGGTTATAAGTTATGAGAAAATAGCAACTAAAATAATGGAGAATATATGCAGTATCACTGAAAGACAAACTAAAAATATGAATGCTGTAGTCTAAAATTTAAAAGACCAGCAGGAGCCAAAAATGCAATTTCTGAAGTCATTAATCATTTTGACAGGTGATTGTGATCTTCACTGAAATCTGAGGTTCTAGAATATGGTATCACTTTGAATTGTGGGAGAAGTAAATTTACTACAATTAAATTTGAATGAAGAGGTTTTTTTTAGAAATAGGTTTGGCTGTGAGTAACAGAGAACTGAAAATAACAGTCGCTTAAGCAAGTTCAGACAAGAGTTTATTTCTCTCAAGAAAAGAGACCAGAGGTAGCCAGATCAAAATTAGTTTGGTGGTTCCATGATCATCAGGGCCCCAGGCTTTTTCTTTCTTACAGTTCTGTCATCCTTAGTCTTGGGCCAACTTTATGGCCCAAGACAGCTTCTCAAGCCCCAACCATCACCTCCACCTTGCAGTCAGCAGGCAGTAGGAAGTAGAGCAAAGACACTTCTTGGAAGCAGTACATGACACTTCTACCTAAATATCATTGATCAAATCTTAGTCATCTAAAATGGGTACAGAGTTTTACTTTGGGATGATGGAAAAGTTCTAGAGATTGATGGTAGGGATAGTTGTACAACAATGTGAATATACTTAATGCACTTAAAGATAGTTAAAATGGTAAATTTTATGTTATGTATATTTTACAACAGACAAACAAAGAAACAAATACAACAAATATTGTCATCTAGAAGGAGGGGATACTGGGAAATGTGGTTTTTATTTTGGAAACACATTGCTATCCTAAAAATCTTAAGGTTCCATTACTAATGAAGTAAAAGAGGGTAAATGTTGGGGAATACCTAGCAGTCTTTAAAATATGTGCAGTGGCTGAAAATGTAAAGAACAACAAACGAAAAAGAAATATAGAAAGTCATTTATGACCTGTGGAGTGAATTGGTAAGTGGGGACTAATAATTATGCTTTTACCAGAGGCAAAAGAAATAAGTTGGACCAACCTGTCATGTCTAATCCATAATTCTTATGTTCTTATGTTTGTTCAGTGGCATTGCTAAAGCATGGAGTCAGGCATATTTTGGGGAAGGATCTGGCCCAGTAATGTTGGATGAAGTACGCTGCACTGGGAATGAACTTTCCATTGAACAGTGTCCAAAGAGTTCCTGGGGAGAGCATAACTGTGGTCATAAAGAAGATGCTGGAGTGTCCTGTACCCCTCTGACAGGTAAGGATTTTATCTCATTAACATACCAGCTCCTGTCCCCAACACCATCTAAGCTTGCCACAGCTTCCCTTCTCCTCAATTTAGATATTACCAAATGAACATACAAATAAATCTCCCAAATAAAACTAAAAAAAATAAAAACGAACACAAATTGTGTATTAAAATGCTATCTCCCTCAGCTACAATGTATATTGACAAAATAAAATTAAAAAAATAAAATAAAAAAAAAAAAAATAAAAATAAAAATAAAAAAAATAAATAAAAAAATAAAAAAATAAAGATACTCACTGGAGTTTTGTTTGAATAGGAAATAATTAGAAATCACCTAAATGTTCATCACAAAATAAATGTTTAAATAAACTCTGAAATCAAAAAAAAAAAAAAAAAATGCTATCTCCCTATTCATAGATATTTCTGAATTTTTCAATTTAAGGTTATATATTCCTGTAAAGTTAGACCAGAAGATATGATTTGGTTGCAATATATAGTATCCAATAATCAAAATCAGTATGCAGTGATAAATTTCAGATATTAGATGTTATAATTACGTCTTTAGTCCATCTCTTAACCTGTCTTGAGTCTCAGAATGTGTCTATAGCTGGTAAATCTATATTGATGTGTTGATTAAAGCCCACTATTAAAGAAACCAGGTTAACTTTGTTGTGCTCAGTTTTTGGACTATTCTAAATCACAGCATGCCTGTCAAAATATGTCTGTTATAAGAAGGGCATGTTTTAGTGCAAATTGGTGAGAAGGAACTTAAATGTTTGGGGGGCAGGGGAAGAAGAAGGAAGTGGATAGGCAAAAGAAGTTGGGTCATCACAAATTCATTGTTTCTATGGTAAAAAGAACTTGAAAAACTTTTTTGTTTAAAACCTTTTATAAAAATATCTAAAGAATAACTTCTTATAGCCTACAAAATACTAAATTTATATTTTTTGTTGATATTTCTATACATGCTGTTTTTTTATTAGAAGAATAACACATTTATACACAATAGAAATATAATTTATTCCAGATTTTATGCCACAGCACTTTATCTTCTTGAGCTGCCATTTCCTCATCTTTCAAGTGAGGACAGTCTTGTGGTATTGCTCTGATGGTCAGATGAGGTAATACGTGTCACAGTGTTTTGCAGACAGTAAAGTATTAAGTTAATAAATGGTTCTTTTGCTAAGAGAACTAACTTTTGCTTTAAAAGACCCTAAAGATTCATGAAAAATATGACCCTTAACTAAGATTATTTATATGGTTCATTGGGCAGTATTTGGATTATTTTGGATGGAAATGGCTTTTAAATCTACTTTTTTTGTAATTAAATTTATTGTACTGTGTATCTGCTTAGAAGCTCTTTTTAGAACTCTCTGGGAATTAATTATTCACTTGGTTAATAAGATTCAGATTCAGACCTGTATTATCAATAAAAGAGCAAAGGTAAGACATCTACCCCAGTTTTTATAATTCACAAATGCCTAAGGAATAATAAATATGCTGACATGATAAATTGTTCTTTATCCAGAATAGCTTTTTCTGTCTTCATTTTTCAATATTTTTTCATTTGCAGTTAAAATTTTGAACTATTTTCAGGTTACTGTGCTTTCTTACTTTTCAAATGTAAATGACTAGTATTGCTCAGACTTCAAGAGTCTGAAGGTATAGGAAACTTCCCAAATATTATTTAATATAGAGAAATCTAAATAGATACTTTGGAATTATATCAAAATATATTTTTCTGCTCAGAAAATAGAAGTACAAATACAAAGGAAAGAATATTTTATTATGACAGATAAGTGTTATGTCAAATTTCAGAAACAGTGCAATTACCTCAGGTCACTGAGCACAGTCATAACCTAAGTTTAATAAAAGGCCCAAAAGGAGGACTGAATATGGTGATATTTCTGATGAAATGGAAATGTTGTTTTTTCTTTTTTTTTGAGAGTTGATTTGCTTAGTCTCTATGTCTCCTTTTATCACAGATGGGGTCATCAGACTTGCAGGTGGAAAAGGCAGCCATGAGGGTCGTTTGGAGGTGTTTTACAGAGGACAGTGGGGGACTGTCTGTGATGATGGCTGGACTGAGCTGAATACATATGTGGTTTGTCGACAGCTGGGATTTAAGTAAGGTCTATTGATATCAGGCAGCTAAGTGCCACATTATATCTTTAAACGTCTTATTGTGTAATCCCTGTTTGCAATTTCTATAATACTACAAATACATGTTTTTTTTATCATCTATCTCCCTACCTTCCTACCTATCTATCGTCCTACCCACCTACCTATATATGGAAGTACAATAACAAAGAACAATGACATTTTCTAAGATAATGAATAACTATCTCTTGCTGTTTATCTTTCCTGCCACCACCCCTTTTCTTGAATAATTAGTTGAAGCCAGGGGTGACTTCTAGGTCTCTTTGTGTCTATTTGAGTAAGACTTTGAATGTTCAGTTTTATTCTGAAGCATCACTACTTTTGGATGTTGTTAGTTTTGACATCATTGTGTCTAAAACTGCAGAGAAGTCCACTGTTAAATTATTTGGTATTACATTATTCCCATTCCCAGAATATGATGATAATTATCACTTTTATTTGAGAAAAACAGCTCTCTTCTTATGAAATGACCTTCAGAACTCACCTTTGACCTCACTAAAAAGCTGACCTTTGACCTCACTAAAAAGCTGAGTATCACACTTCGGGCGATATATTTCATGTCACACCCATAATGCATTCCAGAGTGAGGACTTAAGTTGGTTGTCAAAGTAACTGCAAATGAAGCCTTTGAGCTAAATATTTGAATGAAGCTCATGAATGCCCATTCTTTGCCATATTTCTATGTCATTCTTGAAGTAATTGTCTCATGCTTTAAAAAAATCCGCAAAATTATTTCACTTCAGCTTGAGATAGAGCTAATTGCAAATACTCACTAAACCTTGAAATTTTGCCTTCATTCAAGCTAGACAAAGCCATGCTTAAACATATATTTTAAAATTTTAAAAGAGATAAAATTCGGAAAAAGAAAATAAAAAATTATCTATAATTTTTTTTATTCTTATACCATGATTATTATAATTTGTATGTATAACTTTGTATCAGCTAGAGTAGTGGACATGAAACTTCTGTATACACAATTTTTACCTTTATATTGCTATATAGTCACAATTTTTAATGATGACATATCCATCAAATGCTCATACCTTTTTTTTTTTTTTTTTTTTTTTAAATGCTCATACCTTAATTTACTTAATATTTAAGTTAGTTTAATTTTTCCTGATATAAATAATGTTATCATGAAGATATAAGTGTACATAATTGTCATATTTTGGTTTTTCTTGAGCAGAGCAATTATAATTATTAAGTCAATCAAGGGGAATGACATAACAGCCAAATAAATAGTGACATTTCATTAATAAGAATTACTTAATAAATATCATTTTATGTTTAATTGAATCTGTTAGACTGACAACTGTAGCCTGTTTTCACAGATTTAGAGAGATCTGTAAATACTATTATTTACTATTTATTTTCACTTTTTTCTTGTTAATGAAAACAGTTGACTGACACAGATTTTTTTCTTCATATTTTGTTTATTTTGTTTCACAGATCCATTCAGTTTTTCTTGCATATGCAGAGTATCTGAACTTACTGGTTCTAAAAATGTTCTCAATAATGTGTGTAAAAAGTTCTGAAAGATTGTGTTAGAAGGTAAAGATTGTGTAGAAGCATGTGTTACATTTACTTTTAGTTTACAGAGGAATTTTTGAAAAAGAATATTCTTTTGGAATGAGAAAAAGGTTAAAATGTGGGTTTGTTTGTACAAATGCAATCCCAAAGTAAAACGACTTTCTGTTATCTGTTATACAGTTGATATGGGCAGATAATAATAAGATTGATGCATTTTGTGGAAAAATGGTGTAAGTTGAAAGTGATAGTAATATAGGTTTTAGGTTAATTACTTTTCCAGCTATGTCATGAAAGAGCAAAATAGGAGGAACAAAAGCCTTAGAATGATTAATTTTAAATTGCATTGTTTTAAATTATGAAAAAGCTCATCTTGTTAAATGAATTTAATAAATACTCACAAGGGAAAACAATTAAGAAAATTCATGCCAGATAGATCTCTTCATATTCTTCATATTCATATACAGAAATAATAAAAACGTCAAGTGAGGGAAATGATTGACATAAAATTTATAAGGAAGAGTTGGATTTCATAGACCGTTAGAGCTGACAGACCTTAAAGATCTTTAAGCTCAGTGATTTCTGGTAGTTTGGACTTTATGGAACCAAAGGAAACAAAATTGGGGGGAGGATGAAAGAAGGTACAGGTTAACTTAGTTATCAATTTAAAAAATTTTACAGATCATTTCTATCTCTACAGTGTATATATTTATTATAACACATGTAGTTTTTTGTAGAGTAGTGTTACTAATAAAGTCAACTGGAATACAAATATAATTTATAAAAATTTCAAAAGTTAGATTTATATAGTCTTTTGAAAAGCTTAGAGTATTGTCATTCTGATTTTGTTGGATGAAATCCAAATTTCATCATGGATTGGGTACGGTGCTTGAGCAACCACTAAACTGATCCACAGTTTTCATTTTGGAGAAGAGGATATACCAGAAAGGCTTAGAGAAGCTGATAAAATCAAATGAGCTCAGATGGCTCATTCTGGTTCACAGAGTTGATTCCATGGTCAGGAATCAGAGGTTTATCTCTTTGCATTCTCTCTGGTTGGTGGGTTAAATTGTAAACAAAACACAAGAACAAATGGGGAAAAAGGATTAATTATTCATCAGTTACCCACTGAAATGACAAAAAATTGTTAAGATGATCAAAATGTGTGATGGAGCCAACACAGAACTGAGTCTCCAAGGTGGGAGAAAGAGCAAATACTTATTCTCTGAAGTCACGACACTTAGGTTATTTGTTTAATGTTTTGTGGTTCCTTGAAACAAGAGACAACAGTTCTATGCACAATGTTTATTTTATTGATACAGATATGGCAAACAAGCCTCTGCAAGCCATTTTGAAGAAATCATGGGGCCCATATGGTTGGACGAGGTCAGCTGCTCAGGAAAGGAGACGAGTTTCCTTCAGTGCTCCAGGAGGCAGTGGGGAAGGCATGACTGCAGCCATCGGGAAGATGTTAGTATCGCCTGCTACCCTGGCAACGATGGACACAGGCTTTCTCTGGGTGAGAACTGCCACAGGCCTCCAGCATGAATAACTCAGTAGCCACTGCACCTCTAACTGCTGGTCTGAAATGCAAGGTGTTTCTCATCTTTGGCTTTTTAAAAAAATCTATTTTCTGTAACTCTGTAACTTTCAGTAATTTTTATGGAGAGAAGAATAATCTTTTGGGTCTCTCTACCATTATGAAATTTCAACCCCTAAATTTGTTTTTCTTTACTTAGAAGCCTGAGTTTCTCACTACAAATGTTTATATCAATCATTTATCTGAAAGATTGAATGCAGAGCCTGCAATATTCATTTCTCTACCCTTTGGTCGCCTATACTGATTTTCATTTACCGTGAATTCTAATGAGCTATTTGGGACAATACTAAAAAAAAAAAAAAGAATATTCCCCTCCTCCTACCTGTCTCATGATTAATTTCTTCTCTAGTCTAGACGTTTGTCAGTCATTGATCACCAGCCATCCAGTGCTCTCAGTGGGCTTCTAGTTGGGTTCATTGGAGTTAATAGCCCACCAAACTTTCTAAGATACACTGTTATTCTAGAAACCCTTCAGGACCTTTGCTACTCCCCAACTACAAATTTCTTCAGACTTGTAGTTTGATAAAAAGTAACTAGCTCCTCTAACAGTTTTGGAATAATTATGGATGAAGATATTCTTCAGAGCAGAAAGCAGTTAAATATTCATGACAAATTCTTAATGTCTGATGAGGAGGGCAAAATAAATATGAATGAAAAATACAGAGGGAAATATTTAAAAGACTTTCCAGAATGCTATCACAGCTCTATTATCAATCTATACATATATTTGTGTGTGTATGTGAATAGATGTTAAAATAGTGATAAGTGGTCCTTACTTTTAACCTCAGGATTGAAACAACTCCTCTCGTATCCTCCTATTTTGACTCTGTGAAGCTAAAATCTTTATGTTATAAAATAACAAAACTTGTTGAATCCCACAGTATTATCCATACTGCATACTTTAAGTTTGTCCAAGTACACGATTAACTTCTCATTGTACTTTAAATGGCGAGATTATGGTGACTCACTGCACTCATCTAGCACTATACCAAGTAGAAATACAGCTTTTTACTCCATCCCTTGCAGGCCATATTTCTAATTTTCTTTCTTTTTATTTGTTTTCCTTTTCTGTTGCCCTCTTCTTTTTATGGAGGATTTATGATCCCCTCAGGATTATGTGATGAATGATTGCATGTGGTTCGGGGAGATAGACCTTGTTTTCTAGAAATGGATCCTCTCAGCCCCAAATAGCAGGTATTTGGATCATGGAGCGATCTGTTCAGATGTGCTCCATTAGTACTCTCGGTGACAAAATACTAATTACGTGATTGATCTGAGTTCTCTGAAGGCCTGTGTTGTTAAATACATTGTAAAGTTAGGACAATTAATCTCAGTTCCCCTCAAAATCTTTTTAATTCTGGGATTCTAGATGTATTTTTAAAAATTTAAAAAGCTGAGGCTGATAATTATTAATAAAATATGCGATCATTATTATGAATTTCTTTGGTTCTAATCTCTTTGGTTCTCAGTAATGTGTCTATTAACTAAAATCATTTTTCTGAAGAACATTATGTCTGAGCCAAATATCCTTTTGGGATGGAATCATATTACCATTTATTCACTCAAATAGATCATTACTTTCTCACTTATTAAAAAATACCGTATATTTAAAAGAGAAGCTTAGAGAAGGAAATCATGGAATAATGATATGAGCAACAGCATTTAAGAAAAAATGGAGATTGTTTGCTTCTTTGGCACTATAACTCTTGGACTATTGCTATTTTCAGCTATTCAAAGGGTAATTTCTGGACCTTAACTTTAAATGTGAATGAAACTCTTCTCAAAATTGCTTATAGCTCTATAGACATTCTCTATATTTGGATCTGTAGTAGCTGGAATGCTCAAAAGCAATATTCTAAGTCATTAAAAGTAAGAATGCAGTTAAACCTATGTAAATTGGGGCAAATTTCTAGGATGATAAATATGTGGATTTCTCATTTTAATATGACGTTAATTCTGAAGTTCAGAGTATTAAATCCTAGCAAAGATTTCTTTCACAGTGAGGTTGCCTCTTACTCACTTATACAGTATAAATTTAGATTTTTAATTTGTGTTTATGCTATATTTTATCTTTTTTGTAGGAGACAGTATTATTTTCTAAAAATAATGTATTATATCAATGTTATAGAAAAAAACTTAAATAAAGGAAACTACTGGACTTTAGTTTGAGATATATAATTAAAGATACTGTATACACATAGGGTTGTTTGGTTTTTCCAAACGTTTTATATTTATTTAATATTTTAGAAATAAAACATGTTGTATATTATTTTACCACCCTAACAAAAAGAACTTAAATAGTGAGAGGGTATGGACAGAATGGCTTTAATCATCCAATTTTCCTTCAAGAGTTGAAAATCTGATGATTTTGTAAAATCACTGGCTAAAATTAGGTTCAGAAATATTGTATGCATTATTTTTACAAAGCATGCATCTTAGACTTTAAAAACACTTTAGGAAGGTATGAAAAACTGCCCATAAAACCACTAGGATAGAACATGGAGGTCTAATTCCATGTACAAATGTTTTCTTAATTTTGAACCAAAGATCCAAAAATAAAAAAATTAAAAACTTTAAGAATAGAATTTTATCTGTTTCAATTTGGTCTTTGAGAATCACTTTTTCACTGTATCCTCTTGCGTGGAACAGCCAAATTTCAGATACATTAATAAGAAATGAAAGTGTCAAATGTACTGTGTTTTATGACACAACTAAAACTCCAAGCTTTTTTTAGCTAATAGTAGCAGTGCAAAGAATAGGCAATCAATAAACATTTGCTGATTTTGACTTTGCTATATGATTCTACTGCACTGCTTGTCCCATGAAATGAACGTGATCAAGGATAAAAAACTAGGGAGTCAACAATTCTGGGAGCAACAAAGAAGGATGGAAAAGTAAAAATGGTTCAGAGGAGTAAAAGCAGGATGTGACAACCTTGCCAGAAGTATTTTCTTTCAGTTAACAAATGTCACTTTAGTAATTTCATGTGTTGGTTAAAACATATATTAAATGATATTTTATTAGCTACCTACTTTCACCTTCTTAGTTCTCCTGGTAATTTTACCATGCTTCATTGTATTCCTTAAATCCTTACCAGTAACTCTTGGGGGCCCTGAAGCTGGAGACCCTTCTAGTAACTAGGTAATCAAATGTGTGCATATTAGTTTGCTTGAGTTGCTATAACAAAGTACCACAGACTGTGTGGCTTAAACACAGATATTTATTGTCTTAGAGTTTTGGAGGCTAGAAGTCCAAAGTCAAGGTGTCAGCAGGGTTGCTTCCTTCAGAAGGAACCATGAAGGAAAGGCTATGAGAGATTGATATGCTCCAGGCCTTTCTCCTTGGCTTCTAGATGGCAATCTTCTCCCTAAGTGTCTTCTTATCATTTTCCCTCTATGTATATCTCTGTGTTCAAATTTCTCCTTTTTCTAAGGACACCAGTCATATTGGATTAGGGTCCACCCTAATAACCTCACAATTCCACCCATGACACTATGCAAGTCACAGTGAGCACTTTCAGTTAAAACACCATAGTTATTGGTGTTGACAGAGATATGTGACACTCTACAAATCACTTCATTTACATAATTTAGATAAACCTCAATTTGCTAGAGATCTGTTTGTCAACTTTTAAATTTTAGTAATTTTTATGAATTAAGTCCTTCCACTGGAATCAATAGTAAATAGAAAGTCTTAGATGGAAATTGTCCCTGTTGGCTGCTTTTCTTTTCTTTTTTCCTCCTCTGGCCTCAGACTCATTCAAGTTACCCTTGTATGCCAAGGTTTTATCTGTTTATGCCTTCCTAAAACTACTAACTTTGGAGTATAAATTTCTGTCTATGTTCATGTATAAATGAACAGACATGAAACAAAACCAAAGCTAAGTTAGTGTTATTTTACTATTTAGAAGTTAGTTGTAATAAAATAATTCACAATTTTACAGTGCTATTCATTCATTCAACAAACAGCTATTGCATGCCTGGTGCTGTTCCAAATTCTGGGGATACAAAGTTGAGCAAGGTGAGCACTTTGACCTCAAGGCTTCAAAAAATATTACAAAAGTGAATATCATTTGTTATTGACATCTCTCCTCTCTCTTTCTCTCCCTCTTTCTCTCTTAAAAAAAGTATTGCCCAGCTGATTTTATAGCTGATTTTTTTTTTAACTTGTAATTTGTAAAGTCTTTCATGCTTTAGCATCAATTTTCTTGTTTTGGCTTTTCTAATATTTTTGAATCATGACTTAGGTTTTCCTATCAGACTGATGGATGGAGAAAATAAGAAAGAAGGACGAGTGGAGGTTTTCATAAATGGCCAGTGGGGAACAATTTGTGATGATGGATGGACTGATAGAGACGCAGCTGTGATCTGTCGACAGCTTGGCTATAAGTAAGAAACCCTAATTATTTGGGATGGTTACATGATGAACATATCTGATTTTTTTTTTAAGGCTTGTTCTAATGAGTTGCTTTTTTTTTTTTTAACCTAAAATGAGTTTCTATCATTCATTTGAAGATAATGGCAGCATGCTGATTTGATTCAGAATTATAAAGAAGTAATAAGTAGAATCTATTCAAATTTTTCTGTCTTCTGACAAGAAGTATACACTATGTCATATTAGATATGTAGCTTTTTATCTAATACCAAACAGTCTAATAACTATAAATGTTCACAAGGGGAGTACTGCTTCCCTTAGCCAAAGGTGTTAAACTTTTCTCTGCAATTTATATTTCAACACTGTAGCATTTTAAGAGACTCTGAGTTATTGAAATCACAATCAGTTCTCATATTATTGACAGTAGTTATGTTCTATAAAGTCTCTGTGAGCACTGAATTAGCAGATACTGAGCTATTGCTCCTAGAGCTGAGGTCAATGCTTGCCTTATTTCAGTTCTCATACTTGTAAACAATTGTCCTTTTTTTGCAGTTCCCTCCTTTTTTTTTTTTACATTCTTGTGCTTTTTTGTTGATGATGTCACTGTTTAAAATGGCCCCCAACGATAGTGCTGAAGTGCTGTGTGGTGTTCCTAAGTGCAAAAAGTCTGTGATGTGCCTTATGAAGAAAACAGGTGTGTTAGATAAGCTTCATTCAGGCACGAGCTATAGTGAGAAAAATGTGGCACTAAATAGACTGTGAAAAGGGCACTTGTTTGCAGTGTGAGAACTAAACCAAGAAGGCAGATAGTCTCATTGTTAGATCTCAGCTGTGTGACTCAAAGTTTTCCTAGCTTTGAGTAGGTCCATGAATGATGGTGGAAGCACCTTAAGTATTGAGTTTGGAGTTACAAAAATATGGAAAACATTACAACTTAGAGGGTTGTGAAATTTAAGTTCATATTTGTAAGTTGCCTAGCTCATAGTAGGTTACTAATAGTGGTTTGGATTTAAAAACATATCTTTAAGTATGTATGTATGTGTATCTTAAATATTGATCAATTCAATTGGTTATTTCCCTGCAGAATACAGTTGACCCTTAAACAATGTCAGGGAGATGCTGACATCTCATGACCCCTGCACATGAATTCAAGATATACCTAACCCCAAATTTTCCAATATATTTATTGAACAATTTTGTATGTAAGTGGACCCACACAGTTCAGACCTGTGTTATTCAAAGGTTTACTGTACATTTTAATTTTAAAAAGTATTTCTATTTTAATAAAAGTTCAAAAATTTTTGTAAACTAAATTCAAACTTTGTTTTTGGTTACTCATATATACTACTTCAATTTACTACTCAGTTTTGGACCAATTTTCTTATGGTAAATGTGTCCATTGTAGGTGATACACATTTTCAGTTTTCAAAGTATAGAGTAGAAGAGGAAGGTAGGGAGAGTCTACATCAGATGCATAGGAGAATTTAGTCAATGATTTATTTTATGTCTCCTTTGGTCACTATGTTTCTATTACTCTTTCTTCCATTTGAAAAAAAATATATTCTTGTCCTTGCATTACATTCCCAGTATATTTCCTTACCCCAAACCAACTATTAAAAGCTATTGCTGTTTGAGATTGATTTCTTGGCTATACTTTTATTTTATTGTTTTGGAGGAAATGGTCCAAGAAACTATGGAAAGTGTGAAAGGAAAGATTGGCATCAAATTTGATCCTCAAATTGGATGTCTTAGCTAAATTAAAAGAAGCTAAGTTAAAAGTTCCTAAGCATATCCATCAATACATTGTTACTTTGGTTTCTTTCTACAGTTTTCATTATTTTTTTATTTATCATCATTTAGTCCATTTAGCATTCTATTCAAAAATGAATTCAATCTCATATTAGGATGACTATTATCAAAAAAACAAGTGTTGGTGAGGATGTGGAGAAATTGGAACTCTTATACATTGTTGGTGGGAATGTAGAATGGTGCAGCCATTATCGAAAACAGTATTGAGGTTTGTCAAAAATTGCAAATGATCCAGCAGTCCCACTTCTGGGTATGTAGCAAAAAGAATAGAAACCAGGATCTTGAAGAAATATCTGCACTCCCATGTTCGTTGCAGCATTATGCACAATAGCCAAGGTATGGAGACAACCTAAGTGTTCATAGATGGATGAATGAGTAAACAAAATGTGATGTATATATACAAGGAGTCTTTGAAAAAATTCATGAAAGGATTTGTATTATCTTTTAATTCATTTTTTCCATGAACTTTTTGAATTGCTCTCATACAATTAAATGTTATTCAGTCTTAAAAAAGAAGGAAATCCTGCCATTTGTGACAGCATGGATGAACCTTGAGGATATTGTGCTAAGTGAAACAAGTCAGTCACAGAAGGACAAATACTACATGATTCAACTTATATGAGATGTCTAAAATAATCAAACTCATAAAGAAGAAAATAGAATGGTGGTTGCCAGGGGTTGGTGGAGGGAAAAGAAAATGGGAATTTGTTTTTCAGTAGATATAAAGTTTCCATTATGCAAGATGAATAAATTATAGAGATCTGCTAAACAACGTAGGTACCTATAGTTAGCAATATGGTATTGATCACTTTAAAATATGTTAAGAGGCTGAGGCTAGATCTCATGTTGTGTTCATACAAAACCAAACCAAAACATAAATAAAACAAAACAAAACAAACAAAAAAATGAATAAAAGAACAGGAGGAAATTTTTCATTTGATGGATATATTTAGTACCTTGGTTGTGGTTAGGTATCATGGATGTATGCATATGTCCAAACTCATCAAGATTTTTATGTCAATTATAACTCAATAAAGCTTAACAAAAGGGTAAATTTAGATTGGAAATGTAAGCTAGATTAAGTGACCAAAGTTTGTAGCTATTTTCAGTAATATTTCTGTAACAACTATCAAGAAAAGCATCGAAAGATTGTTATTTGTACTTTTTTTTTTGAAAAAATCTCTTAAGTAACTCAGTAATTTAATTTTACTATAGCAAACTGGGTAATCCATCTTTTAGTCAGTATCTGCACAATATGTCATTTGCCGTCAAGTAGCATTTGAATGAAAATCATTTAGATATTTGATCAATCCAAATATACCTGGATGGTTTTTATCATTTCCTACTGAAGGGAAATGGGATTTTATATAAGAATATATATGTGTGTGTGTGTGTGTGTGTGTGTGTATACATATAATTATAAACAGATATGTGACTAGAGCAGGGGCTCTTTTCCTCCATGTCTATTTTGAATCATGAAAAATATTTAATAAGCATTTATTTGTAGAAATCAATCCAGAAAACTTTTAAGCTGTTAAAAGACTTGAGCCTTATTATTAGAAGTTCCAGAGATCTGTCCCCCAGCCAGCTATATCATGCTTGAGGATTAGTCCTTGGAAATACTGAGAATCAAAATGGCATTAGAAAGCATTTTCATGATGGGAAAAACAGAGTGAGGCATTAAAAACCAGGAAACATGAATGGTAACTAATGTAGATAGGGTAAACAGAAAAGTAAAAGGCGTTATTTAATGATATATTACATAATGTCTGAGAAAGCCTAGCATATGAGCACATTGTTTTTAGAGGATTGATAGGGAATGTGTTGAGATCAGTTAAATTCATTGAGGCAGAGTAAATAGCCATGATGGAAATTACATTTTATTTGAACGTTGTGTGAATCCATTAGCATATGTTTCAATATGGCATTGTTTTTGAGCTACATATTTATTGAGCAGTATTCCTTAAAAGAATATTAAAGGTGGTTTAACCTCACTGTTAGTAGAGATCTAGAATTAAGTTTATCTAGTTTCTATCTTACATTTAAATAGTCGCCAAAAATTAATTTCGTTTAAAAAGAAAACAGTTACATCACTCTTTTAATTACATCCAGTGGAATATAAATATAGTGATTTGATCCTCTGTGTCTCCATTTAAAATATACATGAACAAAAAATACTTCTTTGACCTTACTTTGTTCCTTTTTCTCCTTGAAATTGTATTTTAACATTCCTTTCCCCACAGCATTCTGATGTTAATATGCCTTAAAAAGCATGTGTATATACACACACATGCGCACATATGCATATATGCACACACATACACATATAAATACATATGTGGAGAGAGAAATTAAATTCTTTTAACAGGTCCCAAATTTCTCTCTGGATTTTACAATTTCTAGTATACAACTGATAAAAAACAGCAAAAATATAACAAAATTTTTAAAATAATTATTATACATAGAAAATAAAAGTTTACCAAAGCTCCCATTCCTTAATTAGACTAATGGTTTGAGTTTATGGTGCTTTGATTAAGGAAAATTCATTGCTATCATATATTTTTAATTTGTTCTTTCGGCCAGTTTAAACCTTTGGCTTTTAAACCTTGGAACAATGCACTGTGGTAAGATTTGCAACGAGCACAAGATATGCCTTTCTTTTGTGAAGTTGGAGAAGGGAAATTTGAAAGAGAAGTTGATCTTGATTTCAGTAAGATTACTTTTAAGAGAGACTACACATGGAATCTGAGAATCTGAAAACTGATTCCTTTAAAGCTCATGTATCCCTTGGAAAGTCACCATCTATTCCTAAGAGCACTTGATGTTCAGTTTAAAGATTGGAACCTACTATCTCATTAAAATTCTCAGCTATGAATTATTACGTGCCTGTAAGTCAGTGAGAAGTTCCTTCCCTGTTTCCTATACATGACATAGTCCTTAATTATTTAAATGAAAAATAGTTAGAGGAAAATTTATTAGATTTTACTATATCAATGAGAATGTCTTTATTTAATCATGTGCTGTTATTAGTTGAAATGTTCTCCAATTTCTATTTGTTGATATATCTAAAACAGTGCATTCTTTTTAAGTTTGTAAATTGATCAATTACTGAGAAATCATCCTTTTAGTTTATTTAATGGGTTTAATTTTATTTTCTGTATGTTTACTTCTACTTGCCATCTACTTTTATAATTTTATCATGCTTTGTTGTCTGTCTGTTGTATAACCTGCTTTTCAGTTTGCAAAATTAATTCAATTTTCTATTTTCTTTCTTTCCTTTTCTTAGTGGCCTGGAAGTTCAACATTCTTATTGCTTTAGTAAAAGTTCTCTTTACATTTTTAGCAAACATACTGAGACATATTTTCTTACCAATTTAAGCAAATGTTATCTTTAACTTCCCCTTCCTGAAAAAGCTCAAGACATTAGCATACTGTTATTTACTTTCTACCTCCCCCCATCCTCACTGCCCAAACTGATGGAAATCATCTGGAATTTTAGTTTCAGAATGCTATTAATTTTTAAATTTTATTCAAATTATGCCTGTATGAACTCCAAACTGCTTTACATTACACACCCACATTAATTATATCCAGTGGAATATAAATGTAATGATTTGATCCTCTTTGTCATCCATTTTAAAAAAATTCATGAGCAAAAAATACTTATTTGACCTACAGAAATTTACATAGTTCATTTTGCTCCTTAAAATTGTATTTTAACTTTTCTGTTTTAAAAACAGGTTAATAAAATAAACAACAATCTGTGGCAATTCTGACTAAGAAAAAGGAGAGACAACACAAGCAAGCATTAAAAAAAGAAATATAAGCACAGATACGCAGGTTAAAAAGAATTGTAGAAGAATGCTATGAACTATTTTTAGTGAATAAAATTGAAACTCTAGATGAAATGGACAATTATCTGGGAAGCTTTACATTATTAAAATTATCTGGGAAACTGTACATTTTCAACAAAAATATAATTATCAAAATGGTTACAAGAGATAAAAGACCCAGTTAGATTAATGGCCATGGAAGAAATGACCCTGTTTTTGGCCAGACTTTTAACCAGTCTTTAAGACACAGATAATTCTTGAATTATATAAATTTTTGTTTAATGAAGAAACATATGGAGATCTTTCCATTCATTTTATGAGGCTAATATAACTTGATTTCAAGACTAGACTAGATAAATACATACAAAAATGAAACTATATCCTAATGTCATGAATCTACATACAAACAATCTAAAGAAAATATTAGCAAATTTAATCTGACAGTATATTAAAAGAACAATGTACTGCAAACAAGTATAGTTTATTGCAGGAATGTGAGAGTGGTTCAGACTGAGGCCCGAAGTGTTACTTTTAATGAGACAGTTTCTTTTTATTTAAAGCTCCTCATACTTTTGATTGCACATGTGACTCTCGTGCTGTGGTTACTCATAATAAGAAAGATTGTGAAACAGGACTCTGCACATTTTCCTACAGCTGACATTCCCTGTCTGGCAGAACAGTAGACAAAGAGAAAACAGGCACTTAGACATTGAAAGATATTGACAGCTACTCCTTCTAATTGCTCAAGACAGTTGGAAACAGAGGGTTTATGAAAATTTCTTCTAACCTTTCGACAGGATGAAGTTTCCTTTGCCTTGTTGCCAGTTTGAGCAGAGCTGAAGGCTTTTCTGCCATTGAGTGTTTGGAAAGCAATAACTTTGAAGATTCTCATAATTGTCATTCTTCCAAATGTTTTATTAGGAATTGCCCTTTATCATATTGTCCCTTTAACATGTGGCAAATACAACTAAATTCATTATATCTTATCTGCCTTCCGAGGGTAGAAATGAAAAACTGAACATCTCCAAAGGAAAATTTTAAGTGAAGAAATCTTAAAAGATATACACTGGCCTGGTCTGTTTGCTGGCTTTTGAATTTTTAAATTTCTGTTTTAAAAATTTTAATAAATTTAATTTAATAACTGCAGCTACTAGTATTATAGCTAATATTTAATGAGTACTTACTATGTAGTAAGCATTATCTCATTTAATCTTTACAATAACCAAATGAGGTAGTTACTGTTAACTCCATTTTACAGGTGAGGAAGAAGGCCTAGACAGGTTGCATACTTGCCTGAGGTTTCATAGCTAGTGAGGGACAGAACTGGATTCACACTCAGGCCTATATTCTGGTCCACCTCTAACATTGCTTCTTAATCTAACAGTGATCGTCCCAGACCTTTTAAATTCAGTGGATGGAATTGTTTCAGTCGTAAGTTGCTCTTGTGTGTAATGACTAAGCTAATAACAAGTGATGATTAATCACTCTTGTACAATAATGACTAAGCTAACAACAACAAAACATTGTTTCCCACCTGTATCAAAGTATTCAAATAGCAGATTTGCCATGGTATGTTTACTGGTTATTTGCAAAGGTGTCTTTTAAACTAACATTAAAACATTTTTATCTGATAAAAAGTATCATTTAGTTATTTTATAATTTTCTAAGATAAAATTAGATTCTTTTTTCTGAAATAATGTGTTATATCTAATTATGAAACTTATCCTGATTTAATAGATGCTTTTTGTGTGTTGTAAGAAAGCAGCCTAATTAAAAGGCATAGTTATCTGTAATTCTGCAAATAAACTTTTTGACTCAACTTTTTAAAAAAGCTTCTAAAGATTAGTGTTTTCCCACTTTTTTCTTTGTCTTTAACTGGGAAATATATTATACAGCCAAAAAGAATATACAATATATCTGTATTTTTAAAAGGATATCAGTGAAACAAACACACATCATTCCACCCATGGTGGCGTGTTCAGTTGTGCAGGCTGTAACCACATGAATGGCATGAATCAAAGTCAGTACAAGGCAGCCCTGTCCCTACCACTGAGCTTAGGTCACAGAATATTACTGTCCTTTAAGCTCCTCACGTGCTAATCCACTACCCTTACTCCACCACCTTGAGGTAAACACTTTTTTGAATGTTGTGTCATTTCACCGCATTTTTTCATAATTTTCTAGCAAGTTATATCCTTAAACAATAGTTTTGTCTATTTTTAAGAACTCATTTTGAAAGTAAGCAATCATACTTTAAAGTTTTCTTCAGTGTCTTGCTATTTTTCCGTCAGTCTTACTTTTGAGATTCATTTCTGTTGATGCAAGTAGTTGTAGAGTTCATTCCTATTCATTTTGCTCTACAGTATTAAATCTCACAAAAATCCAACTTATTAATTTATCGTATTGATGTTGGGTGTTTGTATCATTTCTAGTTTTGCTATAAAAAATTAGACTGCTATGAATATTCTTACGCCTTTCTGCTGGTGCACTTGTGCAAGAGATTTTTTAGGGAATATAGTCAGGAGTAGAACTTCTGGCTTGTAGGGTATGTGCACTGTCAACTTTGTCAAGGATGCAAGATTGCTTTCCCGAGTGGCTATAGTGATTTACACACTAAACAGTGATGATGATTATCTTTTTTCAATTTGTGCCAATCTGGTGGATAGCTAGTGTTATCACATTATTTATCTCTGATTACTAATGAGATTGAGCATGTTTTTGTTGGTTTATTGGCCACTGATATTTCCTTTTGTGTAAAATATCTTTTTCTGTCTTGTCTGTTTTTCTCTTGGGTTGTTAGTGTTTTTATTTTTAAAATGATTTCTTGGAGTTTTTGTATATTGTATGCTATTTTCTCCAATTAGAAAATACATTCACCAACAAATATATTTGTAAATATGTGTTACAAATATCATCAACTTTTTAATTTATCTTTTCACTTTCCTTATGGTGGTTTTTAGTAAAGTAGCATTCTTAATTTAATTTTTGTTGAATTATAAATCTTTTTATCTATGGTTTATACTCTCTATGTCTTGTTTAATAAATTTTTTCCTTGAGGTTTCAAGCATAGTTTTCCTATAAGTAAAACTTTAAGGCTTTTGACTTTCATAATTATGACTTTAATTTATCAGGAATTGGGTTTTAAATATGGTTAGTTTGAAATATTTTATTTCACCAAAAGGTTTTTTTATTTCCATGTTTTTAAAAAAGTAATGTGTTATTAAAATGAAAAAAGTAATTTACCAAAAGTAAGTCTGCCTTTATTCATGATTGATTCCTGGTTTTCTCTTTCTCTGTTAAAAATTATACTTTTTACTTTTAAAGGAGGCAAAAAATTAGTTCTTGTCTCCCTAGGTAATTATTTAATCTCATAATTTTCTTGGCAATATTATACTAATTTTAAGAGAGTATTATACCCTTTAAGAGGGTAGAAAATTTTGAGGTGATTTTTTTTTTTTTTGCTGCTTAATCTAGAGTTTAAGATGACCGTGATTTTTTTTTTTGACATGCATTAAATGTTACTTCTTTTTAGCAGAAGCTAAATCAGAAGCAACTGATTTAATAAAGTAGTTCTGGGGTATGACAAAGAAGGTACAGTTATTACCTCTCTTATGAAGTTTTTATAAAAACAATCATTAAATAAATGGTTTCTAGCACACACAGATGCTAATTTTCGTATGTAAAAGGTGAGGATAAAATTGAATGCAAGTAATATGTTGTGATTTGTTCAGATGTATGTTTGACTGGTTCTCCATATCCTTAAGAATGCTGTATTTCCAGGGGTCCTGCCAGAGCAAGAACCATGGCTTATTTTGGGGAAGGAAAAGGACCTATTCACGTGGATAATGTGAAGTGCACAGGAAACGAGAGGTCCCTGGCCGACTGTATCAAACAAGATATTGGAAGACACAATTGCCGCCACAGTGAAGATGCAGGAGTTATTTGTGATTATTTTGGCAAGAAAGCATCAGGTAACAGTAACAAAGGTAGGTCACCTCTGTGGCCCTGAACAACTCAAAGAATATGAGTTGTTCCCCACTTGCTTACTATAAGCCATACTTTGATAACAAAAATCCCATGGAACAAGAACGTATGTGCATATAGTCCCTTGTTCCTTGTGCTAGTATTCAGAGCCAGTGGCTCTTGGCAAAGTTGCTTAGGTGGGGCTTACAGGGAGAGCAAAGTTCAGGGGAAGGAATGGATTTATAGGTCCTTTAATCTCTGGGATCGTCCCCTTTTTACACTCTCAGCCATTTCTGTACCATTCCTTCTTTGGAAGAAATAAAGTTGCCATGCTTGCTGCTATCCTTGAATGTGCCAAACTGATATTTACTTCATAAAAAGGAAAGGAATGAGAATATAGAGATGAATTCAAGAAAGATACTTCTTTACACTTACTAATATTTTAAACAACAGGCATAATTTTAAAAATGCATTTCAAAAAGAGTTATCTTTTATAGTTTTTGTTCTCTGAAATTTAAAAATTTAAGGAAAATGAGAAGAAATCTTTTAGTATAGTACAGTTAATAGGTGTTTCATACTTGAAAGCTCTGGGGACATTTCATTTTTATGAAACAAATATATCTCTGAAGGAATGAGTGGGAGAATTAGCTACTTTGGAGAAATCTGTGGTTATAGTTTGTGAAAACAACTATCACCTTATCTGGATTGAAAGTTCATAGTTTTGATACATTGGTTTTTTTAAAAGTCAGGTACATCTGTATATAAGCATTCCCTTTTTCTAACACCTTTTAGTAACTGCCAAAGACAATACAATAAGTGAACTGGGATGTTGTTAATATGATTCTTCACTATCTGGGGGGTTTTTGAGTGTAGAAAGAACACTTGTGACTCTTTATGCTTTGTTTTATGTTCTATCTATTATATCTTACACAGATAGAAAAACAGTACATATATAATGAAGAAACTAAAAAATATATATATACACACACACATATACATACACAAACACACACATATAAAAAACTTGGTGAGCCAGTTTTCCCTAAATACTGATTACAACTTAGTTTATTAAATTTCCTTCAGTAATTTAAACCACAGTTACAAATTGAATATAACCGATTCTTTGGATTATGTCAAATTCCTTATGCAGGTGAAAAATATAAAAATCCGATAATCTTAAAATGTTTTACTACATTTGGATGTAAACCTATTCTAAAATATGAGATACTATGGATTTGTACATTTGTGCATTGTTTATACATTTGTTTGCATGCCTTCCTAGAGTTGTAGCAATACTTAGTTTGATACCTTTCCATAGTTATAGCAATGCTACTATACCTCAAATAAAAAGACTACATCTCAGACTGGCTAGATTACAGAATCTGGTCTATTAACCAGTGGATTTTATGTTGAAGCTCAGGACCTGGTGAATTGTATAAGTTGATTCAAACTCAAGCCATTGGTTGTTGGTCATCTCATGGGATTCTTTTATAAGTGAACTTCATCTAGCTTTTAAATTTTTCTGTAACAGTATATGGCTTTAAACATATTTTACTTTCTTGCGATCTGGTGTTTTGCCCCAGAATGATGTAAAGTTTAAGTTTTGCTTGCTCAGTATTACATCATTCCTTTTCTTGGCATCATAGACATTGACCTGACTTGGGGCATTATTGGAAACTTATGTTTTTCCTAATATCTTATAATTTGCAATGTCATCTGGAGGACTCATATCCTAAGAGAAGAACGTTAAAATTTGACAGCATGCCTCTGAGATCATTTGGCAAATTAAACATCTTGGTACACATTGTTGAACCTCTTTCTCCATCAAGAAATAACAGTTGCTGATTCTCTGTTGGGCTCCCTTCTACCTGGTTTTTATGGGAGACCATCGGTACTAATTAGGTCTTCATGGTCTTGGCACAATTCCCACCCTTCTCTTCCTACACACGCAGAAAGACAGTACATATCTATATACATAGACTTAACTGAAGAATATGCTAAGTAAATGTAAATTCAGACCAGAATTCTACCCTGGAAATGTGCTTTGCTCCTCTGAGTTACATTTTACATATGGATTGGAACAATGTTGTGTGCGGAGAGTCAGTAATTTAGACCATTACTGCCTTTGCAGTTCTCTTGTTTTGTTTAATGCTCCCGAACTCTGAAACAACCTCTATAATCAGCAGAAGGAAATGTAGGTATCTATAAGGATAATGTATAGGACAGAGTCAAACCATTCAACAGCCGTGAAACCCCTCAGAGCTGAATGGTGGGGAAGCCTCATAAAGTTTCTCCTCTGCTTGCAAATCATTGTAGTTTGGTTAAATGAGAAAAGATTTAATTTTTATTGTAAGAGAAATTATCCTGTAATTTTCAGAGAAAAGGCTTTTTAGAATACAGGGGGAAGCATCAGGGAGGGGAATGTGTCACTTATGTTTTTATCCCTCTGTCATCTATGTTATAGTTTAATTAATGACCTATTTCTGCTTCAGAGTCCCTCTCATCTGTTTGTGGTTTGAGATTACTGCACCGTCGGCAGAAGCGCATCATTGGTGGGAAAAATTCTTTAAGGTAAAAGCCTCTTCAGAGGAGATGTTCTATATTACAGAATTATTTATATACATAGTGTTACAAACTGGGGATTTTCTATTATTATAAAAGGAACTTGTTTAACTCATTTTATTTTCTAAACTAAATACAGATTCTGCTGATAATTTCACTGTCCTTTGACATATATTTACTTTATATAGACCATGTTTTTATATCACTATCCTCTAATTTATGAGATAGATGTGTTGCTGAAAAGTTACATGGTGAAAACAAAACAATTTTATGAGAGACTTCAAAAAAATGTATAACTAGAAAATTCATCTAATTTAGAATTAATTTATTTCAGGCTTGATTTATTTTAATATAAATTTTTGTTTGCTGAATTTACTAATGGGAAACCAGCACTTTGTTTACTAAATACTTCTTCGGGCTGCTTAGGTGAGGTAGGGTGAGGAGAGAAATTACACTTCAAATCATGAAATATGAAGGAGACTAACTTTGTTTCCAAGAGTGTCAGAGATAGGTGGGATGCATGCAAGTGCCAACAAGCAAATCTTTAGGGTTGCTGATACATGGTTTGCTCAGAATTGTAGGAGCATCATTCTCAAAGTAGAAAGGGATCTTACATCCTAGAGTCTCTTTTGTATTTCTTTGCCCCTCCTGCAAGCCATTGAAGTCATTGCTATGACTGGTGCTTTTCTTTGCTTTCTGCCTTTTATGGATGTTGATATGTGGCATTTTCTTCTTAGGGGTGGTTGGCCTTGGCAGGTTTCCCTCCGGCTGAAGTCATCCCATGGGGATGGCAGGCTCCTCTGTGGGGCTACGCTCCTGAGTAGCTGCTGGATCCTTACGGCAGCACACTGTTTCAAGAGGTATGTGTCCATCTTTTCAAACAACTTGATTTGGCTCTTATTCTCCAGTTCTTCCAGTCCCTTCCTGCTCTACGGCACTTGGGGTGTCAGAGCCAGGCTAAAGGTCCTCCTTATCTAAGCCAGCAGCACCATGGAAGTGAGGGAGGTGACATAAGGAGCAAAGAGAGCCCTCAAGAAGCCACCTCCTACACTGGTGTTAAAGCAAACTTTGGATTTAGTGATAAGAGAAGGTGGGTTTTTAGAGGGGAGGCAGCTATGTTAGTGTTTCCCCCAATAACGTATCTGAGGGTGAAATCGTATTTCCGTAGAGGTAGAAGAGACCTCGGATTATCTATTTATGAATGCTAAGGAATAGGGAGTACAGGTTTAGCGTTTTTGATCCTGTGAGTCTTGGTGTTTTGTATCTTTTAGATTTTGCTGTTTGTACCTTCTAGAAAGTCAGGTTGCATCTGTTTTATTCTTGGCTTTCATATAGTTTAGTCTTGATTATTTCCTCTTGTGCTAGAAGTTTTATCAGTCCATTCTGAAGTCTTCCAATTCAGAGGGGAGGCCACACAGAGAAAATTAGTGTGCTAGAGCCACAGCGCTCAGGATGGCAGAGCCTGTAGAGGCAGTAGGACCCGCCTCTCCTTTCTTCTTGTCCAGTGCTCTTTCATGGGCCCTAATCAATGGCCATTTCCTCAGCATTAATTTTGGTATTTAAATATATATACCATTGGAAAAATACTGATAATTACTGAAGCAAGGTGACGAGTACAAGGAGTTTCATTATACTATTTTAATTTTGTGTGTTTGAAAATTGTCACCCCAAAAAAGTTTGAAAAAAAGTGTACCATATTGTTGAAAGATTTTTCGGAGCAAAAATAAAATTTTTTTTTTTTCTTATGTGGTATCGTGTGGTGCATACCCTAGCTTCATTATGTATTTGAAATCCATTCATGTAGATTTTGTTAGTGCCATATGAATTTTAACTCCTATTGTAAGACTAAAGTACTGTTTATTTATTCCTCTGCTGATGGATAGGTAAGTGGTTTCCATTCTTTCACTATGAAACAACAATGTTGCAGTACTAACCATGGACGTGTCTCATTTGTGTGTACATGTGTGGGCATTTTGCTGGGTCCTGGAGTATGGGCTTTCTTCAGTTTACCCAAGCTCTGCCAATTTGCCCTGTGAAGGAATTCTGTTTATAGTAAAGCAATGTTTAAGTTTCTGTTTCCTCACATCCCCACTAAACTTAATAATATCAAAATTTTTAATTTTTGCCGATCTTACAGTTTTTGGGCTTCTTTTTTAGTGAATTTTTCTGACTAATGTACAAACACCTTTTCCCAGCCTGGGCCATGTCCTTTTACATGCTTATGGTCTTTTTCTTACAAAAATATTTTAATATATTTAAATATGTCATCTTTTCCTTTAGAGTTTTATATAAGCTTTGTGTATCTTATTTTAAAAATCTTTCCCTAGCCCCATATATATAATGAAGAGGTTCTGTTATTTCTTTCCTAAAAAATTTTACTGTTTTTCTTTTCGTATTTAGATTTTTAATCTGTTTATAGTTTATTTTTGTGTAGGGAATATGGTATGAGGAAGGGACCTAATTTTACATTATTCTTTATAGATAGTTTTCCCATTAATTTTTATTGAATATTCCATTCTTTACCCATTGATTTGTGTTAGCTCTGTTATAAGCTAAATTCTCATATATTCTTGTTTTAGGATCTCTATTTTCTTCCACTTATCTATTTCAATATTTGTGGAATAATCTTCCATGTTCAATGTGCTACAGAGATACAAATGTATATTTTACATAACATTTGCGTTTCTGGGATATAATTGAGTTTGAGAGTTTCCTTATATACAAGTGGGTTTAATGCATTCCTGTGTTACATGAGTGGCACAGACAATGAAAATTATATGCACTCATTAACTTAACAAATAATTATTGAGCCCCTAATATTTCCAGGCATATGCTATGCACTAAAGTGATAGCACAGAACAAGACAGATAGGATCCTTGCTGTCATAGAGTTTACAGTGTAGCTATAGGAGCCCAGAGGAGGGAGACATTGATATTGCTGATATGATTTTAAAAAGTTTAGAGCACTATTTTTAAAGTGTGGTCTTTTCACTATAATATTAGATTCACTTAGCTTATATTCATTTAGATTCACTATGATAGAAATCAGTAAAATGGGTACAGTGTAACAGAAAGTGACTTGGATTTGGCCATCAAGACCAGGGTTATGGTTCTAACTCTTCCAACTGTTAACCTCTTAAAGCCTCAGTTTACTTATTTGAAACTGAAAGCAATAATGTTCCACAATGAGAAGCAAATGATCTGCAAAGTATTAGAAAGTATTTTATAAACTGTAAAATTCAAAACAAACATTAATTATTATTATGTCGGGGTTCAAAGGGAGGAATCAAAGAATATATTAGGAACTGATATGATTTTCCTCAGTAAGGAACTGAGGATGATTTTATTTCACTTGCTAGTGGAGAGGAATAAGGTAGAAAACTGCAGAGAACCAGAAGCAGCCCATTTTGGGGCTTAGAGTTTAGGCAAAATAATTCAGAATGTTAAGTTTAGATAATCGTCCCCTTATTCAAATTCCCATTACCACAAATTATGATTTTACCCCATGACCCCACCCAATTATCCTGGACCTCCTTCCCCATCCCCCTTTCCCACACTCCACTTTGTATCCTTACATGTGCTCTCTCCTGGTGGTGTTATTTTGTTTTGTTTATTTAGATTTTTAAAGAAATATCTACTTATTTTAATTGACACATGCTTATTGTACATTGTACATGCTTATGGGGTACAATCTAATGTTTTGGTACATGAATATGTTGGCCATCACATCTCGGGCACGAGTGGTTACAATCAGCTTCGCATCTCATGAATATTCATAACCAATAAAAAGTATTTGCATATAAAAATTAAATTAAATTAAAAGTCCAATATTATTTAAATATATCCACTACCTGGCAACTGAGCCCCCACTTTCATTATGCAAGTATCTCCTATGTGCCAAGTAATATAGTAGACATTTGGTGTATAAACACAAATGAGGTAATTACTGCCTTTAAGCAATATTCTAGACAGAGCAGGCCAAGGGAGGATTAATGGCTGAATAGTATTCAATTGTGTATATAGACCACTTTTTTTTTTTTTTTTTTTAATATCCATTCATCCCTTGTTGGAGAGTTAGGTTGATTCCATGTCTTGGGTATTATAAATTGTGCTGCAATAAACACGGTAGTGCAGATATCTCTTTGACATACTGACTTCATTTCCTTTGGGTGCATACTCAGTGGAGAGATTGCTAGATCATATGGTAGTTCTATTTTTAATTTTTTGAGGAAGCTACAAACTGCTGTCCATAATGGCTGTACTAGTTTACACTCCCACCAACAGTGTGCAGGTGTTCTTTTTTCTCCACATCCTTACTAACACTTGTTTTCTTTGTCTTTTTGATAATAGCCATTCTAACTGGAGTCAGATGGTATTTCATTGTGGTTTTGATTTTGCATTTCCCTGATGATGACTAGTGATGTTCAGCATTCTTTCACATGCCTGTTGGCCATTCATATGTCTGCTTTTGAGAAATGTCTACTAAGATCCTTTGCCCAATTCTCAATTGGGTTCTTCTTCTTCTTATTTTGCTGTTGAGTTGTTAAAGTTCCTTATATATTCTTGGTATTAACCCCTTGTCAAACATACAGTTTGCAAATATTTTCTCCCATTCTGAAGGTTTTCTCTTAACTCTGTTAATAGTTTCCTTTGATGTGAAAAATTTTTTAGTTTGATGTAATTCCACTTGTCTATTTTTGCTTTTGTTGCTTTTGCTTTTGAAGTCTTATGTAAAAAATCCTTGCCCACGCCAATGTCATGGATCATTTCCTCTACGTTTTCTTCTAGTAGTTTCATAGTTTCAAATTTTAAATTTAATTCTTTAATCCATTTTGAGTTTATTTTTGTATATGGTGAGAGGTAGTTGTCTAGTCTCATTCTTCTGCATGTGGATATCCAGTTTTCCCAGCACCATTTTCTGAAGAAGTTGTCTTTTCCCCAATATGTATTCTTGGCACCTTTGTCAAAGATAAGCTGGCTGTAGGTGTGTAAATTTATTTCTGGTCTTGCTATTCTGTTCCATTGGTTTATGTATCTGTTTTTATGCCAATACCATACAGTTTTGGTTACTACAGTTTTACTGTATACTTTGACATCAGGTAGTGTGATGCCTTCAGCTTTGTTCATTTCTTTTCAGTATTGCTTTTGCTATTCAGGGTCTTTTTTGGTTCCATATGAATTTTAGGATTGTTTTTCCTATTTCTGTCAAGAATGTCATTGGTATTTTGATTGGGATTGCATTAAAAGTATAGATGGCTTGGGTAGAACAGCTATTTTAACAATATTAATTCTTCCAATCCATGAACATGGGCTATCTTTCCATTTATTTATGTCCTCTTCAGTATCTTTCTTCAAAGTTTTATAATTTTCATTGTAGAGGTTTTTAACCTCCTTGGTTAAATTTATTTCTACATTTTGTGGGGGTTTTTTTGCTTTCTTTTCAGGTAGTTCACTATTAGTATATAGATATGCTGCTGACTTTTGTCTTTTGATTTTGTATACTGCAACTTTACTTAATTTGTTTATTAGTTCTAGCTGTTTTGGGGTGGAGTCTTTAGGGTTTCTATGTATAAGTTCATGTCATCTGCAAACAGAGACAGTTTGACTTCCTCCTTTCCAATTTGGATGCCTTTTATTTCTTTCTCTTATCAATTACTCTGGTTTGGATTTCCAGTAATATGTTGAATAGAAGTGGTGAAACTGTGCATCCCTTATCTTGTTCCTGATCTAGGAGGGAAAGATTTCAGCTTTTCCTCATTCTGTATGATATTAGTGGTGGGTTTGTCATATATGGCCTTTATTGTCATGAGGTACATACCTTCAAAACCTAGTTTAAGAGTTTTTTTGTTTGTTTGTTTTTTGTTTGTTTTGTTTTCTTTTTTTTTTAATTTTATTTTGTCGATATACATTGTGGCTGATTATTGCTCCCCATCACCAAAACCTCCCTCCCTTCTCCCTGCCCCCCTTCCCTCCAACAATGTCCTTTCTGTTTGCTTGTCGTATCAACTTCAAGTAATTGTGGTTGTTATATCTTCTTCCCCCCCCCCCCCGGTTTTGTGTGTGTGTGTGTGTGTGTGAATTTATATATTAATTTTTAGCTCCCACCAATAAGTGAGAACATGTGGTATTTCTCTTTCTGTGCCTGACTTGTTTCACTTAATATAATTCTCTCGAGGTCCATCCATGTTGTTGCAAATGGCAGTATTTCATTCGTTTTTATAGCTGAGTAGTATTCCATTGTGTAGATGTACCACATTTTCCGTATCCACTCATCTGATGATGGACATTTGGGCTGGTTCCAACTCTTGGCTATTGTAAAGAGTGCTGCGATGAACATTAGGGAACAGGTATACCTTCGACTTGATGATTTCCATTCCTCTGGGTATATTCCCAACAGTGGGATAGCTGGGTCGTATGGTAGATCTATCTGCAATTGTTTGAGGAACCTCCATACCATTTTCCATAGAGGCTGCACCATTTTGCAGTCCCACCAACAATGTATGAGAGTTCCTATTTCTCCGCAACCTCGCCAGCATTTATCGTTCATAGTCTTTTGGATTTTAGCCATCCTAACTGGGGTTAGGTGGTATCTCAGTGTGGTTTTGATTTGCATTTCCCGGATGCTGAGTGGTGTTGAGCATTTTTTCATATGTCTGTTGGCCATTTGTATATCTTCCTTAGAGAAATGCCTACTTAGCTCTTTTGCCCATTTTTTCATTGGGTTGCTTGTTTTCTTCTTGTAAAGTTGTTTGAGTTCCTTGTATATTCTGGATATTAATCCTTTGTCAGATGTATATTTTGCAAATATTTTCTCCCACTCTGTTGGTTGTCTTTTAACTCTGTTAATAGTTTCTTTTGCTGTGCAGAAGCTTTTTAGTTTGATATAATCCCATTTGTTTATTTTTCCTTTGGTTGCCTGTGCTTTTGGGGTCGTGTTCATGAAGTCTGTGTCCAGTCCTATTTCCTGAAGTGTTTCTCCTATGTTTTCTTTAAGAAGTTTTATTGTTTCAGGGTGTATATTTAAATCCTTAATCCATTTTGAGTTGATTTTAGTATATGGTGAGAGGTATGGATCTAGTTTCATTCTCCTGCATATCGATATCCAGTTATCCCAGCACCATTTGCTGAAGAGGTAGTCCCTTCCCCAGTGAATAGGCTTGCTGCCTTTGTCAAAGATCAGATGGCAGTAAGTGTGTGGGTTGATTTCTGGATTCTCTATTCTATT
The DNA here is from genome assembly GCF_027409185.1 of Cynocephalus volans. NCBI lineage: Eukaryota > Metazoa > Chordata > Mammalia > Dermoptera > Cynocephalidae > Cynocephalus > Cynocephalus volans. Next base: position 103,712,237 of record NC_084468.1, on the reverse strand, counting down.
CCATTGGTCAGTGTGTCTGTTTTTATGCCAGTACCATACTGTTTTGGTTATTATAGCTTTGTAGTATAGCTTAAAGTCAGGTAGTGTTATGCCTCCAGCTTTATTTTTTTTGCTCAGCATTGCTTTAGCTATGCGTGGTCTTTTACTGTTCCATATAAATGTCTGAATAGTTTTTTCCATTTCTGAGAAAAATGTCTTTGGAATTTTGATGGGGATTGCATTGAATTTGTATATCACTTTGGGTAGTATGGACATTTTCACTATGTTGATTCTTTCAATCCAAGAGCATGGAATATCTTTCCATCTTCTTGTATCCTCTCTAATTTCTCTCAGCAGTGGTTTGTAGTTCTCATTATAGAGATTTTTCACCTCCTTGGTTAACTCAATTCCTAAGTATTTTATTTTTTTGGTGGCTATTGTAAATGGGCAGGCTTTCTTGATTTCTCGTTCTGCATGTTCACTATTGGAGAATAGAAATGCTACTGATTTTTTTTTTCTTTTTTTTAAATTTTTTTAATTATTTTTTTATTTTTTAAATTTTATTTTGTCGATATACATTGTAGCTGATTATTGCTCCCCATCACCAAAACCTCCCTCCCTTCTCCCTCCCCCCCTCCCCCCCAACAATGTCCTTTCTGTTTGCTTGTTGTATCAACTTCAAATAATTGTGGTTGTTATATCTTCTTCCCCCCCCCCCCGGTTTGTGTGTGTGTGTGTGTATGTGTGTGTGTGAATTTATATATTAATTTTTAGCTCCCTCCAATAAGTGAGAACATGTGGTATTTCTCTTTTTGTGCCTGACTTGTTTCACTTAATATAATTCTCTCAAGGTCCATCCATGTTGTTGCAAATGGCAGTATTTCATTCGTTTTTATAGCTGAGTAGTATTCCATTGTGTAGATGTACCACATTTTCCGTATCCACTCATCTGATGATGGACATTTGGGCTGGTTCCAACTCTTGGCTATTGTAAAGAGTGCTGCGATGAACATTGGGGAACAGGTATACCTTGGACTTGATGATTTCCATTCCTCTGGGTATATTCCCAACAGTGGGATGGCTGGGTCGTATGGTAGATGTATTTGCAATTGTTTAAGGAACCTCCATACCATTTTCCATAGAGGCTGCACCATTTTGCAGTCCCACCAACAATGTATGAGAGTTCCTTTTTCTCCGCAGCCTCGCCAGCATTTATCGTTCATAGTCTTTTGGATTTTAGCCATCCTAACTGGGGTTAGATGGTATCTCAATGTGGTTTTGATTTGCATTTCCCGGATGCTGAGTGATGTTGAGCATTTTTTCATATGTCTGTTGGCCATTTGGATATCTTCCTTAGAGAAATGCCTACTTAGCTCTTTTGCCCATTTTTTAATTGGGTTGCTTGTTTTCTTCTTGTAAAGTTGTTTGAGTTCCTTATATATTCTGGATATTAATCCTTTGTCAGATGTATATTTTGCAAATATTTTCTCCCACTCTGTTGGTTGTCTTTTAACTCTGTTAATAGTTTCTTTTGCTGTGCAGAAGCTTTTTAGTTTGATATAATCCCATTTGTTTATTTTTCCTTTGGTTGCCCGTGCTTTTGGGGTCGTATTCATGAAGTCTGTGCCCAGTCCTATTTCCTGAAGTGTTTCTCCTATGTTTTCTTTAAGAAGTTTTATTGTCTCAGGGTGTATATTTAAATCCTTAATCCATTTTGAGTTGATTTTAGTATACGGCGAGTGGTATGGATCTAGTTTCATTCTCCTGCATATGGATATCCAGTTATCCCAGCACCACTTGCTGAAGAGGCAGTCCCTTCCCCAGTGAGTAGGCTTGGTGCCTTTGTCAAAGATCAGATGGCAGTAAGTGTGTGGGTTGATTTCTGGATTCTCTATTCTATTCCATTGGTCAGTGTGTCTGTTTTTATGCCAGTACCATACTGTTTTGGTTATTATAGCTTTGTAGTATAGCTTAAAGTCAGGTAGTGTTATGCCTCCAGCTTTATTTTTTTTGCTGAGCATTGCTTTGGCTATTCGTGGTCTTTTATTGTTCCATATAAATGTCTGAATAGTTTTTTCCATTTCTGAGAAAAATGTCTTTGGAATTTTGATGGGGATTGCATTGAATTTGTATATCACTTTGGGTAGTATGGACATTTTCACTATGTTGATTCTTCCAATCCAGGAGCATGGGATATCTTTCCATCTTCTTGTATCCTCTCTAATTTCTCTCAGCAGTGGTTTGTAGTTCTCATTATAGAGATTTTTCACCTCCTTGGTTAACTCAATTCCTAAGTATTTTATTTTTTTGGTGGCTATTGTAAATGGGCAGGCTTTCTTGATTTCTCGTTCTGCATGTTCACTATTGGAGAAAAGAAATGCTACTGATTTTTGTGTGTTGATTTTGTATCCTGCTACTGTGCTGAAATCATTTATCAATTCCAACAGTTTTTTTGTAGAGGTTTTAGGCTGTTCGATATAGAGGATCATGTCATCTGCAAACAGGGACAGTTTGACTTTATCTTTTCCAATCTGGATGCCCTTTATTTCCTTCTCTTCTCTGATTGCTCTGGCTAGTACTTCCAACACTATGTTGAATAGGAGTGGTGAGAGTGGGCATCCTTGTCTAGTGCCTGTTCTTAAAGGAAAAGCTTTCAGCTTTTCCCCATTCAGGATGATATTGGCTGTGGGTTTGGCATATATGGCTTTAATTATGTTGAGATACTTTCCCTCTATACCTAACTTATAGAGGGTCTTTGTCATGAATGAGTGCTGAACTTTATCAAATGCTTTTTCAGCATCTATAGAGATGATCATATGGTCCTTGTGTTTGAGTTTATTAATATGGTGTATCACATTTATTGATTTGAGTATGTTGAACCAACCTTGCATCCCTGGGATGAATCCCACTTGATCGTGGTGAATAATTTTTCGTATGTGTTGCTGTATTCTGTTTGCTAGTATTTTAGTGAGGATTTTTGCATCTATATTCATCAAGGATATCGGCCTGTAGTTTTCTTTTTTGGTTATATCTTTACCTGGTTTTGGTATCAGGATGATGTTTGCTTCATAGAATGAGTTTGGGAGATTTGCGTCCGTTTCAATCTTTTGGAATAGTTTGTTAAGAATCGGTGTCAATTCCTCTTTGAATATTTGGTAAAATTCTGCTGTGAATCCATCTGGTCCTGGGCTTTTCTTTGTTGGGAGCCTTCTGATAACAGCTTCAATCTCCTTTATTGTTATTGGTCTGTTCAAATTTTCTACGTCTTCATGGTTCAGTTTTGGGAGCTTGTGTGTGTCCTGAAATTTATCCATTTCCTCCAGATTTTCAAATTTGTTGGCATATAGTTGTTTACAGTAGTCTCGAATGATTCCTTGTATTTCAGATGAGTCAGTTGTAATATCGCCTTTTTCATTTCTAATTTTTGTTATTTGAGTCTTCTCTCTTCTTTTTTTTGTTAGCCATGCTAATGGTTTGTCAATTTTATTTATCTTTTCAAAAAACCAACTTTTTGATTCGTTGATCTTTTGAATTGTTTTTTGGTTTTCAATTTCATTTAGTTCTGCTCTGATCTTAATGATTTCTTTCCGTCTGCTAACTTTAGGTTTGGATTGTTCTTGTTTTTCTAGTTCTTTAAGGTGAAGTGTTAGGTTGTTCAGTTGCCATCTTTCCATTCTTCTGAAGTGAGCGTTTAATGCAATAAATTTCCCCCTCAATACTACTTTTGCAGTATCCCACAGGTTTTGGTATGATGTATCATTGTTTTCATTAGTTTCAAGAAATTTTTTGATTTCCTGCTTGATTTCTTCTTGGACCAGTATGTCATTGAGTAGAATGCTGTTTAATTTCCATGTGTTTATATAGTTTCCAGAGTTTCGTTTGTTATTAATTTCTAGTTTTAATCCATTGTGGTCTGAGAAGATACATGGGATAATTCCAATTTTTTTGAATTTATTGAGACTTGATTTGTGACCTAATATGTGATCTATCCTGGAGAATGATCCATGTGCTGATGAGAAGAATGAATATTCTGAGGTTGTTGGATGGAATGTTCTGTAGATATCTGCCAATTCCAATTGGTCTAGAGTCTTGTTTAGATCTTGTGTTTCTCTACTGATTCTTTGCCTAGATGATCTGTCTAATATTGACAGTGGGGTGTTCAGGTCTCCTGCTATTATGGTATTAGTGTCTATTTCCTTCTTTAGGTGTAATAGAGTTTGTTTTATAAATCTGGCTGCTCCAACATTGGGTGCGTACATATTTATGATTGTTATGTCTTCCTGATGGATCAGTCCTTTTATCATTAAGTAGTGTCCCTCATTGTCTCTTTTTATGGTTTTTAGTTTAAAGTCTATTTTGTCAGATATAAGAATAGCCACTCCAGCTCGTTTTTCTTTTCTGTTTGCATGGTAAATCTTTTTCCATCCTTTCACTCTTAGTCTGTGTGAATCTTTATGGGTGAGGTGGGTCTCTTGTAGGCAGCATATAGTTGGGTCCTCCTTTTTGATCCAGTCAGCCAGTCTGTATCTTTTGATTGGGGAATTTAAGCCTTTTACATTAAGAGTTGTTATTGAAAGGTGTTGATTTATTCCTAGCATTTTGTTGGTTGTTTGGTTGTCTTAGGTGTCTTTTGTTCCTTGCTTTCTGATTTACTGTTTGGTTTCTGTGTTTGTTGGTTCCTTAGGTTGTAGATAGCATTTTTGTTTGCTTGTTTTCTCTTCATGAATGCCATTTTTATTATACTAGTGGGTTTTGATTTTTCTTGGGTTTTTATGGCAGTGGTAGTTATTTTTCAGGAACCAAACCCAGTACTCCCTTGAGGATTTCTTGTAAGGGTGGTCGTGTGGTAGTTAGTTTAAGAGTTTTTATCATGGAGTGTTGAATTTTGTCAAATGCTTTTTCTGCATCAATTGAAATGATCATACGGTTTTTGTGTTTCTTTCTGTTAATGTGGTGTATCACTTTTATTGATTCGCATATAGTAAACCATCCTTGCATCCCTGGAATAAATCCCACTTTATCATAGCGAATGATCTTTTTAATGTGTTGTTGGATTTGGTTTGCTAGTATCTTGTTGAGAATTTTTTCATGCATGTTCATCAGGGATATCGGCCTATAATTTTCTTTTTTGGTTGTGTCCCTGTCTGATTTTGAAAACTGAGTAATGCTGGTCTCATAAAATGAGTTAAGGAGTATTCCTCCCTCCTCAATTTTTGAAATAATCTGAAGATTATTGGTATTATTTGCTCCTTAAATATTTGGTAGAATACAGCAGCGAATCCAGCAGGTTCTGGGCTTTTCTTTAATGGAGACTTTTGTATCAATGTCAGTCAGTGAGCATATATACACTAGTGCAGCAGGGCCTGGCAGCTCCAGGAAGGGCCACTGGATCAGCTGTTGCTCCTTGTTGGAGCAAGCCTGCAAGAGTGCAGAGGCCCAGCAGCTCTGTAGAGGCTTGCTGTGGACAGGCAAAGCCATTGCCCTATCATTGTCTGTCAGGGAGTGGGTGTACGCTAGTGCAGCAGGGCCCAGTGGCTCTGTAGAGGGCCACAGGGCCAGGCAGAGCTACAGCAAGACTGGCTGTTGAGCTGGCATGGGCACCTGTGGGCTCAGTGGGCTAGCAGGTTGTGCAGGGCAGGTGTATACGAATGTGGTGGACTGCCACTTCTTGGCAGCTTCCTTGCTGAGCAGATTTGCCTTTTCTCCTGGGTGGGGTGGGGGTGGATAGGCAGTTAGGGAGGTGCCGTGTGGGTTCAGATGCTGTGGTCTTCGTCTTTCTGTCTTGGTCATGGTTCTGCCAGCACCTGTGTGAATGTGGTAGAATGAACGTGGGGCCTCAAGATAGAGGGAGTCACTTTCCAATGGACCCCAGGGCAGGACACAATATAGTAGCAGGTTCAGTTTCAAGATGGTGCTGTATCATAGCTGCTTAGATTAGGAGGCTGGGGACTGCTCTTCCTGGGCTTGTACTATGAGGCCATGCAGCTGCACAAACTCCCAGCTACTCTAAAAACTAGGTTTAGGAACTCAGAGGATGGGGCAGGGATCTCTTGTGGCAGGGATTGCTAGCATTTGTGATGGAAGTGGAAACAGCTGGGATTCTTCCAGCTTACATTCTGTCCACCTGACTCTGAGTAGGTCCCTGCAGAGAAACAGCAAGGCAGAGGCAGGATGCCTCACTCTGCCTTCTATGGTGCTAGCCTGGTCTTTCTTGCTCTGCAAGGATTTCATCACTCCCTTGGTGGTTTGCAGCATATTTCTTCATCATTCCAGTCAAAATACAGTTGTATATTTGTCATTTTGATCTCTTTTTGTGGGAGGGGACGAGCATCAGACAACTCTAGTTGGCCATCTTGCTCTGCTCTCCCTAAAGTAGATTTTAAAAATTGGTGGTGGTATTTTAAACCTAGATCAACAGGTAACTCTTTCTATATGTCATTTGGAATTTCTTCCCGTTATCTGCACAGTATAATATAAAGACAGTTTATTAAAGAGCACAGAAACAGATTATGATATGCAGCATTTTGGCATGCTTCAGCTATAACACAAGATTCTTTTGATGTGAATGGGGGAAAACTGCTTTGCAAATGTGTTATATATCCATCTGACTTGTTCTGTAACCTTTGCTGGATTTCATCGACTTCTTGTTTGAAGTGCCTAAGGAGGCTACAACTCACATCTTTATTGCAGTAAGTTTACATAAAGGCATAGAGCCAGTTGCTAGTGATTAGAACAAGCTCCAAATTTTGTTTTCTAGGTTCAGGGACTTTGGTTTAAAACAATCCTCCTTTAATCACCAGAAACTCTGAAATTTGCAAAAAGAGACTGTAATGTGGAAGCAGTGTACTCAGGCCCTGAGAGGTTACTATTCTTTTAGGTTTCTAGGGTGGTGAAAGGTATTTTAATATAATTTAAGGCTTATTGGTAGGGAAACTGGATTTCATATTTTGAAATTAGCTCCCCTACACCTCCTTTTCTTTCTATTTGTATTTCCACTTCTTTGTCAACTACTGGACTTCTGTATACATAAAGGGTTTCTTGTTTATCCGGCTGTGTCTGGTGCCTAATTCTTGCAGTGATAATATAGGCCAATGCTCTTGAGCAGGCATTTCTGAACAATAAGGCATAGATTGTTATTACCATCCATGCTATTTTATTATATGGGATGACACCTTTTTATTTTTAGTTGTTTTGCCTTCACAGAGTAGTCACTATATTATATTATCCTTATACCAGAATAATCTATGAATGATGGCCCGAGGAGGATGAGATCAAAATGCCACTAGTTCAGATCCACCACCTCAGTTACATTCATTTCATATAGAGTAGTCTTTTAAAGGGTATTTTATTGGAAGGCTAGCAGAGTTCTAGTAACACAGTTCTTATTCTCTCATAGCTTTGCATATTGTGAGGTGTCCAAAACATACTTCCATGCCAATGTAACAAGAGTAACTGATGTAGTTGGTGAATCACTATTTAAAGGCCTTCTATCTTATTTTTCTCATGTTTCCTAGTGTTAATGCAATACAGATTTTTGGAATGCAGTATCCTGTTGGCAGTTTCGAGTGGAAACTTGGATAAATTCAGTTTTTCTGTAGTTGTCCTCTGGATCTTACACAATATAAATTGCTTGCTTTTGCTATTTTCTAATCTAAATCATAACTATAAGTACCACAAAATGACCTTGTGCCTATAGTGGTACAACAATATAATTGAGAGAAAAATCCCCAAATATTAAATTAATTCCTTTTAATTGCTTGTTCTGATAAGAAACCCAATTTTGGAGGAATGAATGTTCTTGAAATAAGGACTCTCTTATTTCTCTAATTCTATTCCAACTTTGATTTTTTCAAGAATACAACCTTACCTGATTTTCCCTTTTTGACTTTTTGCCTGGAAATGCCATAGCAGCTGGAAATTGTCAGAGATAATTGCTCTGAAAATCAGAACTGTCTAGATCTTTGTAATTAGAAAGATGAGCCACAGGGGTAATGGAACTTAACTTTTAAGAACACAGTGTTTCAGGTGTTTAACATGTGTTGCATCATGACCTAGTATATGGTAGAGCAGTGTTCTAACTAACATAGTCATTAGTGATACACAAAGTACCATCAGTCATTCTAAAATCATTTCCTGAGCACACACTATATATATAAGGAACAGTGCAGGGTTCTACTGAGGTTGCTTCTTCCTAAGCAGTTGGAACCATTTACACAAGCAACTTCAATCAACTACTTTTTGAGTTTCATCCAAACAACAGAGAAAAACAGATTGTAGTAGTAGCAGATGTGCACATGCTGATGTAAAATATTGTTTTCTTGTAAAGATGAATCCATGTAGAAAACAAACACAAAGAATATGCCCCTGCAACTTGAATTACTTCTTCTGATTTTAATCCTAGTAATTTTTTGTTGTTTATTTTAACTCTAGAGTCTCAGAGAAACTGGGATATTGGGTTTTACTAAACTGCTGTATCTCAGATCCTCTCTTGCTTAAGCTTGTCCAGGAATTTCATCCAATTTTTATCTGAAGGGGAGTTGAAGGCATTTCAGCAAAACAAACACCAAATCATGTGTCAGCATAACCTGAAATGTTTACTTTAGAAGCATTTTTGAATGTAATAAACAAAGCCTATTAAAATAACAAAAGTTCAAATAGAAAGACCTTAAAATACATTGAAAAAGAGATTCCTTTATAGGTTTTCTTGAGAAGCCTAGGACCATAACAAATGCTTTCGAAGTCCACAGTCATATTGGGAACTTCAGCCAGTTTTATTCTCGAAATTTATAATCACACCCACTAGGAGAGGTGACACTAGAAGACAAACATTTGGTTGGAAAACTAATCCAGTCTTGTATCTTATGTTCTTCAAATTCCAAGCACAAAATCTACTCTGAGAATAATTTGAGTTAAATGAGTGTGGGACTCCCTGCTTAGGTTTGGTTGGCCCATTTCTTTAAATCAGGACCACATTTTAAAAGTATAGGTACTAATAAAGAGCTTCATTTTGACAGGAATGGTGCTTTTTTCCTTCTTGTTAGGTAAATATTTTATCTTTATTCTCAGTTTAATATAACTCCTGATTGGTGAGCATACTAATTCTAGGATATACCTGCCAAAATCTACTTGATCCAAAAACAGTATATGTAGGGAACGTGTATGCTTTTTGTATTTTGCTATATATTAGTATTCTCTTAGAATGCTTACTTCACCCAGTAAAATTCCAGGCATGCAGGGGCAAGAATTATGCCCATGTATTTAAGTCTTTTGTTTAGTGGTTCTCAGGCCTGACTGTGAATTTGAACCACCAGTGGTCCTACACCATCCCTGTTAATTCATATTCTCAGAGATTGTGTGGCCTGGACATTTGTACTTTTAAAAGTGGTATAGGTGATTCTGATAAACAGCCATCATTAACAAGAGTATTGGATCTTTGAGGGGATTTTTTTTATGAAAGAGAAACTTTTGTGATAGTTTTATTATTATATGAAAATTGGTAAAAAGATGTGTCTTCAATTTCAGTAAGTTAGGGACAAAAGTGTAAGTAGGTATGTGGACATGGATGTCTTTCAAAATAAGTCATTTAACACACAGTACATTTATTAAGAGCTTTCTCTGTGCCAAGCACTTTGCTTGGTGCTAAGGACACAAAAATGACCATGACATAGTCTCTGGACTTGAAGAGCCTTTAATTGGGAAGAGGACATCTTAATAAGTTCTAGAAAGTGTTATAAGTGCTATTGGGAGTGTTCAAAAGAAGGATTGGCAAGATTGGGGGAAGGGCGGGTGATCAGAAGAGCTTCCAAGGAGGTCCTCAGCTTGATGGGATAAAAGTAGTTTTTGCTATATTAGGATGGAGGGTAGGAGGGAAATGACATTGCAAATAGTTCGAATAAACACACAAATTTGTGGGATACTTCTTCAATCAGTTTAAAAGACAGGTGCACAGGGGCCAGGATGGTGCTATCACAGAGGTGGACAAAGGCCAGTGTTTAGACAGGTTTGTATATCACTTAAAGAAATTTAACTTTATTATTTAGAAAGGGGGATCCCCTTGAAGGATACTCAGAAGAGTAGTAATATTATCAGATAGAAACATCGCTCTGGCTGCAGTGTGAAGGATGGACTGAAAAAGTTCAACTTGAAGCGGCAAGGCCATTTAGACAACTATTTCAGTAATCCTGGCATGAAATGACACATTAAGGTAAGACTACCCAAGGATTTAACACTGAGATTATTATTATTTATTTATTTTTAAGAAGTTAAGTGTTTTATTATCCAGGGTTAAACATCTACTGACAAACACTGAGATTATTTAAAAAATAAATAAATTTCCTTTTTGTAGTAATGTCCTGTACCTTTGTTTACTGGTTGAAGACTCGATTTTTATAGATAGTGTAGAATAGATTTATACGGCCAGTTTAGATGCACAGGCTATTTTAGACAAGTTTCACAGCTGTTTTACACAGAATGAAAATACTGTTGTAATAAGATTTTTTTTTTTTTAGATTGAACAGTAATGTAATTATCTTGAAGAATATAAAATGTTGACCATTTGAAGGCAGTGTCTCATAACTTAAGCTTAAAGTTATAAGCAACATAAAAGCAACCACATTAAAGAAATATAATAAAATAGGATGCCTAGATCATGCGAAACTATTTCTCTAGGCTAGTGCTGTCTAGAAGAACTATAATGTAAGCCACAAATACAAGGTATGTATGTAACTTAAAGTTTTTTAGTAGCCACATTTAAAGATATAAAAACCAAACAGGTGAAATTAATTTTAATAAAATATTTTATTTAAGCTGGTATATCTAAAATGTTATCATTGCAAAATATAATACAAAAATTATGGAGATATTTAATATTCTTATTATTTAAAGAGACAATATACATATTTAGTATTCTTTTTTCATACTAATTATTCTAAATCCTGTGTGTATTTTACACTTTTAGCACATCTCAACTCAGACTAACCACATTTCAAGTGCTCCAATAGCCACATGTAGCTACTGGCTACTGTATTGGACGGTGCAGCTCTAGAAAATTTCTTAATTTCATCCCAAAGAATATATGTAACATTTCAGCAGCATTTTCAAAGATCACAATTACACTGGATGGAAAGTCGTGAAGTCACGTGCAGTTACTTTAAATACTTGAATATATTGTTAATAAAGCTTACTGAATTTTTATAATATACTAGTAATGGTACTACACAGAAAATAGAAGTGAGAATTATTTAAATATCTGATTATTCTCCATAACTATTAGTTTTTACATTTTCAGGATGTGAAATAATCCTAAACTTTACTTAAATTTTGAAGTGGAACCTACAAGAGCATATTCTTTAGGCACAATATAAAAAAACCTCTGAATTTTAAATATATGTGATGATTTAAAGTTGAAAGTGGAGGGTCTCAAAGAATCACAGCCAATTATTATTACTACAGATCAATGGTAGGTGGCTGTATATGCCAAATGATCTTTGTTATACTGTTTAGTTTTTTGAGCTGACATAGTTAAGAAAATTACTTTGTATATGCAAGATGGCCATAGCCCTACTTATGGCTATTAGAATGTTCAGGCATCTTATAAACTCCAGCAATTATATAGGAGTAAGTGGGAGATTATATTTTAAATAGACAGTCATTAGATAATCCTAAACTTTTGAATGCTAACTTCTCTAAGCTCACATTCAAGTATACGTCTTATAAACAGTGGAAGACTCTCAAGTTTTGGTCAAAAAATTAAGGTAAGAGTTGTTAAATTAGATGTATGCTTTTCAGCTTCAACAGTCAGATGCCAGCACAAAGTAGGTACAGAGTTGATGAAACCACGGTTGGCATTTTGGCAGGTAAAAGGAAAGAAGAATTGAGAGTTTTTGCAAGAGTGACTGTGGTGATGGACAGTAGAATCCAAGCCAGATAAAAAGGGAAGCTATAAGCACAGTGAAACGGAAATGAAAAACTAATGGGGTCCAATGGAATTGAAGGACTACAGAGTTAAAGAGACAAAGTGTGAGATGCTTGAAATCAAGATTTCAGAATTGTATAGTATTTGGTGATTACAAAGTCTAGTTGTCATGTTGGGAGAGGGTGGTTGAGATGAAGTGGAGAATATAATTGCAGATAAATCAGGGAAATAAAAGTGAAAAGTGTTAGAAATTAAGTCTCTAAGAATGTTATAAACAGTGGTAGATGGGAGGACAGTGAGCAAGGTGCTATAATCTTCAATGAGAAAGAGATATCCAGATGGGTTGGGCCATATATTCTAGGTCAGTGGTTCTCAACTGGGGACATTTTGTCTCCCAGGGGACATTTGACAATGTCTGGAGATGTTTTTGGTTATCACAACTAGGGGTGGAGAGTGCATGTACTATTGACATCTAGTGAATAGGAGCCAGGGATGCTTTTAAACACCCTACAATGCATAGGACACCTTCCCACAACAGAGAATTATTTGGCCCAAAATGTCTACAGTGCTGAGGTTGAAAAATCCTGCTTTAGATGGATGTATCAGAATCAAGGTATGTTGGTTGAAAAACAGGCTGAGAACTATAAATCTAGTAAATTTTGTGTTCTATTTTAATTGAATAGCTTTTCATGGAAAAAAGAATATGCACATTAAAAACAAATACTCATTAATTCACTAAATCAACAAACATGTTCCATTCCTACTTAATGGGGCACAAGTATTATAGGTATTTAAGATTCTTCAGTGAAAATGAATTGAAGACTTAAATGTAAGACCCAAAACTATGAAACTACTAGAAGAAAACAGAAGAAATGCTTCAGGACATTGGTCTGAGGAAAGATGTTATGGGTAAGACCTCAAAAGCACAGGCAACAAAAGCAAAAAATAGATAAATGAAATGAGATTTTATCATACTAAAAAGTTTCTGCACAGCAAAGGAAACAATCAACAGAGTGAATAGACAACCTTTAGAATGGGAGAAAATATCTGTGAACTATTCATTTAACAAGGGATTAATATCCAGAATACGTAAAGAACTCAACTCAATACTCCAAAACAAATAATCCAATTAAAAAATGAGCAAATGATCTGAACAGACATTTCTCAAAAGAAGATATACAAATGGCCAACAGGTATATGAAAAAATGCCCCAAATCACTAATCATCAGGGAAATGCAAAACTCCAGTTAGAATGGCTATTATCAAAAAGACAAAAGAATAACAAATGCTGGCAAGAATGCAGAGAAAGGGGATCTCTTGTACAGTGTTGGAAGAAATGTAAATTAGTACAGCCATTGTGGAAAATAGTATGGAGGTTTCTCAAAAAACTAAAAACAGAACTATCATATGATCCAGGAATCTCACTACTGGGTATTTATCTAAAGGAAAAGAATCAGTATGTTAAAGAGACATCTGCACTCTCATGTTTATTGCAGCACTACTCACAATAACCAAGATACAGAATCAACCTAAGTGTCCATCAACAGATGAATAGATAAAGGAAATGTGGTATATTTAAACAATGGAATACTATTCAGCCATAAAAACGAATGAAAATCTGTCATTTGTAGTGACATTGATGAACCCGCCAGACATTATGTTAAGTGAAATAAGCTAGACACAAAGATAAACACCATATGTTCTCACTTATGTGTAATCTAAAAAAGTTGATCTCATAGAAGTAGAGAGTAGAATAGTGGTTATTAGAGGCTGGGAAGGGTAGGGCGGCTGGGGAGATAATGAGAGGCTGGTTTATGGATACAGAAGTACAGCTAGACAGGAGGAATAGACTCGAGTGTTCTATGGCACTATAGGAGCTATAATTAACAACAATTTATTGTATAGTTTTCAAATAGCTAGAAGAGAGGATTTTGAATATTCCCCATACAATGAAAAGATAAATGTTTGAAGTGATGGACATGTTAATCATTACCCTGATTTGATCATTACAAATTGTATACATGTATCATAATATCACAGTATACTTCATAAATATGTACAATTATTTTATAAACTAAAAATAATAATTATTTTTAAAAAAGATAACTGATAGGGAAACTCCCAATGGGAAAAAAAGGCCACTATTGAAAAAATTTTATAGATTAAAAAAAAAAAAAAAAAAAAACTCATCAGTGGAAACTAAAGATGAAAGATCCCTGTCCTGGAATACCTTTTATTCAGGCAGGAGGAGCTAGAGAACAATAAACATAATAAATAGTAAATTAGGTAGTTTTTTAGAAAGTGGTAAATGTTAAAGAAAAAAAAAAGAGAAAAAAGTAGAGCAGATTAAGGATATTGGGAGTTCAGGGGGATGAGAAGACAAAGTTGGGTTGCAATTTTAAATATGGTGGTGCCAAAGTAGGCTTCACAGAAGTGACATCTAAGTAAAGGTTTAAAAGAGGTGAAAGGATGTAATGAATATCTTTTGAACTGAAAATATAGTTTGGGTTTGTATTTGGTTCATAGAAAAGGGCAGTAGTTGAATTTACTTTCTAGGAAACCGAAGGTACTAAGCGCTTTGAGGGATACAAAGTTAGACCAGACATGGTTTCTGCCTTCAGGGAGTTTCATGATGAACTAACAATCTTGGAAATGACATAAAAACAATGATGGCAAATACAGGACAATAATTTTATCCCCTACTATTTGTTCCTGTTTTGATCCTTTTTCATTTGGTGGGGAAACGACAGGTTAAAGATTATCTTCCACTCCTCCACATTTGCTCCCCAGAATATAGTTAGATAACAACCTAGATTACATAGTGAAATGAAGATGAGAGGGGATGACAATGGCTTTCCAGCAGAGGAGGGGGTGGGGCTCAGAGAAATGGAAGGAAAGGTTAAATTTACAAAAGGGGCTAGAATGACTTACAGTATCTCCATTAACCTTCCTTGCTGACAATCACCAATTTTCAGTATCTGAAATGAGCCTCTCATTAGCCCTCTCTGCCTCTCAGGTATGGTAACAGCACTAGGAACTATGCTGTTCGGGTTGGGGATTACCATACTCTGGTACCAGAAGAGTTTGAAGAAGAAATTGGAGTTCAGCAGATTGTGATTCACCGCGAGTATCGACCAGACAGCAGTGACTACGACATTGCCCTGGTTAGATTACAAGGACCAGAAGAGCAATGTGCCCGATTCAGTAGCCACGTTTTGCCAGCTTGTTTACCACTCTGGAGAGAGAGGCCACAGAAAACGGCCTCCCACTGTTACATAACAGGATGGGGAGACACAGGTAATATAAATAATGCAAAGGAACAAATGAGGAAAACTGGTCACCGTTTAGTACCTGGTATTATCCACACATTTTGGTGTGCGATGGGTAGTAAGATCTTACATGGGTTCAGGTGTAGTTGTTTGGAAATTCTGCAAAGTGTGAAATGAATGCATGTAATCTGGATAGTTATGGCTGGTTCCAGTTAGAACTTCTGCACAGATTGAGATAACTTAATTGCCTGGGGTGCTCAGGGGTAGAGAATCTTCTACTATTAGTCCCCAGATTAGAGAGGGGACAGGGAAGAGATTTTAAGACCCTACTCCAAGACTTAAACTTGGCAGTCTATATTTTAAAAAGCTTTTCCAGACGATTTTAATGTAGCCCAGCAAAGGGCTCTGGTGTTAGATGATTTCTTTGCGATGGAGCCTTTTATCAAACAAACTCTTACAGAGAGTTCCTAAAAATAGAACAGAGAAAAGCAGAGCTAGCTGCTGAGATTGAAGTGAAACCTAGTCTCTCCTTCATCCTTCTTCCCATTCTTCCCACCCTGCAACCCCTAAGCAAGAGTAATGTTTAGCTTATGCTCTTCTCAGGCGAATACAGCTTTCTTGAATTGTCTTGCTGTAGAGTTAAATCAATGTATATCAGCTACTGCTTGCTGAAGATGGGCTTTGAAAGAACAGACTAGGTCTCACCTGGATTAGGCGCTCAATTCACAAATGACTATTGAATAAAGAAAAATTTTTGATAGGTTTGATTGCTCTCCATTAAAAATAACTGCACTGATAGCTGTACTCTTGAAGACTGTCAAGCAAGTATATTTCTACAGGTGATAATTTCAATAAGGTTTTACTTAGTAAATATATACATATCTCTCTCTCTCTCTCAATGTTTACTTTATCCCATACTATACTAAAGCTGGACTTCAGTTATACTTTTTCATAGCAGCAAAATGTAGAACATCTGCAGCAGAAATAGATTACTAAAACATTGGGACCTATCCTGAGATAAACTGGGGAAAAAAATAAAAAAAATAAATAAAAAAAAGAAAGAAACATTTCCTGAATGATACAACGATAAAATAAAGTCAGGGTAAAAGCCTTCTGGGTACACTGTGTTGATCCATGAGGCAAATCAAGTCTCTGAGAAGGCTAAAGTCTATTAGAATTATGACTACTTCAAAAGAGGTTCAGTCACCTTCTTTTGGACACCACATCTGAATTAATAGAAATGACCAAGGAAGTAAATTTTATAGACTGCTTTTTACTGTGACTAGTTATTCCAATTGAGTAAATAGAACCAGAGAATAATGGTGGAATCTATATTCAAGAAAAGAATATTACGGAGGACATATTTATACATTTTAGCCATCCAGCAAGGGATAAATGGTTCAGCAGCAAGTAGAATACACTAACACCAGGTGGTAAACCTTAAGCCTGTTTGAATATGGGAAAGTATGTGCAACGTCTTATTTCTGAATCATCCCTTTTACAATACCATGTTCTTATTTAGGACAGTTATTGCCAACTTATGTGCTTATATATAATTGCCATTTATCTTCAAGTTCAGTGAAGTAGATCAATCAGATAAATGGCTGTTAATGCAAAACCATCATGAACGCATCTTCAGTTTTTTAATGTATAGAATTAAAATACTAAAGCCTGCACAAATGTGCTTTAGGTTACCTTTGTTGATAGCTAAGTCCATAAATATTACTCATTATTACTCAAAAAATTCAGTACTGAGAAACAAATTTGTGAAGGCTAAGGGTGTGTGGTGACAACATTCAAAAAGACAGCTAATGACAATATATGCCATTTGTAGTTATCACCCATTTTAAACTATACTAATGCTGCAATAGAGATTTTATTTTCAAAACGACGAAATGTTCATAAACTGTTAAATGTTGTGATCCTTAGTTGGAATGTGATTGACTAATTTGGGTATTTGGTCTGAGCAGGACGAGCCTATTCAAGAACATTACAACAAGCAGCCATACCCTTACTTCCTAAGAGGTTTTGTGAAGAACGTTATAAAGGTCGGTTTACAGGGAGGATGATCTGTGCTGGAAACCTCCATGAACACAAACGCGTGGACAGCTGCCAGGGAGACAGTGGAGGACCACTCATGTGCGAACGGCCTGGAGAGAGCTGGGTTGTGTTTGGGGTGACCTCCTGGGGTTATGGCTGTGGAGCCAAGGATTCTCCTGGTGTTTATACCAAAGTCTCAGCCTTTGTACCTTGGATAAAAGGTGTAACCAAACTGTAATTCTTCATGGAAACCTTAAGAAGAAACACTACTTAAAGAAACTGATGGAAAACTCTTACCACCCATTATTAGCACTCAGCCAGAAATTATAAATAACAGGGAGTGAGATCCATGTTTCTGCTTTGTGTTGTGATAAAAAGTATATACCCCTTGCTACCTGAAAATCTGTGATGTGAATACTTTTTGTTACAAATACCTCAGTGTAATACTGATTATCCTTAATTAGCACTGTTACCTACCCAAATTTCACTGGAGAATTATCTTTCTGCCTATTTCTCAGCATTCTCAAGATTGTTATTGATTTTGCAGTAAGGCTGTCTACATTTATGTGGATTGAGAACTCCTTAAAATTGAATCAACATGGTGCGCTATTCTCAAAATAAGAGTCGCATTTTCTATTTATGCTCAGAGCTTTTCAAAAGGCTGACAAGAAATCTTCCCACCTTATCTTTGTAGCCTTTGTCAAGTGAGGAAGTCAAAGACTAAAAAGGTAAAGGAATTCCATTATAAACTTATAGGCCAGAATAGAATCATTAAGCAACAAGGACACGTGCCTGTCACAATACATTCCTGAATGAAGGGATTTAATATATGGAAGCAAGTATCCTTAAGTACAAACACTATGGAACTAAAAAAAAAAAAGGTCTAGGTATTGTGTGTGAAATACTAGCAAAATCTGGAAGGATTATCTGGTAACTTAAAAAATGCTAGTTGGACATACAACCTAATTTATTTAATATATTACCAGATCTACTCTGATAACTTTTAACCACTTCATATGTATAACTTAGTAAGTAGAATTAGAAATGTTAACTTTTCCTTAGCATCATGATCCGTTTTCTAGACCATGATGAAAGAGTGCCACCTACTGCAATTTTCTAGTAATTGATTTATACCTATAGGTTTCCCAAGACTAACATGCCACTATCCAATTAAAAATACACTAGTAAAGATGCTTTCCTGCCTATACACTGGAAGTTTTAAAACTGTTTCAATAAATACATACACCAGTCATAACACTCACTGCATTAAGGAGCAATGCGCCTGACTGACAATTTATAAAAGGCCAATAAGACTTTATACTAACCCTGGTTTTCAAATGGGGTTAACAGGTTGGTTAAGTTTTGAAAAGAAGCCTCAGTGCTGACAATGGGTATTTTTCTCCCATGGTTCTACTAGTCAAGGGAAATTTCCCTTTGGCCATTTCTCAGAGGTAAGGGACAGCCGTTTACTATGCTTTATAAGACATTCTTGGTAGTAATGCAAAATCTGCCTAAATATAAAAGGCAAACCTCTCAAGATATTTAAGTAACACTCCCAGACATGAGAATTATTGCTGATGTCATGGATCCTTCCCCAAATCCCAAGTGGTTTAGAAATAGGTGAATAAGAGGTTAGCATGAACTTCAGAATAGTTGCAAATAACCCTTTTAAGTGGCTGTCATTAATAAGAGACTTTAGCTTTCCTTCCTGTATCAAACTGTGTACCCCTTTTTGTAAATTCCCAGTTTTATAAAAACTGGTACAAACTTAAAGGTGCTTTATAGTTTGCTACTTTTCAGATTTGCAATGCTATGTGTCAGATATAACAGCACTAAAATTTTTCTAAAAGCCCATGATTTTGATAAAGAACCTTTTAAGCAACATTTACATGTAGGGCTACATATGGTACACATTTGCACAAGGGCTTGGGAAAAATGTGCAATATAGGTGAGACTATTTTTACTCAAACTTTCCCACAAGCTGCCCTGGTAATTAAACTACAGTGCTGGTACAAGCAACACTTATATTCAGGTTTTAAGTAGAGCAGGGATCGGCAAACCGAAAAGGCAGTAAATAGGCAGGCCTGCAGTTTGTTCTATCCTGAAGTAGAATACATGGTTCTTAAAACATGCCTTCATTATAGCCAGTTTTGTCTAAGTGTGATTTTTAAAAGATACAAGTGTTTGGTGCATTTGTGTAAATAAAGTGCATAACTTTTCACCTTGTAGTTGCCTTAACCTTTTGTGTGGTATAAAAAGACTCTGCTCTCTCCGTTGGGGATAACCTTGTAATTTTTATGTGCATATTTTCCCCAAATGCTACAATAACCTTAGGACAGTGCTCATTCATGCTAGTTCCAAGTGAGCTCCTAACATTAAGGTATTCTGTTCATTACTGGTAAGTACCTTTCCACCTATTTTTCAGTCAAGGAACACTGAGTATCCACATCAATGAAGCACTTTATTTAATCACATCAAGGAAACACCTTAAATATTAATTTAAAAATTTAGGCCTATACTGAACATAGTGCACCGATAGTTTCCAGAACAGGTGAAATACCCATTTACCCAACTAAGCTTTAAACATGTCATGATCCACTGCAGGATGCTGCATAAAGACTTCACTCATTATCACTTTGGATTTCTTGGTATCTGCAAGAGAAGAAAACCAGTGTTATAAAACTCAGACCTGTGTACTTACCTAACCGTTCTGAAATCTTAGTTACTAATTCAGTTACTTTCTATTCATGGCTATTTACTATTTTAAATTACAAAACTCTAGCAAAATGGGCTTTCCAAAGCAAAGCCTTAGTGCTAAGGGGTTTGATATTAAGTGGGAAATATGAATAAAAAAGGGAACGTACCTTGTGATGTTTTTCATCAACCATCAGTACAATGAGTTCACCTTCCTAGAAACATTAACAATAGTTTAGAAAAATTTGCACAATAACTCGGTACCCTCCAGGTTTTTTTACTGTGAAAAATGTTACTTGTGCAAGTCAGAATCTGATACCAATTAAATGGTGACAGCTTTGCCAATAAACAAGAATATGCTCTTCCATGGCTAGGAAGGGAGACTGCCACAGTTGACAGGTCCCAAAGATACATGGAGATTCACAATTCAGAACTGATCAGCCAGCACAACTCTAAAGACTTTACTCACCATCTGATCAAACTGGCCATTTTTAGAGTGCTAAGGCACTAAACATAGTAGACTCAAGATGGTCCATAGCACCGACAGCAGGACTAATGACCGTCTTCACAGGAGTCCCAGGTACACCGAACGTTTCCCAGATGGCTCACGGCCCACATGCGCGGGGGCTCAGGTTCCAGAGCTGCACGTGGCCGTGCCGCGACTTACCGAACACGTAAGTCCGCTCTGATGTCCGAATCTAAAGGTTTTCAAAGTCGACCTCGATCTACCACTACCAAAATTCTGAATCTCCTGCATTTTGGTTAAACCAATAACTTGTGACCCAATTACCACCTTGGCGCACAAGCCGCACCGCGGACTTCCACTCGACCTCGACGCTTCTCGGAAGTAAAAGGCCGAGTGCGCCTGCGCACGCGTTCTTATACGGCTCATGACGCTATTCCGGGCAGCGCCGCGAAGGGCGGGCCTACGCGATTTCTCTCGCCTCTCCGTACCCCAAGCTCGGCCGCGGCTCTACCCCTTCCGTTGACCACCTCCTTCCCGATGCCCCATCGTTCTCTCGGCTTTTCCCCGCCCTCAACCGCCCATCACCTTGGTCTGAGGCGGTCGTTTGGCCCGGATTCAGGCGCATGCGTACACATGAGCCGAACAGTTCTCGCGGGACCGTGACATCCTGGAGCTCCCGGCTGACTGAAAGGAGAAAGCTGTGTTGGTTCCTGTTGACTCTAGGGTAGTTATGTAAGAAGTCACTTTTGTTACCGGAGCACCAGATTTGACAGTTCTCTGCTTCTTAACCTTTTGGTAGGTTAATTTATATAAAACTGGCTGACTTTTTTGTCTCTCTGCTAATGAACTGTTCATGGCCTTCGTCTTCTGCTGGAATTGCTGTTCCTGAAGCGCCGGTGTCAGTGGTCTGCGCCGTTGGGGTTTTTTTTTTTTTTTTTTTTGGTCTAATTTCTTAGAAGTGTTTGCATTCAATATGGAAAGCCTCACCAAACGATAAGCACAAAATTAGAAAAAGGAAAGGTTGTTAGACCTCATGAGCGTAGAGGAGACCCTTTTGGCTGCGTCCCGTGTTGCGGTCTGACCCACGGTTTGTGGCCCACGTCTGGCCACTTTCGGACTCCGACGCCTCCTGAAAGCGGAACTCCTGGGTCTTAACTCCCCTGCTTTGCGTTCCTTTGAGGATGCAATTAAAGAAAGGGTAGAGCTGCCACCGTTGTAAAGTGGAATTTCCAACGTTTAGGAATACTCGTTGTTTTAGTTTTTGGCACCTGCTTATTGAATAACACTAAGTTTATTTTCTGTTTTCCTTTTTATTTTCCTCTGGTATGAAACAAAAAAGAGGATCCAGGTTAAGCTTTTATTTAGTGCTGGACAATTTGGGGCAGCACATTGCAGCAATTGCTGTCATGGAAAATAGTTAAGACACCGGTTGAATAAAGTACAGTGGAGGTCCACAAAAACTTCATGACGTCGCTACATCCTTTTTCGGGGAAAGAATTTAATTAGAGAACAAATTGCTGTCATCGTTAGGGTTGGAATGGACAAGTTTATGAGATCAATCTTAATTCGAAAGAACTAGAGCTGTTTCTATGGCTCACCATATTTCACCCTCTCTTACTTTCTCTCACCTCTCCTTACTTCACTTATTTCTTCTCACTAATGAACTCGAAGAACTATTCAATAACAAGCTTAAATACCAATTCACAGTAGGGAGTTTTGCCAAATTTGATTTTATTTAGAATCTCTAAATAACCATCTATTAGTTTGCTAGAACTCCCATATCAAAATACTGCAGACTGGGTGGCTTACACAACGGAGACTGACTTTGTCACAGTTCTGGAGGCTATAAGTCTGAGATCAAGGTGTCAGCAGGTTGTTTCTTCTGAGGCCTCTCTCCTTGGTATGTAGATGTCAGTCTTCTCTCTGTATCTTCACATTTTCTTTTTGTACCAGTTTGTGTGTCAATCGCCTCTTCTTAAAAGGACACCAGTCATATTGGATTAGGGCCTACCCTGATGACTTAATTTCACCTTAATTACCTCCTTAACCATCCTGTCTCCAAATGCAGTCACATCCAGAGGTACTGTGGGTTAGAACTTCAACATATGAATTTTGGAGAGCACAGTTCAACTCATAAAATCACCCATATGCGCTAAGCTACAAAGTCTTACTGAAGATTTTAAATGATGTTTCCTTTAGGATAAGGAGCTAGAACACTAATGAATGAGAGAGAGTGAGTGTGTGTGTGCACGCTGTGCATGGGTCCTGGCTTTTCCTAGAACTTTGTGCTTTGTCTGAAACTGGACTTAAAATGTCTCCCGTTTCCTACCCCCATGTTTCGTTTATACTCTTTTCTCATCATGAATGCCTTCCCATCTATTTTCATCTGTCAAAATTCTACTCAGCTTTCATTGCTTTGCTCAAGTATGCTTGCTCCATGAAAATTTTCATTACTCCAACTGAATTTGATTTTTTCCTTTTTTGACATACTGTATTACTTAACTCACCAATGTTGGCTGTGCTTAGTAACTTGTTTTCAAAGAGTAGAGTAAGGAAGGAGAAAGCATAACTTTACAGTGGAGAATAGTGTCAAACACTGCCTACTCCAGGTGACCAATATTAACATCAGTGATAAGTAAGGGTAGTGTGTACTCTGACATGATGTGATGAGAAGGACACTTTACCTTGCTCTCTGTTATTCTTACTCAAAGCCTATACTCTAGTCTAACCATGAGAAAAAAATTAGACGCAATCAAATTCATGGACATTTTACACATTACCTAATCAGTACTTGAAACTGTCTTTGTCACAAAAAAACAAGAAAAGTCTAAGAAACTGTCACACCAGAGTAGAGGATACATAACTATTAAATGTGATATAGTATCCTAGCTGGGATCCTTGAACAGAAAAAGGACATTAGTGGAAAACTAGTGAAATCTGAATAAGTGTGGAATTTGGTTAATAATAATGTGCCAGTGTTGGTTTCTTAGTTGTGACAGATGTACCATGGTATTGTAAGATATTAACAATAGGGGAAATTGAATGAGGAGTGTGTGGGAACTCCCTGTAGTACTTTTGTAACTTTTTTATACATCTTAGACTTGTATTTATTTATTTATTTTTATTATTTTTATTTATTTATTTATTTTTTAAAGATGACCAGTAAGGGGATCTTAACCCTTGACTTGGTGTTGTCAGCACCACGCTCTCCCAAGTGAGCTAACCGGCCATCCCTATGCAGGCATCTGAACCCGTGGCCTTGGTGTTATCAGCACCACACTCTCCCAAGTGAGCTGTAGGCCAGCCCTTAAATCTAAGACTTTTAAAATAAAGTTTAATTTTAAAAAGCAATCATAACTTTACAGTCTATTATCATTTTGAGACGAGTGGTACTTTAGCAACGATTTCTATCTACTGTTAGTGTGAAATTTGCGGAAATTTGAGATCAAACCCAATGAATTTAGCCACTATTCAAGTGAAGGCTTTGAAAATACTCAGAAGAGACAATTTGGTAATAGATAGAAGAAATAAAAATTGATTGTAAATAAGGGTGGCTTAAGGCCATTAAAGGTAGAGTACAAGGTGAAGCTGTTCGAATTGATAAAACAATGGATGGGCAATATTTCAACTCTGTATTTGATATGTGGGATGAACACTTTATTGTAGAATATTCATTCTTTAACAGTGCACCTTCTCCCTATTCTGTTTCCTTTTTCCTATTGTGGTTTTAGTATAGAAACTCGTAATCATCAGAGACACAAAATCAACATATAATTGCACATCTCTTATATGAATGCTGAGATGAATAGGAGGTGTTTTATTTTAAAACACCCCCGGAACCTTTACTTTCAGTCAGTGTACTAGCAATGTGATACTGCTGCTAAGAAAATTGGTTTTTGCTGTAATAGTAAAAGTATAGTGTCCAGAAAAGGGGAGATGAGAGTTCTCTCTTATCTGTACTAGAATGTCCTTCTCTGTTCTGAACACCTTGTTCTGTTGTTAAACCTTTACTAGACTTCAGTAGATGTTTATTGAGCAGACATGGCTCTTGCCTCAAGACTTTACAATAGAATTGAATAACTTATAGTTAGTGATATCACAATTTTTCCAAATTATTCAAAGCTCAAAGCAAAGAAATTAGCTTTGACTTCTTCCTATGCTCTATTTTCAATATTTAGTATGGAAATATTTAGTATTTAGTATTTCTATATCAGCCAATGTATTAGTTGTCTGTTACTGTGTATTAAATTAGCCTAAAGCATAGTGGCTTATAACAATAATCATTTATTATCTCACGTAATTTCTGTGGGCCAGGAGTCCAAGAGCAGCTTAACTGGCTCGGTGTCTGAGGTTGCAGTCTTCTGAAGCCTTGACTGGGGCTTGGGCTGGAGGATCTTTTTTCAAGGTAGCTCTTTCACAAGCCTGGCAAATTAATGCTAATTGTTGGCAGGAGGCCTCAGTTCCTCAGCATGTGGATCTCTCTCTGTAGGACTGCTTGAGAGTTCCCATAACACTCATGACAGCTGAATTTCCCCAAAGTGAATGAGCCAAGAGAGGAAGCCCCAATGCTTTTTATGACCTAGTCTGAGACATTACACACCATCACTTTTAGAAGTGAGTTATTAATTCTGGCTCACACTCAAGGAGAGAGAAATTAAGCTCCCTTTCTTAAAGAAGGGAGTATACAAGTTTGTTGACATATTTTAATACTGCCCCACAGTCAAGATGGGCAAGGTTGTGTTGCAGTTACAAACAATCCAAAATCATCTCTGTGGCTTGAAATAACAACAGTTTATTTCTTGTCATGTTCATGTCCATTCTAGAGACCCAGGCAAATGAGACCTTCAAAATGCTTCTAGGGAATATAAAGGGAGAAGGGAAAATAGAGAATCACACACTTGTTCTTGAAGGATTCTTTCTGAAGAGACAGTTGTTACATTGTTACATTGATTCGTATTTCATGGATCAAAGCAAGTTGCATGGCCATACCTAACTTCAAAAGGGTGGAGAAATGGAATTTTACTGTGTGATTAGAAAGAGGAGAATCGGAAATAAAATACTTATGATTTCTACAGTTGCCAAGTTACAACCTTTTAACATTATTTTTATTTATTTATTTATTTATTATTATTTTAATAAAAAGGTGACCAGTAAGGGGATCCTAACCCTTGACTTGGTGTTGTCAGCACTACGCTCTCCCAAGTGAGCTAACTGGCCATCCCTATATAGGGATCCGAACCCGTGGCCTTTGTGTTATCAGCACCACACTCTCCCAAGTGAGCCATGGGCCAGCCCTAACATTATTTTATATTTACCTTTTCTTTCCTTTTTTGTCACACTACTGATCTAACATGTCTGAGCTGTCTCCTTGCCTTTCTAGTTCCCCCATCCAATCAACTGAGTATATTCATGACAGATTAAATTTCCTGAAATACTGTTTTCCTCATGTTAGTCACCTGATACAGAAAGTGCAATGGCTTTCCTACTGAATACCAGGTCAAATTCCTCATTCCTGGCCAACTATTTTACATTTAGCATGCTCATTCTTATTTTTGTTCATACTATTTCATAGCATAGAATATATTTCTCATTCTTCCTGTTCATCTTTTAAGACACATCTCAGTTTTTATTTATTTACAACGGTACTGCAAAAAGTTTGTGAAAAATAGAATTAAAAGGTAATACAAATCTTTCCATGAACTTTTTGAAGTACCCTTGTATTTTTTTATAGGAATCTTTCTTCTAGAACATCAGTGAATATTGGTCTCTTTCCTTTTATTGCCATCCTTAATACTATGTGTCTTATGTTTTTAAAAATTTTTTCATCAATAAGTATTTAAGGAGTTCCTACTTATGTCAGGCCCTATTCTAGTTTCTGGGGCTAGCATAGTGAACAAAGTAGAATTTTTTATTAATTCTCATGGACCTTATATTTTAGTGGCAGGAAACAGACTAAGAGTACTATAAGAGTATTAGAATTCTATCAGAGAAGCAGAAATACTGGGAAATATATTTATATAAAATGTATATATATCTATATCATATACATAAATGTATATATTAGAGATTTGATGTGGAGTATGCATAAAGCAAATGTACTTCACAGGGCCTGGTTTACCAAAGCCTTGCAGTTTCAAATATTGACCTTGCAAAGGACAAGAAATTTTCCCCAGGCTATAGTCTCTGTTGTAAGATAAGAAATTGTGATATAGCAAGGTTGCTGGCTCAAAGACAGACAGGTTACCGATTGATATGTAAAGATAATGGGAAGTTGCTGTAAGAAGAGAATGTTTGCTAAAATCAAGCTTTTGTTAGTGGGTCGACTTAATTGCATTATAGAATGTCACCCTGCTTTTCTTACTGAATGTTACCAGCTTCTATTGTTAGACTTGTTAAACTGTACCTAGAAAAAACCACACCTATGTTCTCTTCCTGTAACTTCCTACCTGGAGAATACATGTGGGAAGAGAACCCCAATTTGTGGTTAATTTCTCAAATGGAAGGAATGCCTCTTTCTTGAGGGCTCTGGGAGATTAACCCCTTTTCAGGGCTTCTCACTGCTCAGAAGAGATGGGCTTTGAGTAATCTTTGGCGGCTCTGTCACCCAGGGGAAAAGGGGTGACAAATCCGTGGGAGGCAAAGCAACAATTTGACCTTACACAGTTGCAGAAAGGAGGAAGCAAGGAAAACTGGCATCTACAAGGATGGGCTATAATCCATGAGAATGCACTAGAATCAACATTGATCTTTTCCTGGTTCCAAGGGTTTAACTTTGATAATGGTGGTGATCTGCTGGGGAAGCTGGCACCTTTTATCACAGACTCAGGAGTTGTTGAAAGTGAAATAGAGGATCTGGCATGAGTTGAAGAAGCTGTGGATCTGGCCACTGCTCCACAATTATGAGATAAGCTAGTAGATAAATAAGAACTTGCACAGTCTGCAACATTGCTTCATGTTCTGTGCTGACCTTCCAAGGGTACAAAGTATATGACTGCTGCTTTACTTCCATCTACCAAGTCTCATTCAAAATGTCTCCTGTGGCCCATTCTAACTTGGAACTCTTCAGGAAAGGAAAGGGAAATATATGTAGAAATCAACCACAATATGTAAATTATATGGTATGTTAAAGACAATAAGTACAGTGGAGAAAAACAAAGCAAGGAAGGAGATATGAAGTGTTTGGGAATAGGAATTGTAATTTTAAAAAGGGTGTTCAGCGAAGGTCTCACTGAGAAGGTGCCATTAGGATAAAGACTTGAAGAAGGTGAGGCAGAAAAACATGTAGATATCTGGAAGAATATTCTAAGCAACCAGTACGTCCTCAGTGCGACAATACTTTGTATGGTAGGCAAAAGGTTCCCAGTGGTTGTTACCTCATATTATTACCTTCCTTATGTAGTCTCTTCTCTTGAGTGGCAAAGTGATGAGATGTCACTTCTGAGATTAGGCTGTAGAAGACTGACTTGTGGTTGCTACACTCTCTTTTGCCTTTTTGGATTGCTTGCTTTGATGAAACGAGCTGCTATATTGGAGAGGCCCTTGTGGCAAGGAATAGAAGGTGGCCTTTGGTTGACATCCAGCAGGGAACTGCAGTCATCACACCAATAGCCCGTAAGGAACTTAATCCTGCCAACAACCATGAGAATGAATTTGGATATGGATTCTTAACCAGTTGAGCTTTGAGATGACTACAGCCCCAGCTGTTGGTTGCAGCCTGTGAGAAACACTGAAGAGGATCCAGCGAGGCCACACCTGTATTCCTGACCTACAGAAAGTATGTGATATAATAAATACTGTTTTAAGTCCCCAAATTTTGGAATAATTTGTTATGCAGCAATAGATAACTCATAACAGAATGTTCAAGAAACGAAAATGAGATTAGTTTGACTGGAGTAGGGTAAGCAAGTAGGAAGTGAAGTTGGAAAGGTTATGGCAGGCTACGTATGGCCTTATAAATCAGTGTAGAGTTTTAGTTTTTTTGAAGTAAATTTTATAGGTAATGGAGAGTTTTGAGTAGAGAAGTTACATGATCTAACTTAGGATTTACATGTTTTCTCTCAGAATTCTGTTTAGGAATGGGGTTGGAGCAGGGAAACCAGTTAGGTTAGAGAATGGTGTATTAGTCTGTTTCTGTTGCTTATAATAAAATATTTGGAACTGGGTACTTTGTAAGAAAACAAAATTTATATTGCTTACAGTTTCGGAGGCTGGGAAGTCCAAAGTCCAGGGTACATATCTGGTGAAGGCTTTCATGGTGACAGTAATGCAGGGATCTCACATGGAAGAATGGCAGAACAGATAGAGACTCTCACATGCTCTCCTTTTAAAGCCCTCAGAACCACACCCATGACCACCATTATTAATCCATTCATTAGGGCATGGTCCTCAGAATTTAATCACCTCTTCAAGGCCTCACCTTTCAGTTGCCATAATAGGATTTCCCACTGTCTTAACAGTCACAGTAGATGAAGCTTCTAATACATAAAATTTGAAGATGCAATCCAATCAATATCAAATGGTGTTGGCTTAGTGGTAGCAGTGGAGGAAATAAATGTATCAATTTTTGATATATTTTTATGGTAGAGCTGAGAGTATTTGCTGGCAGATTGGATATAGGATGCAAGAGAAAGGAATATAAAATATGAGAAAAATGACTCTAAGTTTTTAAAAAAAATTTATTTGCTGAGATGTGGACTGCAGGAGGATCAGGTTTGGGGGGAGGAGTACTCAGGAGCATAGTTTCATACATGTTATGTTTGAGTTGCCCTTTAGACATCTAAGCAGAATGAGAAGGGAGTTCAAAATATGAGTATGAAATTTTGGGGAGAGGTCTGGGCTGAAGAAACAAATATGGGAGTTGTCAAATTATAGATGGTGTGTAAAGCCATGAGATTGGACGCTAATACCAAGGGAGGAAGGATAGAAAATAAGATTAAAAAACCTGAATCCTGGGACATTAATTTGCCAGAAAAAAATAGTAGGAACCTGTAAAGGAGATTGAGAAGTGAGATAAGAAGAAAACCAGTGGAGAATGGTATCCTGAAAGTCTAGAAAATTTTTCAGATAAGAGGGAGTGCTCAATTATTTATGGTATAAGTAAGATGGGAGTTGAGAAATGACCATTGAATTTTACAATATGGAGGATCTTTGGGACCTTGTTAAGAACAGTTTCAGAGAGAATGGAAGGAGAAGAATTGGAGACTGTGGATTTAGCCAGCTCTTGAGGATTTCCTCAAATCTTTTGCTCTTGTAAGGGGTGAGAGAAATGAAGCAGTGTCTGGAAAGGAATGTGGGATCAAGAGTGGGTTATATTTTACGAATGGGAGAACTTCGTGATCATGATATCTCCCCTGCCAGGTAAGTATGACGAATGGGAGAACTTAAAGCATGTTTGCATTCTGATGGGAAAGATCCAGTAGAAATGGAAAAATTGATGATGCAGGAGAGAGGTGGTGAATTGCTTGAGTAATGAGGTGTGATTTAGTGTACAGACGTAAAGGTTATCCTAAGGTAGTAGTTTAGGTAGTTCATCTGTGGAAACAGGAGGATATAGGTACAGATGCTGGTAGGTGAGTGAATGTGGTAGTTTGAACTTTTGAATGTTCTCATCTACTAATTTTATTTTTTGTATATATTTTTTTCAGGATAATAAAAGCCAGGCCATCAACTAAGAGTGAGGATGGTGGAGAGAGTGTTGGAAATTTGAGGAGAGAGGAAAACATATAATTAGGAGATAATGTCAATAGACTTGGAAATGTAGTAGGATTCCTGGCTCACATTAGGGGCTCTCTTGAGTTCTTGTAATGAATTTAAATTCAAATCTTTAGCATAATTGTTTATTTTCTCCACATCAAGCTCAGTAGCATAGTTGTAGGTGGGGAGCTGACAGAGATTTGGAATTAACTAAGGATGGGGTTTGGCAAGAGAGCAAGCAAAGGGACAGAAGGGAAAGGAAATGCATGCAAGGGCGTGGTTATATTGATTTGCCATGGAATTTAAGCTAGACGGGGAGGAATGATAAGACATGAGAATAAGGGACATTGAAAATGTGGAAAGTAAGATCAATGAATTTTGAGTTTATGGTGGGTCAAAGGAATTTTGGAGCTGGGGTTCTGGAGTAAATGTTTGATGTCATGAAACATCTATAAAGTGTACATTTATTGGGAGGTTTAGAAGAAACATGCTAAGCCTTTTACGGTTTAGCCTGAAAAACTGTGGAATTGCCCAAGTGTTCTATGATCTCAAACTGCCTTCCATCACTTTAAGAGTGAATGCCTGACTTGGTGGTAGAAACTTGCATGTTGGTGAGATGCTGCACGTGTATTTCATTAAATATTTAACATCTCAAAAGCTTGGCTTTTTCTTTCTTTCCTTCCCAGGTGACTTATTTGTAAAATATCTAATGCTTTCATACCAGATATATCAAAATAATTTGAAAATTTAATGATCACTTGCTAAAATTCTATTGTTTTTCTTGTTCTTTACTTTTTTCTTCCCATAATATACATATAGATGTTTCATGATGTCAAATATTTACTTTTAATACCCCAGCTCCAAAATTCTTTTGACCTACCATCTGTAAGGATTATAAAAATTTGTATTAGTGGGAAGATAATCTTATGTTTATGTAAAACTTGATGGAATGAAAACAAAATTATATGAAGTATCAATTTTTATGAGGCCACTAGATGGCTCTGTTGTCCTATTATTTAGGTATATACATTTAAATCTCTCGAAAGTTTTGAATTAAATATTATGCATCAATGAATTAATGTATATGTGGACAACATGAAAATATCAGTATATTTAATGACTCTACCAACCTACCCTCTGGACACCAGTTTTATATCCTAAATATCTATAGTGACTATTGAAAACCTTAGCTTCTCCTAGAAAGGAATGAATTTCTCCAGATTTCAAAAATAATTAATTTCTTAATTAAGTTTATATGCAAACTTAATGTATAGGTTTTTACCATACCAAATTAATCAAGTAAAGATTTAACTCATTTCCTGTTTGAAGTGTTTAAGTTAATACATTGTTAACGTGAAGTATATCAAAGTAGACAATGATTCTTTTGGAGAAATGAAATATTTCTGCTCAGTCTACTAGAGGTCAAGGATGTAGTGATATTCATCTTAACTCTAGTAGTACTTTGTATATTGTTTATGTTCAATTAAATGTTTGTTGAATGAGGAATATGGGATGATAAAAGTTAAAAAGAATTCTGGGAAATTATACATACACTTCAAAAGGAAAAATGAATTTCAGGATAGTATATTAAAGCATTTTTGCTTTGTCATTTTTGACAAATATTTTTTTGGCTAGGCACATCTTATCTCTGTCTTTGTCCCTGAAATTGAGATTTTTCTTTCCCCATGGGAATATATTTCAAATTTTATAATGGAGATCATTTCACAGTGAAAATTTTATGGCAAACTGTGGAGATGATTTTTATTAACCAATATTTATAATTGGAATGGATCTTCATTGTCTTGAGTCTCAGTATTAGTGGTTTATATTCTTCCTGTGATATCAGGTACTTTATATTTAATCCCTCCAAAAATTTACAGGACTTGTATAATGCTCTCTGAAAAATTTTAGCTTGAGCTGAATCTAGAAAAATCTTAGCATTCTTTTTTAAGAAGTAAAATAAAAGACTTCAAATGCTGCATAAGAATATTCCAATTTGATATATAAGATGTTTTAATAGTTATTTCGTAATTCTGTCTGAGTAAAATTACTGAATACCAACTATGTTTAGAACTAGACAAATGACTTTTGTATTTTTCTAGTTTAAAATCCTTTTTTCTGTATGATCATTTATATAAATGGACAGGGTCTCTTAGAAATCAGAAGGGTCCTGAAAGAAATTCCTGAAATTGAGGACTTAAATTTGATAAAAGCAGTAATAATTTTTGAATATTCTTTCTTTAGCACACTGGACAGAACTGACAGAAAGACTAAGAAAGAAAATTATATAAAATGAGTGTACACAAAAGGGGTTCTAAAAATAACGTTTACTTGTTGTACCTCAGGGAGGTAATAAAATGGTTATAGTTAATGTTTATTGAGTACTTATGTGCTCATTAATTAACTGACAACAGTTGTATGAGGAATATATAATTATCACCTCCATTTTACAGATGAGTAGATTGAGGCACAGAGAAAGCATGTAATTAACCTAATGTTAGAAATGGGATTTGAATGTAGTCTGACTGTCTCAGAGCCCACACTCTTAGTTGGTTTTGTGTTGTAAGGGAGAAAAATTATATTAGGTCTAGGATAAATCTGGGCTGAAATCCTTGGCTTTGCTACTTGTGTGATCTTGGGAAAGTTATCTATCTCTCCCAATCCTGTTTCCTAATTTGTAGAAGGAAACTAGCTGTATCTTCCTTTTGGTATTATTGTTAAGAGAATATATAGTAATTGTCTGGTGAATAGAAAACATTATTTAAAGGGTAGGGTTTTTTTGACTTACATTTAAAAGTTATTTTGCTAATTTTAATTTCTTATTAGGAATTCTTTATTGTTTAAAGTTTGAATTTATTTCTTGTTATTTAGAAGGACATAGAGTTGGGAGTCTTTGTATAATTGGGGATATATGCATCATTGTTTTTTTTTTTTTTTTTTTTTTCTGTTTTCCTAATCTATTTGCAATTGTTTGAGGAACCTCCATACCATTTTCCATAGAGGCTGCACCATTTTGCAGTCCCACCAACAATGTATGAGAGTTCCCTTTTCTCCGCAACCTTGCCAGCATTTATCGTTCAGAGTCTTTTGGATTTTAGCCATCCTAACTGGGGTGAGATGGTATCTCAGTGTAGTTTTGATTTGCATTTCCCAGATGCTGAGTGATGTTGAGCATTTTTTCATATGTCTGTTGGCCATTTGTATATCTTCCTTAGAGAAATGCCTACTTAGCTCTTTTGCCCATTTTTTAATTGGGTTGCTTGTTTTTTTCTTGTAAAGTTGTTTGAGTTCCTTGTATATTCTGGATATTAATCCTTTGTCAGATGTATATTTTGCAAATATTTTCTCCCACTCTGTTGGCTGTCTTTTAACTGTGTTAATTGTTTCTTTTGCTGTGCAGAAGCTCTTTAGTTTGATATAATCCCATTTGTTTATTTTTCCTTTGGTTGCCTGTGCTTTTGGGGTTGTATTCATGAAGTCTGTGCCCAGTCCTATTTCCTGAAGTGTCTCTCCTATGTTTTCTTTAAGAAGTTTTATTGTTTCAGGGTATATATTTAATTCTTTAATCCATTTTGAGTTGACTTTAGTGTATGGTGAAAGGTATGGTCTAGTTTCATTCTCCTGCATATTGAT
This sequence comes from Cynocephalus volans, assembly GCF_027409185.1. NCBI lineage: Eukaryota > Metazoa > Chordata > Mammalia > Dermoptera > Cynocephalidae > Cynocephalus > Cynocephalus volans. The sequence continues at coordinate 103,678,549 of NC_084468.1, read as the reverse complement.
ATCCAGTTATCCCAGCACCATTTGCTAAAGAGGCAGTCTCTTCCCCAGTGTATAGGATTGGTGCCTTTGTCAAAGACCAGATGGCTGTAGGTGTGTGGGTTGATTTCTGAATTCTCTATTCCATTGGTCAGTGTGTCTGCTTTTATGCCAGTACCATGCTGTTTTGGTTATTATAGCTTTGTAGTATAGTTTAAAGTCAGGTAGTGTTATGCCTCTAGCTTTATTTTCTTTTTTGCTCAGCATTGCTTTGGCTATGCATGGTCTTTTGTTATTCCATATAAATGTCTGGATAGTTCTTTCCATTTCTGAGAAAAATGTCATTGGAATTTTGATGGGGATTGCATTGAATTTGTATATCACTTTGGGTAGAATGGACATTTTCACTATATTGATTCTTCCAATCCAAGAGCATGGGATATCTTTCTATCTTCTTGTATCCTCTCTAATTTCTCTCAGCAGTGGTTTGTAGTTCTCATTATAGAGATTTTTCACATCATTGGCTAACTCAATTCCTAAGTATTTTATTGTTTTGGTGGCTATTGTAAATGGGCAGGCTTTCTTGATTTCTCTTTCTGCATGTTCACTATTGGAGAACAGAAATGCTACTGATTTTTGTGTGTTGATTTTGTATCCTGCTACTGTGCTGAAATCATTTATCAATTCCAAGAGTTTTTTTGTAGAGACTTTAGGCTGTTCAATATATAGGATCATGTCATCTGCAAACAGGGACAGTTTGACTTCATCTTTTCCAATCTGGATGCCCTTTATTTCCTTCTCTTTTCTGATTGCTCTGGCTAGTACTTCCAACACTATGTTGAATAGGAGTGGTGAGAGTGGGCATCCTTGTCTAGTTCCTGTTCTTAAAGGAAAAGCTTTCAGCTTTTCCCCATTCAGGATGATATTGGCAGTGGGTTTATCATATATGGCTTTGATTATGTTGAGATACTTTCCCTCTATACCTAACTTATAGAGGGTCTTTGTAATGAAAGAGTGTTGAAATTTATCAAATGCTTTTGCAGCATCTATAGAGATGATCCTATGGTCCTTGTGTTTTAGTTTATTAATATGGTGTATAACATTTATTGATTTACATATGTTGAACCAACCTTGCATCCCTGGGATGAATCCCACTTGATCGTGGTGAATAATTTTACGTATGTGTTGCTGTATTCTGTTTGCTAGTATTTTAGTGAGGATTTTTGCATCTATATTCATCAAGGATATCACCTGTAGTTTTCTTTTTTGGTTATATCTTTACCTGGTTTTGGTATCAGGATGATGTTTGCTTCATAGAATGAGTTTGGGAGATTTGCGTCTGTTTCAGTCTTTTGGAATAGTTTGTAAAGAATCAGTGTCAATTCCTCTTTGAATGTTTGGTAAAATTCTGCTGTGAATCCATCTGGGCCTGGGCTTTTCTTTGTTGGGAGCTTTTTGATAACAGCTTCAATCTCCTTTATTGTTATTGGTCTGTTCAGATTCTCTACGTCTTCATGGTTCAGTTTTGGGAGCTTGTATGTGTCCAGAAATTTATCCATTTCCTCCAGATTTGCAAACTTGTTGGCGTATATAATATAATAATTCCAATTTTTTTGAATTTGTTGAGACTTGATTTGTGACCTAATATGTGATTTATCTTGGAGAATGATCCATGTGCTGATGAGAAGAAGGAATATTCTGAGGTTGTTGGATGGAATGTTCTGTAGATATCTGCCAAGTCCAATTGGTCTAGAGTCTTGTTTAGATCTTGTGCTTCTCTACTGATTCTTTGCCTAGATGATCTGTCCAATATTGACAGTGGGGTGTTCAGGTCCCCTGCTATTATGGTATTAGTGTCTATTTCCTTCTTTAGGTCTAATAGAGTTTGTTTTATAAATCTGGCTGCTCCAACATTGGGTGCGTACATATTTATGATTGTTATGTCTTCTTGATGGATCAGTCCTTTTATCATTAAGTAGTGTCCCTCATTGTCTCTTTTTATGGTTTTTAGTTTAAAGTCTATTTTGTCAAATATAAGAGTAGCTACTCCAGCTCGTTTTTCTTTTCTGTTTGCATGGTAAATCTTTTTCCATCCTTTCACTCTTAGTCTATGTGAGTATTTATGGGTGAAGTAGGTCTCTTGAAGGCAGCATATAGTTGGGTCCTCCTTTTTAATCCAGTCAGCCAGTCTGTGTCTTTTGATTGGGGAATTTAAGCCTTTTACATTAAGAGTTGTTATTGAAAAGTGTTGATTTATACCTAGAATATTATTGATTGAACTTCCACAGTTTTTGTTTGTCTGAGAAATATACTATTTGCCCTTCATTTCGGAAGGATAGCCTTGCAGGGTAGAGTATTCTTGGCTGGCAATCTTTGTCTTTTAGTTTTTTTAATATATCATCCCATTCCTTTCTAGCTTTTAGGGTTTGTGATGAGAAGTCTGATGTTAGCCTGATTGGGGCTCCCTTATAGGTGATTTGATGCTTCTCTCTTGCAGCTTTTAAGATTCTCTCTTTGTCTCTGAGTTTTGCCAATTTGACTATAACATGTCTTGGAGAAGGCCTTTTTGGGTTGAATACATTTGGAGATCGTTGAGCTTCCTGGATCTGAAGATCTGTGATTTTTCCTATACCTGGGAAGTTTTCTGCCACTATTTTGTTGAATATGTTTTCAATGGAATCTCCATTTTCCTCCCCTTCTGGAATACCCATGACTCGGATATTTGAGCGCTTAAGGTTGTCTGATATGTCTCTCAGATTTTCTTCAATGCCTTTGATTCTTTTTTCTTTTTTTTGGTCTGCTTTGTTATTTCAAACAGCCCATCTTCAAGTTCAGAGGCTCTCTCTTCAACTTCTGCAAGTCTGCTGGTTAAACTCTCCATTGTGTTTTTTGTTTCGGTGAATAACTTCTTCAGTTCGGCAAGTTCTGCTACATTTTTTTTCAGGACATTGATTTCCTTGTACATTTCCTCTTTCAGGTCCTGTATACTTTTCCTCGTTTCATCATGATGTCTAGCTGAGTTGTCTTGTATCTTATTCAGTTTCCTTAGTATTATCACTCGAAATTCCTTCTCAGTCATTTCAAGGGCTTCTTGTTCTATGGGATCTAGAGCTTGAGATTTATTATCCTTGGGTGGTGTACTTTCTTGATTTTTCGTATTTCTGGTATCTTTTCTGTGATGTTTATTCATCGTGGCAGGGGTTTTCACAGTCCACAGGTTTGACACTATTGATTGACTAAGATGTTGCTGTGATTCCCAATTTGGTATGGCTACCTCAGTGACTACTAAGTTGGCCACTAGTGCCTTGCATGTGTGGTTGCCTCGGGTCTTGGGCCTCTCCGGAGAGCCACCTCTCTGGTCAGCTTGGACTCTACCGTGCTGCTGGGTGACGGGGCGGTACCGCAGGGTGTCGCTCCTGCTGCTGCTGCTTCCCCCGCTGCCGCCGGCTCCGCTGTTACTGGCTCCGTTGCTGCCGGCTCTGCTGCTGCCGGCTCCGCTGCTGCCCCTTCCCCCACTCCTGCCGCTGCTGCCGCTACCTCTGGTGCCGCTGGCCTCTCAGCGAACGGCTGCAGGCGAAAATGGCGGCGGCGGGGGCGGTGGCTGAGACGGCGATGCCCTTGTCTTCTCTGGAGGCTACAGCAGCGACGCTCTCACTCCCTCGCCCGTGTCCAGCAGGGTGGTGGATAGCGCACGGGGACGGAGCCTCCTCCTCTTCAGTGACTCAGAGGGATTTTTGCCCTCTGCAGTAGCCGCCGAGAGCCCAAATGACATTCTCTTAAAGCTTTCCAGGACACTTTTGCAACATGGTGGTCATTTGAAATATCAGTTCTTCATGTCCCTGTTTGGTTACTTACAGGGAGCTATTACCCCAGCAACTCCATTTGTGTCTCATAAAGGCTCATAGCACAATGACCTTTTGCAGCAAAAAGCTCAGGACAGGTTGGTTGGTTGGTTGGTTGGTTGGTTGGTTGGTTGGTTGGTTGGTTGGTTGGTTTTTTATTCCTGAAAACAGCTGGGAGCAACAGCTTCTCTCTGCAGTGTGCCCGTGAGTCAAGCAGCAGGAGGGGCCCCCCTATACGTCTTTGTTAATCAAATTAAATGATTTATAAAAATTTATACTTTTAAAAAATTTAAACTTATTTTTTTCTTTATTGCATGATAATTGTATGTATTTATGGGGTACAATGTGATATTCCTTTTTAATAAAATTTTTATCAATATACAATGTAGTTGAGTTTTGTGTCTCTTTACCAATTCCTCCTTTTCCTCCCTCCCTCTTCCACTTCTCCCCTCATCAACATCATATCTGTTCACTTGTCTTAACAAGTTCAAGGAATTGTTGTGATTGTTGTGTCTTCTTCCCCCTATTTATTTGTTTGTGTATTAATTAATTTATTTTTATTAGCTCCCACAAATAATTGAGAACATGTGGTATTTCTCTTTCTCTGCCTGGCTTATTTCACTTAATGTAATTTTCTCTAAGTCCATCCATGTTCCTGCGAATGGTAGTTTTTCATTTTTTTTTCTAGCAGAGTGGTATTCCATTGTGTAGATATATCACATTTTCCTTATCCACTCATCCAATGATGGGCATTTAGGCTGGTTCCAACTTTTGGCTATTGTAAATAGCTCTGCAATAGACATGGGAGTACAGGTAACCCTTCAACATGATGATTTCCATTCCTCTGGGTATACAACCAGCAGTGGAATAGCTGGGTCATATGGTAGATCTATCTGTAATAATTTGAGGAACCTCCATACCATTTTCCATAAAGGCCGCACCATTTTGCAGTCCCACTGACAGTGTAGCAGGGTTCCTTTTTCTCTGCATCCTTGTCAGCATTTATCATTCTCAATCTTTTGGATATTAGCCATCCTAACTGGAGTGAGATGGTATCTCAAAGTGGTTTTGATTTGAATTTCCTGAATGCTGAGTGATGTTGAGCATTTTTTTCATGTGTCTGTTGACTGTTCGTATATCTTCCTTTGAGAAATGCCTATTCAGCTTTTTGCCCATTTTTTAATTGGGTAACTTGTTATTTTGCTGTTGAGATGTTTGAGTTTCTTATATATTCTGGATATCCTTTGTCAGATGTATATTTTGTAAATATTTTCTCCCACTCAGTTGTCTTTTCACTCTTTTAATTGTTTCTTTTGCTGTGCAGAAGTTTTTTAATTTGATATAATCCCATTTGTTTATTTTTCCTTTGGTTGCCTGTGATTTTGGAGTTGTATTCATAAAGTCTGTACCCAATCCTACTTCCTGGAGTGTTTCCCCTATGTTTTCTTTATGTAGTTTTATTGTTTCAGGATGTGTATTTAAGTTTTTAATCCATTTTGAGTTGATTTTGGTGTATGGTGAGATGTACAGGTCTAGTTTCATTCTCCTACATATGAACGTCCAATTTTCCCAGCACCATTTACTGAAGAGGCAGTCTCCTCCCTGGTGAGTAGTCTTGGTGCCTTTGTCAAAGTTCAGATGGCTGTAGGTTCATGGGTTGATTTCTGGATTCTCTATTCTGTTCCATTGGTCTGTGTGTCTGTTTTTATGCCGGTACCATGCTGTTTTGGTTACTGTAGCTTTGTAGTATAGCTTAAAGTCAGGTAGTGTTATGCCTCTGGCTTTATTTATTTTTTGCTCAGAATTGCTTTGGCTATTCTTGGTCTTTTGTTATGCCATATGAATGATAGGATTGTTTTTTCCAATTCTGAGAAAAATGTCATTGGAATTTTGATGAGGATTGTGTTGAATCTGTATATCATTTTCGGTAGTATGGACATTTTCACAATGTTAATTCTTCCAATCCAAGAGCATGGGATATCTTTCCATCTTCTTGTGTCCTCTTTAATTTCTCTCAACAGTGGTTTGTAATATTCATCGTAGAGATTTTTCACATCCTTGGTTAAATTTATTCCTAGGTATTTTTTTTTTTTTTTTGGTGACTATTGTAAATGGGCTAGCTTGCTTGATTTCTTTTTCTGCTAGTTCATTGTTGGAGTATAGAAATGCTACTGATTTTTGCGTGTTGATTTTGTATCCCACAACTGCTGAAATCATTTATCAACTCTAAGAATTTTTTTGTAGAGGCTTTAGGCTGTTCTATATATAGGAATGTATCATCTGAAAACAGGGACAGTTTGATTTCATCTTTTCCAAACTGGATGCCCTTTATTTCCTTCTCTTCCCTGATTGCTCTGGCTGGTACTTCTAACACTATGTTGAATGGGAATGGAAAGACATTCTTGTCTTGTTCCTGTTTGTAAGGGAAAAGCTTTCAATTTTTCTCCATTCAGGATGATATTGACAGTGAGTTTGTCATATATGACTTTAATTGTGTTGAGATACTTTCCTTCTATACCCAATTTATAGAGAGTTTTTACCATGAATGAATGTTGAATTTTGTCAAATGCTTTTTCAGCATCCGTAGAGATGACATATTGTTTTGGTCTTTGATTTTATTGATGTGGTGTATCACGTTTGTTGATTTGCATATGTTGAACCAATCTTGCATCTCTGGGGTGAATGCCACTTGAACATGGTGTATAATTTTATGTATGTGTCACTGTATTCTATTAGCTGGTATTTTATTGAGGATTTTTGCATCTATATCCATCAAAGCTATTAGCCTGTAGTTTTCTTTTTTTGTTATATATTTGTCTGGTTTTGGTATCAGGGTGATGTTTGCCTTATAGAATGAGTTTGGGAGAATGACATCTGTTTCAGTTCTTTGGAATAGATTGTAGAAAATTGATATTAATTCTTTTTTAAAGGTTTGGTAGAATTTTGCAGTGAAGCCATCTGGTCCTGGGCTTTTCTTTGTTGGGAGACTGCTGATAACAGCTTCAATCTCTTTGATTGTTATTGATCTGTTCAGATTTACTGTCTTCTTGGCTCAGTCTTGGTAGTTTGTGTGTGTCCAAAAATTTATCCATTTCCTCTAGATTTTCAAATTTGTTGGTGTATAGCTGTTTATAGTAGTCTCTAATGATTCTTTGTATTTCTGAGATATCGGTTGTAATATCACCTTTTTCATTTCTCATTTTTGTTATTTGTGTCTTCTTTCTTCCTTTTTATTTAGCCTTGCAAATGGTTTGTCAATTTTATTATCTTTTCAAAAAAACAACTTTTTATTTCATTGATCTTCTGTATCTTTTTGGGGGGTTCTATTTCATTTAGTTCTGCTCTGATCTTAATTATTTCTTTCTGTCTACTAACTTTGGGTTTGGATTGTTTTTGTTTTCCTAATCCTTTAAGGGGAAGTGTTAGGTTGCTTACTTGCCATCTTTCCATTCTTCTGATGTGAGCATTTAATGCGATAAATTTCCCTCTTAGTACTGCATTTGCAATATCCCACAGGTTTTGGTATGATGTGTCATCGTTTTCATTAGTTTCAATAAATTTTTTGATTTCCTCTTTAATTTCTTCTTGGACCCATATGTCATTAAGTAGAATGTAGTTTAATTTCCATGTATTTGTATAATTTCCAGAGTTTTGCTTATTATTGATTTCTAGTTTTAATCCATTTTGGTATGAAAAAGTACATGGAATAATTCTAATTTTTTTGAATTTGTTGGGACTTGATTTGTGACCTAACATGTGGTCTATACTGGAGAATGTTCCATGTGCTGATGAGAAGAATGAATGCTCTGAGGTTGTTGGATGAAATGTTCTATAGATATCTGCCAAGTCCAGTTGATCTAAAGTGTTATTTAGATCATGTGTTTCTCTGTTGATTTTTTGCCTAGATGATCTGTCCAATGTTGAGAGTGGGGTGGTCAGGTCCCCTAGTATTATGGTGTTAGTTTCTGTCTCTTTCTTTAGGTCCATTAGTGTTTGATTTATAAATCTGGCTGCTCTGACATTTGGTGCATATATATTTATGGTTGTTATGTCTTCTTTTTGGGTAGATCCTTTTGTCAGTATATAGTTGCCTTCTTTACCTTTTTTTATGGTTTTTTGGTTTGAAGTCTATTTTATCTGATATAAGAATAGCTACTCCAGCTTGTTTTTCATTTCTGTTTGCATGGTATATCTTTTTCCATCCTTTCACTCTTTTTTTTTTTTTTTTGTCTTTTTTGTGACCGGTAAGGGGATTGCAACCCTTGGCTTGGTGTCGTCCGCACTGCGCTCAGCCAGTGAGCGCACTGGCCATCCCTATATAGGATCTGAACCCGCAGCGGGAGCGCTGCTGCGCACCCAAGTGCCGCACTCTCCCGAGTGCGCCATGGGGCCGACCCCATCCTTTCACTCTTAATCTATGTGTGTCTTTACAGGTGAGGTGAGTCTCTTGAAGGCAGCATATTGTTGGGTCCATCTTTTTAATCCAATCTGTCAGTCTGTGTCTTTTTAGTGGGGAATTCAGTCCTTTTACATTGAGTTATAATTGAAAGGTGTTGGTTTACTCCTGGCATTTTACTGATTTTTGTTTGGTTGTTTTAAATAACATTTGTTCCTTTCTTTCTGATTTACTGTTTGTCTTCTATGTTTGTTGGTTTCTTAGGATGGTAGGTCAACTTTTCTTTTCCTTTCTCTCTTTATTGTTAGCATTTTTATTTTACTGGTGGGTTTTGTTCTTTCTTGAGTATTCATGGTAGTGATGGTTGTTTTTCAGGTACCAGACCCAGTACTCTCTTGAGAATTTCTTGTAAGGCTGGTTGTGAATTAAATTTAATGATTTATAAAAATTTATACTTTTCTTCTAACACTTAAATTTAAGAAAATATGCCATGTTAAAACTGTCATCTTTGCCTAGTTCCATCTTCCTTCCCTAGTTATTTATTGTTAAATTAACTCAATAATTATGAATTGAGCACTTACTATGTGATCAGAGACTAGACACATAGATGTGGGGATACATGTTTTCTCTGGTCTGGGCTCTTCCCATGGCCTGCAGTCATCAGTCTGTGCAGGTTATTAAGTGTCCTTCTCGTCCCAGATGCTAGGTCCCTTTGGATTTAAAAGCTTGTTCTTAGTGATTTCTGTAGTTTCCCTGGATAATGGGAGTTTTACGTGTTCTCTTGTGTCTCTGTGGAACCTGTGCAATCTCAGGCCATCTATGATATGATGTGGTATTTTTAATATTTGGAGAAGGAAAACCTCCACTATTGCTGGGCAGAATAAATGGAGGAGGTTGCTGCTCTGCAGAGTTTTAAATGGGTAATAGGATGCAGCTTTCTCAGCACCATTCTGTAACCAGCTGAGCTAACTGGCCAGCCCTAAGACACAGCTTTCTCTAGTGTTTGATCCTCAGTCTTAAAGAAGATCTCTTATCCTTTCATTTTCAGGGCTCAGCTTGGTGGCAAGGAGGAAGGGCAGGGGGGAGAAGAAACCCAAACTCATGTTTACCTTTCTTCTCTTTTTCTAGTATTCCTTCATCCCCGGCCAGGCAACTTCAGTCTGGGAGTGGAATGGGAAGGTGATGGAGGGGAGGTGTAGGTTGGCTTTCCATTTATTTTTTTTTTCTAATCTATTGTTTATGATTTAAGTCTTGGCTTTAGGTACATTCTTAAAAATTATTAAGAACCCCAAAGTCCTTTTGCTTATAAGGGTTGTATCTATCAATATTTATTGTATTAGAAATTAAAATTGAGAAATTTAAAAAAATAATGAATTTGAAAATAACAAACACAAACCCATAGAAAGACCACAGTTTTAATGACATAATAACTCTATTTTCCAAAACAAAAGAATATTAGTGAGAAGGGTGGCATGTTTGCAAATCTCTTTAGTGTTTGCCATAATAGAAGAGAGCTGGATTCTCATATCTATTTCTGCATTCAATGAATTTTGATATGTTGTTTTTGTTGAGGTATATTAAGAAAATCTGGCTTACACTGATACATATTTGGGAAAGGAAAGTATATATTTATAGCCTTTTCAGATTATTGTGGATATTTTTTGTTGATACTACACCAAAACTCAACACGTACTATTTTCTTAAAGAATATTACAATGTGGAATCTGAAACCAAATCATTGAACTTTTCATGCTCTACTACATTAAAATCTACTGTTTTATCTTACTCTGAGAATGGATCTATTACCATTATAATGATTATAACATGTATAATGATCTAGTACATTAGTTATTTGGAAAATATTGGTTCACTGAGTTATGTAGATCTCATCAGAAAGGTCTTTAAATATGAATATGATGTCACAGGGTAGCCAATATAAGCTCTACGAAATTTTGATTTTCACTTGAAAGCTCAAATTTTATCATTGGCAACAGATACTGTCAATTGTTTTCTTTGAGGTGACAGGCTCACTTTGTCCATTTTTAAGAAAATGTCTGCCAGTTGCTCAAGTTGGAATAACCATAGTTCTCTGTGAGTCACTTTCTGAAGTAAAAATGATGTTCCACAAATAAAGTGGCTAGTTCGATTTGCAACTCAAACAGTTGCTCAAGTGCTTTTCCTGGAGACAACCATCTACTTCAGTATGTAGCAGAAGTGCTTTAGGCATGCTTCACATTTTGTCAAAAAGAATAGTAAAAAGACATACACTCAAGGATTGAAATGTAATAATATTAATAATTTTTACTGCTTCATAAAGGACATCCTTGAGTGACACTGACTTAAAATATGAGTGTGTGATGATGAAGAATACAATGACTATCAGTACAGATTTATTCTACTGCCTTGTTTTATATTGAAGCACCAGCAGTTTTACCCATTATTCCTATTGCTCCATCAGTGAAAATACCAACACAATAACAAGGGCATATAATGAATTAGTATTTACCTTGCAGACCCCCTGAAGGGGGGGGGTGGGGACTCAGGTCTTCCAGGGGTCCACAGATTATACTTTTAGGACTACTGTACTAAAGGGCTCAGACTCTACACCATGACAGAAGTCTAATCTATTAGTTAATTTCCTGTTTAATTTCCAATATGTGATGCTAAAGTCTGCTATTGTTTAGATCTCTTGCTTCTGTGCTCTTCCCACCAGAATGGACACTGTTGGTCCTGGATATTTACAGACTTTTTTTTTTTTTAATTATAAATTATTGTTGTTAAGAAATACATGCACTTGGAAGTAAAAATTCAAGTATTCCTTTTAGGTACCACATTCTAGCTGCACTTATCAAAGGTAACTCACTTTTACCCTTTCTGTTTAAGTTTTACTGATTACCTCCATAATTTCAATTACCCTTTTACCTTAATTTCTTGATTTGTCAATTGAAAACAGTATCTGTTATATCCTCACATGAAGGATGAGACATTTAGGTCATTTATACTATTGTTCCTCATTTACACTCTTGTTGATTTTCCTAATTTTTGAGCATATATTTATATTTTTATTTTTGTTTCTAGCTCTTCTTTTGGTTATATTTGTAGCTTTAAATAATGTTTCTAGACATCAATTTCTGCTAAACTTAACAAAGGCCAAAAACAGACCAGGGTGACTGTTCTTTGCAGGTGGATCCCAAAGAGATGTGAGAGAGGTTGAGCTATTTAAGCCCAATTTCTTTCTTTTTTTTTTTTTTTGTCTTTTTTTTGTGACTGGTAAGGGGATCGCAACCCTTGGCTTGGTGTCGCCCACACCGCGCACCCCTGGCGCTCCCGGAGCGCCGCTGCACTCCCAGCACTGCACTCTCCCGAGTGCGCCACGGGGTCGGCCCTTTAAGCCCAATTTCTGTTTCCAGTTTTACCACTTAGTAATTCAAGGCTCTCTTGTGGTAGAGTAGGTGAGCAAAAGAGACATTCAAATGTTACAATAACTGATGTACCTCCACATGGTAAAATAAAGCAAGGGAAAAAGCAGTACCCTCTCTCCCACTCCTTGCCAATGATCACATTTCCACTGACAGATCAGAAAATTGAGGCCCAAAAAGTCACCTACCCAATGTTACTTAGTTAAGAACAGATGTTAGACTGCAGTCCAGTCTATCCTCTTTGGTATTCTAATTGTACTGAGGACATCCTTGCAATTAATTGGGGATAGAAACAATATGGTTTTATCATGTTGATCATAGGTGGGAGTGAGAATTTACAATATTACATTTTCATAGCTTTTTATTTATTTTAAAATTATAACCTTTGCATTCTTATAAATTTACCAATTTATTCATGTGTATGTAAAGTAACCTTTATTATTGATAGTGTATTTGTTTTGTGAGCTTTTAAAAGTTTTTTTTTTTTGGTTTTGTAGAATATCAGTTAAGTTCTGAAATGATACACTTAAGCATTAGGAGTATATATTATTTTTAGCTTGCATTTCTGTTTAAAGTGGTTGAACTTGAAAAAAAAATCAAATTGAGAATATTGTTTACCAAATAAAGAAAAGAAGACCCATCTTCTCTGGCCCAACTGTATAAATTATGCATAATATTTAAGGGCAAGGTCTGGTTTCTTTCAGATATTGACTTGATATAGTGCATTTTGGCATCAGAAATGTAGACAGCAGGCATTTCCTACACTTAATTTATTCCTTTATAACCAAGAAGTAGCTTAATGTAGATAGTTTTATGTAAGATTTGTCACAGATGCTGTGTGCTTGGAGATGTCTCACATTTCACTCAGTTTAATTCAATTTTCTGTATGGAAGAATGTGGGCAAATATATTCTTCCTATCAGTATCTTGGAGACTTCATGCTGTGAGTATTTAATTTGTGAAATTTGCTTTGACTTCCTTGAAAGGGAATGCTGAGTAAATGTGATGGTAATTTTATGTGTCAATTTGACTGGGCCACAAGAAGTCCAGATAACTGATTGAACATTATTTCTGGGTGTGGCGGTGAGGGTGTTTCTGGATGAGATTAGCATTTGAATTGGTAGACTGAGTAAAGCAGATGGCCCTCCCCTACATTGATGGGCATCATCCAATCCATTGAGGGCCTGAATAAAACAAAAAGATAGAGGAAGGTCAAATTAACTCTGCCTGGCTGCTTGAGCTGGAACATTGATCTCCTATCCCTAGTGCTGCTCCTGGTTCTCAGGACTTCAAACCTGGACTGGAATCTACACCATTAGCTGTCTGGCTCTCAGGCCTTTGAACTACAGCACTGGCTTTCCTGGGTCTCCAGCTTGCAGATGTCAGATCATGGTCTTCTTATCCTCTAAAATCATGTTAGTCAATACTTTATAATAAGCTTTTCATTATATATCTCTATCTCTATCTGTCTGTCTAATTATCCATATAAATATCTAATCATCTCTTGTTGGTTCTATTTCTCTGGAGAACAGTAAATGAGATATTTGACTTGAATTTGGCAAGTTGAATGGCTTTTCTTATTGACACTGGTCATGATTCCTCTTTCTCTAAGAGATGCTTCAAAGGAGATGGTGAGCATGTAGCTGGTTCCAATTTTAGAGATTTATTAATCTTTGTATGTATAACTTTTGTGAATAGACTGAGAAGTGATAGAAACTCAAAGATTAGAATAGTTACAAGATTAATGGAAGAAGGTGCAAGGGGAGGTTAAAAAATACATTTCATATACCAATAAATGAATAATTTTACTCTAACATTTGTTAACAGCACTGACTGTATAAGAGAACTCTTATAGACAACAAATTGGTAACAATAAATGGCAAGAAATAGTAGTAGCACTGAATGGCAGAGAAGTAGCTCTCAAATTCTGTTAGGTATCCTTGGCTACAGGTGAGACGCTTTCTCAAAGTAGACTCTATATTTTCTTGGGGATGAAATCAATGTCACACTGTGTGTACTATTCAGAGTTCTCCAGAGAAATGGAACCAATAGGAGATATATGATTTATTATGAGGGATTGGCTCACATGCTTATAGAAGATGAGAAGTCCCTTGATCTGTAGTCTGCAAGCTGGAAACTGGGTGAAGTTGGTAGTGTAATTCAGTCTGACACTGAAAGCCTGAGAACCAGAGGAGTGTATGGTATAAATCTTAGCGCAAGGGCAGAAGATGAGATGAGATGGCCCATCTCAGTCAGTGAGCTGTGTGTGGGAGGCAAGCCTATGGGCAATTCAATTGATGCACCTAGACAGGGTGGTTGCGATATGTGAAGATCTGATGTCTAGAAAAGACAGGAATTGGAATAGAGAAAAGTAAGTATGTGGAGAACGAAGATAAATGTCTAACTTCATCCCCCCACCCCCTACTTTTTTTTTTGCAGAGATTGTTTTTCTAGATATTTAAAAAGGAGAGACTAGCTAACACCTTTTAAATCTTGAAAGAAACAAAGGTGCCCATTTGTGGTGAGCAGAACAGAGTACTGGGAATGAGAAATGATAAAATCAAAGTAACAGCTGTGTGGTTCTCATTTTCTTATTCTAGGGTCCCATGAGTGACCTAGGAACTGCTTTACATCTATTATAACCAAGAAAAATCACTATAAGCAAAACCTAAATTTAGAAGGATCTGTGAAAGGTTACATTATATTTTAAAGAAAACCTTATTTCTTACATAGAAGTTTCCATCCATCTCTCTATTTTGAATTATGTTAGTCATATTTATGTTTTATAACCACCTCTCACTCACCCCCAGGCAAAAACAATCAAATACCTACTTATTACCTAAAATCACCAGGCCAGCCCAAATTCATTTTCTTATCAGAGTTTATTGTTGTACACATTAGGTACCATGCTACTATCAGAATTATATGCAGGTTTTTTATTTTAAAAAACTCAGAGAAAAAAATGTTTCCAGTAGTTTTCATTCAATGTGAATGACGAGAATATTATAGCTATAAACATTGAAATAACCATTTCATTTCTTCCTGAGGAAGTTTCACATTTGAAACAACGAAAAAGGGAATTCTATACAAAGCTAGTTTTAAATCACATTATCTTTCGTTCTTTCCTCATGTGTATTTATGTTACTTTCAGAATAGCATAACAACCATCTGGAGTATATAATATGGAAAGTATGCATGTCGTCTAGAATTTGATGCTGTCTCCAAGACACATTGAGTGGTCTAAAATTCTTTCAAAGGTTTGCTGCTGCTGTAGGTAGCATAATACATATATTTGTGAATGAGTAAATTCTGGAATGCTTTCTTCCTTTTCTCTCCTTTCTTTTAAGCATTAAGTATGCTTTTGACATTATGTTAAAAGGTGAGTTGTTCAGTCAACTAGGTTTTACCTACATAAAATTAGGCCATTAGCAGCTTTGTTTAGAAGTTCAAGTGTACATCTCATCATTAGAGCATAAATGTATCAGTTTCTTTTTTTTTTCTTTTATCAGCAGAAATGTTGCCAAGTAAAAACATAACACTGTATGTAACTGCTGGAGCCTATTTTGTCTATGTTTGACTCTTTTAAGCCAGTTTTCTTAAATTAGTGGTGTTGAAAGACTATGATAATTTTCCTAACATGTTTGGCATGTGCGGTTTCAAAAGGGGCATCAGTAACACGAGGACTAAGTTTACCATATTTGTCCAAATGACTTTGATTTTGCTTCTACAGTCAGGAGTCTTAAAAATTAGTTCTTTCTCCAATTATCTCTGTTAAAAGTTTGTTTAAAAATTAGTGTATACTTCGGGTACATAAAACTTTAAAAATATTTAATTAGCAATTATAATGTAAATTAAAAATTTTATAAAAGGTGGAATTATTTCACAATTTGTTTTCTAATTAGTGAATAAAGGATAGAGTTTAGTTTTAGACATTATAATGACAATGAAAATATCTGGGTTACAGATTTTTCTGCATACCTTTTTTTTCTAATTACACCTTTGAAAATATTTTATAAAGGTTTGTAATTGTAGCAAAGAATTTATTT
This sequence comes from Cynocephalus volans, assembly GCF_027409185.1. Lineage (NCBI taxonomy): Eukaryota > Metazoa > Chordata > Mammalia > Dermoptera > Cynocephalidae > Cynocephalus > Cynocephalus volans. Next base: position 103,662,871 of record NC_084468.1, on the reverse strand, counting down.
ACTACTAAAATTTTATGTGTATGTACAGTATATTTAAAAAGCAAGTAATAACACAAGAAAATGAGTATGACTTACTCTTTTCTTTTCTGAATACTTTATTAATCATATATATCATTTAAAATTTAAGTGTAAATATATTTCAAAAACCATGCCTTGCTCACCTTTGAACTTCCTATATTTAATTTAGTAGGTAATCTATAAATTTAACTATGCTCTGTTATCTTTCAAAAGACTGGAAATATTTTCAAAAATGTAACTCTGCCCTGCTTATGTTTCTCTGCCTTGTATCAAAAGTATCATTGCAAATATTGGATTATAAATCATATATTAATTTGCTTTTTGTTATAAATCTCTACATTACACAATTTTATTTTGAGTTACGTGGAAAATGTAGTTTTTCAATAATTTAAATGTCAATAGTCTGAACACATAATCTAGAAAAACTGTCCTTGATTTTCACTTAACAAGTTTTGCTCTGGGGAACATTAAAAAAAAAGCTATTCACATTTAAAAGTCAATCTGTTTCTGGAGATGACATGTACCTCGGACTCTTTGCATGCATTTCTGTAGAACTAGTGAGGGCTACTGGAATAGATTTGCAGTTTACAGCAAATGGACACAGAGTTCTCAGTGATGTATCTTTAGACCCCTATAATTTCTCTCTTATAGAGGATTTGGTCAGTACACTTTACAGTATTATTTATTGTTCTGGTATACTCAGTGTGTTTCTATTTACCATCCAACAGCATTACAATATGTATTTCAGCATAATAGTTACATTACAATGGAGTTAGCAATTTTTACATAAATGCACTAGACTATATAAAAAATCAATTTTTTTTTGCTATCGCACTTATCTTTCTTGTTTTAGATAAAGTTCATATATAACTTTTCCACTCTCTGATCTAGCACAAATTATAATTTACAATTCTTTTTAAATACTTCAGTGGATTTAAATTTTGGCAGGCATTTTTCATGGGTGTTAGGCTTTTGACATTTTATGCTACATTGCGATGTTTATTTCGCTTCTTGTTTTGTAGGACACTTTATAGAATCAAAAAATAAGAAAACATCATACAGGCAAACAATGGTCTAAAAATCTACAGACACAATCTTAGTTGATATACAAAAGTGTAAATATTACTATGAAATGGAACGGTTCTGCATTTGTGTTTGGTATTTATGTTGGTTGCAATTGAGTTCCACATGAATGCACAGTAGTCTACAATAATCCCACAGGCTCAGATATGGGTTTAGGGAAAGGCCATAGGCCTCAAGGCTTGTAACAGATACTTTTTCTTTTTTCTTTTTCTAATCATCCACATGCCAGCACATGGAAGGAACTTTGTTCTTTTTTCTTGTTTGAAGAGGTATATTTTTCAACAGCCTTTTGGTAGCTTCTGGAAGCTTTGGAAAAGGTGCTTTTTACATGGAAGATGAATTCTCAAGTTTCTCTCAGTGCTATCTCACTTTCTGCAGCTCCTGTCTCAGCCAGGATGGCAGAGGCTGTCCCAGTTTGTGCAGCAGCTTTGAGAGTTCCATGTTGTGATCTCGATAGTAGCTTGACAGAAATGCTCTGCTCTGAGGAGAGAAGAGGAAATAAAATTATTTTATTTTGTTTATTTAAGTATATTTTACATACTTTGACTATGTTTAAATAATTATCAAGTATACCAGATCTGTATTCAAGTGTATATTAAGCAGGTGGAGTATTTATTTCAGCACATCCTATAATGTTTTGTTGACAGTGTTGGTGAGGGGTACTGACATTTTTCTCTACTAGGAGGTGAGGAGAACATCATGGTGACAGTACTGCCTCCTCCCACCTGTCTTACAAATTTGTATTTCCATGACCTCTATGGAGCCTTCTTTACTCCTGCCTCCTCTCTGGACACTATTTGCAGAAAATCAGCCTCTTTACTCCCTCAAATAAACCCAGTATGTATTACACAGTATCCTTTTTGAAAGATCTAGAAGAATTGATATGCTGAAAAATTGTATTTTTATCTTTCTCTACCACCAAATTTATTATTATATCTCAGTATGTCTCTGTTATACTGGAGAAAAATGAAATGCTAAGAAAGATATTCTGCAATGTCTTTTAGACATTTTAGTTTTAATAAATATATAGGGAAGCAGCTTTGACATAAGTGAAAATGATGTATTTTGTATTACTTTTTTGAAATACTATAGAAATTGCCATTCAGTTTCTTTTAATGTATTATGATTGTTTTCACAGTGCTCTGAAGGTGTATTTTAATAATCAACCAAAGAAAACTGTAGTTCTGTGAATGCAATTTCTTTATCAAAACAAAAGAACCCCTGTCCCATGCCTTCTATATAGAATTTAATTATGGGCTTATTGAGGACAGGCTCACTCTCTGTCAGGCTAGGCACAAAAAATGGTCTTCAACATTTTGTTAGATAAAAGTATTCAAATAAGTTTAGATCACCTTAGGATTCTCAGACCACTGTGGGATTCTCAGTTAACATAATGTATTAAACATTGTGGGGAAAAATCCCAAATAATATTTTAATTTCTGATTTCTAAAAAATCCTTACAAATCATAATCTATTTGCATTCATATATCCAAACTAAATACTAATCAGACTTATAAAATAAAAATATTATTAATAAATCTGAATATATATGAAATAAGCATTAAAGTAAAAATACAGGGTAGACAAACTTAGAAAATTGTGTCATTAAGTAATCACGATGTTACCATGCTAAACAGAATAAACATGAAGTGCTAGATACATATCACAGTGTGCATGTTTCCATTCCCAAGAGCTTAAATTATCTGCTAGTATGTTAGACATTTGGGAAATATATTAATTCTTTCACCTTATTAGCATACTAATAGTTTAAAGCTTAGTATATTATATCAGTAATTAATATTATCACTCAGGCCACATTTATTACTACAGAGTGACTGAGGCAATGGAAAAAAATAGAATTTTTTTGGTCCTATTTTCAATTTCCAGTCGATATATTTCCCATCTTGGTTTCAGTTAGTATTTTTAGAGCTGAAATTTCTATGCAGACATCATTCTTTTCAGAATGAGATGTTATCTTGTTGTTCTGATTAAAAATGGCAAATTCTGTTGTTTTCTTTTATTCTTGAATGAATATGAGTAGATCATTGGAAAAATCAAAACAAGAAATCTAGATGTACTGAAATTCAAATGTCACTTTTAATTTTTAGAAAGGCTGAATTTTGACTTTAACCACTTTTCTGAGAAAACAGATATGATATTATATATCATTTGGCTTATTTAGTTTGTATTTTTTAGCTCTGTACTTACATCAGAATCCATTGGAGGGTATTTTCTTCCTTTACTCTTTCCAAGGCATTTTGTTTTACCTTCTTCTAATAACTGACACCAGAAACCTTTATGAGAATCAAAACTTAAAAAAAAAAAAAAGTATTTTTCAAGCAGTTTATAAGATATACTGACCAATAACATAAATATTTTTATTTGGATATCAAACTATAACCAGAAAAACTGGAATTTTTTTTACAACATCTCTTTGCATGAAGTCTTTTGGCATACTTCTGAATTCTCAGTCCATCTGTCATATTTGTGAGTTTGCCAAATTCCTAATAGAAAAACTGTCAACAGAAGGTCTCCTATTAATAGAAATTAATAAGGCTATTTCTTTCATCTGGAAGGAAAAAATTCATAAATTTCAAGCCCATGCTTTTCCTTTGTAGGGTTTAAAAATGACAAGTCTGGCTTTATCCACGTCTATGGATTTAGATGGTATGTGTACCATACAACTACCGGATAAGAGAAGAGAAAGGGTTTTGGTGTGACACGGAGTGATTACTTTCAGGATTCTCTGGCTGTAATCCATTTAATTTTTTTCCAGAGCTACTTTCTTCTTTTGGTATGAGCTCTGTATTAAAGTAACAGCACCTATACATGGGACTGTCATGCCATAATTATAATAAAAATAATGATAGCACATTATATTTTAGTTTACCAAAATATTTCATATAACTTCCTCATTTGAGCCTTCATTACAGCCCCATAAGGAAATGGTGTATAGGATTCTTTGCACTTTACAGCACTTAGCATAGTGTTTGGCTGTTATGAACTTTCAAGAAATATTAGTTGAATATAAAAGGAAGTAGAAGAAAATGTTTGTTGAGGTTTATTTATCTTGGACTATATACTTTTGCAGAATTCAGTTCATGACTCAAGTCTAGGCCTCCTGACTAGGTTCAGGGCTTTTTCTTATTCACTTGTGTCTGGGTATGTTTTGTATTATTAATTGTAAATAAAATAATAATTTTCATGCCTAGATATAAAAGTGAAATAGTCAATAATGATAATTCTTTCACATTGCTTTTGTTATTCAATGAAACGACTGCCGTTATTCTCTCTTAGAAAGAATTATCATTTAGGGTCACTTTTTCCTTTTGTTTTTAATCTGTACTATTTCTCAGAATGCTTAAAATTATAGTGTGAACAATGAACAACTGTAAATTTAAATAAAAGCATTTAAATTAACATAAAAACATGAAATACCTAGGGATATATTTAACAAAAATTGTGTGCCCAGTCTACTACTGAAAACTACAAAATATATTTAAGAGAAATTATAGAAGACCTAAACAAAAAAGGGAGCTATACCATGTTCATAGATCCTATGTAGAAATGTAAAGGACCTAGAGGAGTTAGAACAGTTTGAAAATATAAAGTTGATGATCTTATACTATTTAATTTCCAGATTTACTATAATGCTACAGTGTTCAAGGCTGTGTGGTATTGGCATCAATGGACTGATAGAACAAAATAAAGAGTACAGAGATAGACCCACACATCTATGGTCAACTGATTTTCTAAAAACAGGTGCCAAAGTAATTCAGTGGGAAAGGATTAGTATTTTAATCAGTTTGCACTAAAAAAATTGGATATCTATATGGGAAAAAAAGAAACATTGACCCTTACTTTACACTGCATATAAAAATTAACTTGAAATGAATCATTGACCTAAACCTTACAGGTAAAACCATAAAAATTCTGGAAGAAAACAGGAAAAAGCACATAGAAAATTTTTGTAATCTTGGGTTAGGCAAAGATTTCTTAGGATAAACCATAAAAGAAAAATAGTGGTAATTTTGATTTCATCAAAATTTAAAATGTTGCTCTTTTAAAGACACTCAACTCAATATAAAAGACAACAATGCCAATAAAATTGGGTAAAAGATTGGAACAGACATTTCACCAAAGAACAAATGTGAATGATCAATAAGCAAATGAAAATTTGTTCAATATCATTAGTCATTAGAGAAATGCAAATTAAAATTACAAATGAAATAGCACTACACACTCACCAGAATGACTGAACTTAAAAAGACCAATACCAAATACTGGCAAAGACATGCAACAAGTAGAATGTCTACCTTGTTGGTAGAAAATAAAAATATGACAGCTACTTTGTAAGATTTCTTGTAAGTTTAAATACATAACTACTACATAACTCACCAACCCCATTTCTAGGTATTTATTTACTCCAGGGAAATTTATATATATGCCCATGCAAAGATCGTTACATAAATGTTCATAGCAGCTTTGTTCATGATAGCCCCAAAGTGAAAACAGCCTTTCTGTCCATCAACTGGTGAAAGGATAAATTGTGGCGTATCCATAAAATGGAGTACTTAGGAAAAAACTGATTACTGACAGATGTAACAACATGGAGGAATGTCAAAAAGCATTATGCTAAGTGAAAGGAAGTAGATCAGTGATTGCCAGGGGTCAAGGGTAAGGGGAAAGGATTGACTGCAAAGAAGCATGAGGAAACTTTATAGCCTAATGGAAAAGTTCTATATCTTGATTATGGTGGTGCATACAACTGTATACATTTGTCAAAATTTATTGTACAATCTTAATGGGTGAATTTTATCATATGTAAAGTTATACATCAATAAAACTGATTTAAAATTATAGTGTGATTTAATGTTTGTATGTATGTATGTATGGGGGTGGTCTATATGTAACTAATTTTGTACAGACGATAGCCCTATGAAAAGAATGTAAACCTAGATCTCTGCCTCTGTATTGCTTTGGGTATTAGAGGCAATAAAGTAATCATATCCCACTTATGCAAAGCCCGTTTCTCATAACTATTAAAGCAATTGTGTAAGATCAGGACATAACACGATATGTTTTCATGCTGTTTACATTCTTTTTTGAATCAGTAAGGCAACTGAATAAATTAGTTCCATATTCAGAGTTACAAGGAGCGCATTAATAAAGAGTACGTAATTTAAATAATCTATACACGAAAGCCTTTGAGAAACTCTAATGCAACAACATTTCTGGAGGTTTGTTATTGATATAATATTTTTCATTAACATTTTGCTATCGGCAATTCCCACAATTGAATTCTGACTCATTTTAAATATTCAAGTGATCACAATTCAGAACCAGACCAGCTACTGTGTTTTTACTAATACACCTCACTGTACATACATGATTGGAACATACATATGCGCTATGTTAAACTGAGTAGCCTTCTGAGAGATTTTCTGAGATTTATCTAAGAAACACTGAACTTCACATGTTTAATTAAGAATCAGAAGAAAAACAGGTTTTTATTTCATCTGTGCTAACTGATTAGATCTTATGCAGTAGGGCATCATGCTTGGCTTTATTGAGAAAAAAAAAATGCATGTGTGTGGCTGGCACCTCACCCAGGCATCTGGGTGCATAGGTTCTTAGGCCATTGTGTAAGTGTGTCAGTACGGAAATAAGGAGAGGAAGGAAGTAGGGAGGTCATGTCTCCTCTCCAGGTGGCCTGAGTGACTGGGTCTGGTTCGCCATAGAGAACAGTCACAGATAGAAGGTGAAGGGACTGCTGCTGATAAAGGGCCTTGTAAGTTTGGAAACACAATCAATACTATTTTAGAGCCCAAGTGAGGAAGTTTGACAGAAGATGGGAGAAAGATCTCCCTACATCCATTGAGAGCAGCAGTTGTCCCTCTGGAGAATAGCCTCGGTACCACTGATGTCTTGTGAAACAACAAGGAAACGACCTTTTTATGTAGGCACTGGTGGCCATGATCTTGGGTGGGCCCCTCCTTTCAAGGCTTTCAGGAAGTGAAAATTTCAGAGGAAGTGTTATGTGTTGTTTAGTGTTTGTCTCTTGCGGCTACTACCCTATCATGGAGTTAAGGATACTTTATCATTGTGTCGCCAGAGTTAGGCACATAATAGTCATTCAATATAAATTCATTGGATTAAAGAGTAAAACAATGATGGACCAGAATGATTCTTAATCTTGTGTGGAATATCACCTGGGGATGTCTAGAAATTACTGGAAGATATTTGTGGGCAAGAGCACCAAGATACTCCAATGATTCAAACTATAACCAGTGATGTTTCTATATTAATGAAAATGTAACCTTAATTCTCCCTTCAGACAGGTGAATTCTAGGGAATATTCAGATTACATTTAGAAGGTTAATGTATATCTGAAATGCCTTTAAATTGAAATAACATTTCCATGAGAGAATACTGAATTGCAAATAGGGTAGATAAATTCAAAATCAAAATACCATCATTTAGGTGTTACAAATATAGGACAAGTACAGAAGTTTTCTTATCAGTTCTTTCCTAACAAACATACCTTTATGATTTGATGATTCATATTACTGGTACACATTTTATTTTTAAAAGCTTTATTGAGGTATAATTTATATATCATAACATTCATCTATTGTATGCGAACAATTCAATTGATATTTAGCAAATTTATGTAGTTGTACAGCTATCACCACAATCCAGTTTTAGAAAATTTCTTCCACCCTGCAAAAAGCTCTAGAGTCCACTGCAGTCAATCTCTTCTGTCAAACCCATTCCTAGGCAAGCACTTACTTCTGACTATAAATTTGTCTTTTCTGGACATTTTATTTTTTTTACCCTGGGATTACTATACCAAATTAAACCATTCACTAGATAATAGACATTTGGATTGTTGCTAGTTTTTAGCTATTACGAATAATGCTGCTGTAAACATTCACTTACAAGTTTTTATGGATTTAAGATTTCATTTATCTTGGGGTAGATTCCTAGGAGTAGAGCTGGATTATTTGGTAAGTTTCTGTTTAATTTTTAAGAAACTGTAAAACTGCTTTCCAAAGTGGCCATATATTATGTATTACCATCAGCAATATATGAAGGCTCCAGTTTCTCCACATTCTTTCCAGTATTTGGTATTGTCTTTTGGAATATAGCCATTTGGTTTGTCTTTTGGATTACAGCCATTCTAATGGGTACACAGTGGTATCTCAATTTGGTTTAAATTTGCATATCTCTGATTATACATTTATTATGCAAAGTGACATTCCTGTTTTTGGAATTGGATTTTGTTCATAACAAAATCTAAAACCACTTGAAAAGCTATTTTTAAGGTTCTAGTTGTTCAAAGGAAATATTTCCTGATGATATACTATTTATTAGTACAATTTAACAATTTTGTTTTTCTCTGCTTCTAACATCTTGTGCCAATGTGAAGAGCTTAACAGACTGGCAGTGTAGGTTTCAGAGATAACTGATTGAGTTGCAATCCTGTCACTTCAATTTACTTGAGTGATTTATAGCTTAACTTTTCTGTGCCCCAGTTTTTTCATTTGAAAAATGAAGCTAATAGTACCTATAACATAGTATTTTTATGAGGTAATATATATAAAATACTTAAAGCATAGAAATATATATTTGTTTTGAAACATTACAACCACTTCAAAAAAATTATCATAAGAAGTTGGAGTAGACTACTTTTTCTTTCTCACTACTTAGCATTTCCGGGTGCCATTTCATAGGTCATCCAAAGAACCAACAGATTTTAGTTACTATAGCTAATATGTTTTGCTACTAGAAAAAGTTTTAATATGGCACATTTTTATTCAAACTTATCTACAGTGGGTTGGGAAAGAACTCCTGGGTAATATAAATTTGGTTGCCAGGGGAGTGATATTAGAAACACTGGGAGTCCTTCTGAATTTTGAAACAGCTTTAGTCCTTTATGACTTAGCTAAGCCTCATCCAAAAAACAAAAGAAACAAAGCTATATTCAACCCCTGCCTGCAAATTCTCATTGCCCATTTATTGAAGTTTTCAAAGTAAATTAGTATTAAAAATTCATATAACACAGTCTGGTTTCATTCATTTTAACAAGTTGGTTAATAACTGAGAAATAAAGATGCCAATTTCAGGTATTTAACTAATATTTCCAAATGTCAAGACTTCTCTAATGATTACTGATGGCTAGATATAATTGTGTGTGGATGGATATATTCATGACAAAATTAAAGTTATATTTTTCATTTAAATTTATACAAATTAGCACAATTTCATGAAAATAATTTTATTATTTTCTCTTTCTCTCAAATGATCAATTTCAAAACACTATATAACACATAACATAAAAGTTAAGTAATGTCATTATATCAATCCTATTTACAATTTAAGGAACATGAGTTGTAAAATGCCAATTTACTTAACTGAATGAGAAAGTTCCCAGTTATACTGTTTTAAGCTTATACTGCTTATCTGAAATCACACCCATGCTCACTGAGAAAAACAAATTGTTGAAACATATTCAGTTCAGTCCTCCCTCTCATATCTGTGGGGGACTGGTTCCAGGACCCCTGTGGATACCAAAATCTGTGAATGCTCAAGTCCCTTATACAGTATAAAATGGCATAGTATTTGCATATAATTTACACACATTCATATATTTTAAATCATCTTTACATTATAATACCTAATAAAGTGTAACTGCTATATGAATATTATACTGTATTTTAAAATTTTATTATTTATTGTATTGTTATATTTCATTTTTTTCTGAATATTAGTTATCTGAGGTTGGTTGAATCGGCACATGCAGAACCTGTGAATATGAGAGCCAACTGTATTTCATTTAAAACCCATGATGACAATACTAAGTCATTTTAAGAAATCATAGACTATCCAGTGACTTAACTATGAAATTTAGAAGTCTTGAAGACTTTCTTTAGTGATTGTGGAAAGGAATAAACAATATTCTTGACAATGGAGGCTTATTGCCATTCTTGAAAATAGTTTTGATTCTGGGATTTGCTATATCGAAGGCAATCAGTTTGGAGAGCTCTTAAATTGTAGTATTCTTTCATGCCAAGATTTTATAGTAAAACCCTTGTATAGAACTAGTTTCAGTAATTTATTTTACTGTATGCAAAGTACTGCATTTATGTAGTTAGTTGAGAATTCATATTGGTTTGCAATTTAATACATTCTTAGAGGATTTTAATTGAAAAAAATTTTTTCTAAGTACCAAAGAGATAGTCTTCATTATCACCAGCAGAAAAATAAGAAGCAGTACCAAAGTGTGCAAAGGATCTCTTGCCAACTGGTATTAATGGCATTTCTGAGAATATACATTTTGTATCCCCAGTCAGTCATCCCCAATATTTCTAAAGTACCACAGAAACAGCTATTAGTACAGAGTTATTCTAACAAGAGTAACTAAATTGTGAGGATAGGATTCAGGTAAGCAACTGTAAAGGGCATGCGGTCATGAAGATTAATTTAGACCTAAGACAATGACGTGGAACTTCCAAATATTATACAACAAGTGCACTGCTGGTTTTTACAAGGTGTGTCAGGCCAACTGATGACTGACAAGAAAATGTAAAAAGAAACTGAATAGAAGTGCATTATCTCTATCAGCAGTGTGAGAGCTTGGGCAGTGCTGCTGGACCGGAAAGGACTGCACATATCTTATCTTGCTGCTTCACCCAGTGAGCCCCCAACCATGTTAGAGAATCATATAATGGGTAATTTTAGTCAAATACATCCTGGCTGTAAAGTGACCCACAGCTCTTTGTATAGAGTACGTTTTTTTGATATTAATTCTCTCAAGTTTACACTGCCTTTTCTCAGCAGTGGAGATGAATAAAAAGCTTGCTGCCGAGCTGGATGCAGAGGGGACAAATACACAGCATGCAGGTCAAGGACCATTCCATAAGAAAAAGAGATTAAGTCTTTACAGAATATTTCACTTTTTTCTGAAATACAATGCTTTGCTGTATACACTATAAAAAAGACCCAAAGATAAGCTACCTTGAAATAGAAAACTGTTTAGAAAATAAAAGCTTTCTTTTCTAAGAGATACTCAAAAAGATATAAAGCAGAAAGAGAACTTGAATTTCTAACTACAAACTAAAATCACTCAGCTTGCTTTAAGGTCAAGTTGAATGTTAAATACCTAAGGCTAGTGTCTGTGTTAGTACTTGAGCTGAGCTCTACAAAACTGACAGTACTCTTAGTATAGAAAACACATAGGTCAGAAGGTTAATAAGTAACAACAAAGTAAATGACTCTCAGGAAGGAAGCTCAAAACTCCAGAGTTCAACCTACTCTTTTGTACTCTAAACCAAAATGTCTCTCTTACATGTATCTACTTATGATTTGCACAAGATAGAAGCAGTATTTGATGTTCTTCTGCCAGTCTCTTACTGCAAGAAATGGTGAAAGGTAAAGAAAAACTACCTCTCACTTTCTAAATTGATATAGGATAAAGAATACAATAAAAAGGGAAAACCAGTTGATCTATGGAACTGAGTTTTAGAGTGAAAAATATAATGGAAGAATTCCATAATACAATCTTTTTCAGCTTTTTAAAGGCTCATTCTATGAGCCTACAATAAAAAAAAAAAAAAAATGGTTGAGAGCCAGGTTCATGGCCCATCCAACTCAGTATCTTCCAGATGCTCTAGGCATGTGAGATAGGAACAAACACAACATTTATCACTCTGATTTCCAGCCGATATGAATGGACAGAGTAAGATGGAGGTCATATTTAAAAATACTAAGTGAAGTCCAGAGACAGGAATAGGGTTGTTATGGAATGGACTTCGACAGAGAAGTGGTTGGCGCTCAGAGGGTTGGAGAGTCAGGTATTTTATTACACCAGTGGGCCCAGATGAGCTAGCCCTTCAAAATCTGAGCCTCAAATTTAGGTCTTACAGGGATTTTATAGGCGGACTCTTCTGGGTTCTTTTGAGTTTTGTTCTCAGCATTCATGTAGCCAGTACAGTAGGCATTGCGATAAGCAAGCACATTTACAAAAGTGGGAGTAGAGCAGTTAATTATCAGTAAAGCTGCTACAATAAGCAGGTTCTGTTCTAAAGGCAAAACAAGCTACTGAAAGAATTAATTTTGTATTTTTCCAACAGGGTGAGGTAAGAGTAGCACCTACGGTGCAGAATTTAAAGAGGCAGTCACTCTCAGCATATGCACAGCCCTGAGAGTGAGTGCTTCCTCAAATCCTAGTGCCTCTCTTGCCTCTTCCTAGTTCCAGCCCTGATGAAGTCAATCACCTAAAAAAAAAAAAAAACCAGAGGAAACTAGCAAAAAGCAACAAAACAAACCAAATTAATATAACTGCTGAGGTCTTTAAAGGAGAGGTGACAGGGTCAGGCTTATAGTAGGTAAAAACAAAGAAGCAAAAAACGGAAGTATGTTTAAGTGCAACAATTGTACTTGTCTCTCTGCCTATTCAGTCATCTATTATTAGACTATTTCCTGCTGTATGACATTGTTTCTGAAAACTGCACAAAGGAGAGAAGTGTCAGTTCCTAAACCACCTAGTTAATCACCCCTTCATACTTCCAAGAGGTCCCAATATTGTCTGTTAAATAGGCTCAGCCCTTACCAGCTATTTCAAGTAGTCTCTTTAAAGTTGGTTGTTGGTTTTAAGATTTACCACTGTTCTGTTTCTCTACTTTCCTTCCAGGGGAAATCTTTGCATAGTTAGGAATCAACAGAGGAATTAGGACATTTCTTTTTCACGCTGTTGAAATGTTCTTTCCCAAGTGGTTAATGTCAAACCGGAAAATAGTGTATAAGTTAACCTGACGATTGCATCACTAAACTACAATTTCTTTAAAATTGCTTCTCTGTTGAAAGTTCAATAAACTATTTAGAGTATAAACTTACGTTAAAGCTTCCGAGTAATTATAATGAGGAGAGACTCCTAGAAATTTCTGTACATCATCCATCACTGTAGCAGGATCAATTTTTAGCTGTTGCCCATCGATAATTAGCATCTAAATCACCAAAGAAATAAAAAGCACATTGCATATTGAAAAAAAGAAATATTAACTGTATAATGAAAAATTCTGCACTCTGAACTTATTCAATGAAAGACACTGTCCTGAGGGGATTTGCATGCATTGTTGTTAGATGTAAGCAGGTCTTCCTCATTAATGACTTGGAACAAGAAATAAATCATGCTAATTAAGTATATTCATGTCTTTTAATCTGAGAAGTCCTGCAAACACTACAAAAACAAAAAAGCTATTTGAGGGGACCAAGAGAGCTTAGAAATGTGACTATGAAATCACAAATGGAAACCAAGTTTAAAAACAAAGCAATGATTCCATCTTTGAAGCTGGAAGAAGCACTTTAGAAAAAGAAGAGAGGTTATAATAAGCCCAAGTGTAGTGAGACAGAGGAAATGTCACTATTCACAATTCCATTCAGGAGTACTACTGTAATGTTTGAAGAAATACTTTGGTAGTCCATATGGAGGAGAAGGTAAGACTCCCAGAGAACCTGAACATGGACAGAAGTTCCTCAAGAAACTAAGGGGAGGAATTTGCTTGTTACTCTGGTGAGGGTGGACCCAGCAAGATAAAACGACAGGAGACCATGAAGGAAGACCACATTGCAGCTCTTGCCTATACCTCTTCTCCAATATTTGTTTACTCTAGACCAGCATTGTTCAATAGAACTTTCTGTGATGATGGATATGTGCTATAGCTGCTGTGTCTAACATGTAGCTATTGGGAATTTGATATATGGCTAATGCAAATGAGGAACTGAATTTTTAACTAATATAAATTTAAAAAGCCATACGTGGTAGCAGCTATCATATTGGACAGCATGGTTCTAGACACCTAGGTGCACACCATCTCTGTCACTGGGTTGCTTATGCAATCCAATGCAGGGGTTGATTTCATAGTCTAGGTTGATGCTGGGCAAGAAAGAGAAGTAATGAAGCCAAGAAAAATGAAGGGCTTATGAAAAATTCAGCAAGGTGGTTCAAACGGGAAATAATGGCATTTATGCAAAACAATATTTGTCTTGTTTGGTTAAGAGGTTCTCTCTCAAGCTTTATTCTTTTCAGAATAAGAATCAGGGATCTGCAGCTTTTGAAGCTCTTTACAATCAGGAAAGGTATGCATTAGAAAATACAGCAGTGAGAATTATCCTGAAATACTCTTAGAAAAGAAAATTAAACAGTTTTTCTACCTCTGCCTATCTATTTTTCTTTGCCACAGTCTCATTATTTACAGCTAAAGAGTAAAAGCCAGTAATGGTCTAACGAGTAAAAATTTCCTCTTTCCTTGAGGCAAAGTCATCAGCTTAATGAGATTACAACATGAGGCGAATTCTTATTGCTCCATACCTGAAAGGGGGGGAAATAAACAAGCCATCTCTCAATGTGGCTGGCATACCACCCGGGAACCAAACATCTCTTCTGCAAAGCTCTAAGCTCGGATGGTGCACGGGGCCCAGCTGATATCACTTCGTAGAAGCTAAACTTCAGAGCAGCAGGGTCTTCATGAGATCGCTGATGCTGTGATGAAAAGGTGGATAATTAAACTAACTTGAACCATAGGCATAAATAATTAAAAACCAATCTTTGTGACAAGTCTCAAAGCTAAAGGAAGTAGTGCCTCACAGCTGGAGAGTTATTTGTTTTGAAATTAATAAAGGATGAAAATGTTTGCTTGGAGCATCAGGATTTAAAGTTATGACCCTGATGAAAGAATATTTTTGAGAACATATTTGGTAGATGCTGAATTTTTATTGATAAGATTCCTTAATCAAATTTACTGAGTTTTGTTTCCTTAGTGTATAGATTTTACTCTGAAGGTAAACTTTTGAAAGCAGCTTCAAATGACCCTTTTTCAGCCCATAAGCCGACCATTTATCATGTCTTGTGTATATACATAATACACAAGCACTCTACTAGTTCTGCCAAATAGTTCTGCTTCATCTAGTAATGCAGTTTTAGATTAGAAAAGCCCTATTGGCGCTTTTAAATGGAGAAACTACTGAAAACTCTGACATGTACATTACCCGAAATCCACAGCTTTTATCATATATTACCTAGCATCTAAAAGCCAAGATTATTTTTTCTAATGGTAACCTTTGCAGTGAATCAGAATCATTTATTGTGCAGAAAATTTAGAAAGCCACAATCCAAACAGGAAAGTGTTTCATAATGGCTCAGGCTCAGGCCCATGGGTTTGAGGAAATCACCTTTTCCTTAAATTGACCAATACTCAGGCTTAGTGGTGAGTCTGCAGATGTTTACCTCATCTAGTTGAATAGCAAATTTGCTGCAATTGAGATTCAAATTACTGTACTACAAACTTTACTAGACTTTGTTAAGGCCCTCAATTTGCCACTGTGGAGTGATTTATTTGTAATATTTAGGACGTTTTGTTAGCTCGAAGCCTTGAAACCTCCTTTTTCTGCAAATTCTCAATTTTTCAGGGGCTAAGTGGTTGCCAAGCTCCAATTTTCTTCCTTCTTTTTCAGTCAATTAAGGCTTATTTCTCTTTTCTCCAGACACCTGGTAGAAAAGGTAAAAGGCGCAAAATAAAATCAGTATGCAGCAATTTGCTGTATATTTTTATTTACAAGATGGCTCTAGGTTTGACATGAATGATTAGTGTGGAATTGTGGGTTTCTATGGATCTTAGCTTTTCAGGATGTGTGCAGATTTTCAAAATGCTTAACTAAGATTGCATCTGCTTTGTATGAACTTTTCCCACTCTATCCCTACCACAAAACTTTTCCTGACAATCTATTCTTCCTCTTGTGAACCTGGAAAAAATACTTTTGTTAAATAACAAAAAGATTTAGTGCTGAGGAACTTTATTCTTTAATATCATAATTGTTGAGAACTTAGCTGTTTGAAATCATTATTAAGGAACATCGCACTCTTGCCTGGAGGATCTGAGCTATGTGGGTCAATTTAACACAGAGAAGTAACCTTATATCTAGCCCTCTTGCAGAGTTTCAGACAAGGGGTTTTTGTATACACGGCATTTCACATTTATCTTAACTTTATAGATTCCAAGGAAATAGGACCCTTAGTCTGCTTTTCAGCCCTGACCTGTTGATAACCCCTTTCCACAAAGCTCTGCTTTGTGCCTATCAAAACACTTCATTTTAATTTTACTTAAATTTCTCCCTTTACAAATCCTTCCCTTCCCTTCTTTAGAAAAATGCCCAGTGGGTCTTCTGGTGTTCAGGCTCCTCTGCTCTAGTCGGTGAATAAGTCTAACTTGTCCCAAGTGGTCTTCATCAGATGGGCTTTATCACTCTGAGTCTGCCTGTCTTGTCACCACTTATCACTTTCTAATTTGTATGCTTATTTACTCATATTTCTCCAAATAGACTGAAAGCAGTCTCAAGTGTAGCATCCACATTTGTTAATCTTCAGATCACACTTAGAACAATACTTTGCCCATGGTAGTCATTAGAATTATTTGACGAATGGATGAACACATGAACATTAGGAAAGCATTTTTAAAATTACAAAACTGAGAAATGATAACTAAGGATCCTAGAGACAGACTAAAGACACTGACTATTAATTTTATTATGTTCTTATGTTTAATTTTGGCTGTTTTTTTATTGAAACTTTCCATTTGGTGTTTAAAATATCACTGGGACAGGTTTTTTCCCCCTAATTATTATTTGTAATTTATTAAAGTAAAAATGTATTTGATATATAAACATTATCATTAGAGTCTGTTAAATTATTTCAAGTGATTGTTTCTGTGCTAGGTTGTAACCAAGCAGAAACATAATGGCAATGAGTATATGAGAAAGAACCTTAGAACAGGTTTGTGTAGGCTGGACTTGCAGGGATTCTTATATTTGCTTTGCCGCTAAGTTGCTCCTTCAGTACAAGCAGTTATTTAACATCTTTAGGATCTGGGGTCAGCAATTTATGACCTACTGCCTGTTTCTGCACATAAAGTTTTTGGTTTTTTTGGTGGCTAGCCTGTATGGGGATCTGAACCCTTGACCTTAGTGTTATCAAAACCGTGCTCTACCAACTAAGCTAACTGACAGCTTTGCAGATAAAGTTTTATTGGAACATTGCTATGCTCATCCATTTATGTATTGTCTATGGCTGCTTTCAAAATACACTGGAAGAGTTGCAACAGAGATCATATAACCTGCAAAGCCTGAAATTTTTGCTATCTGGCCTTTTATAGAATACATATGTATAAGATGAAAAATAATTATTTTAAATTATTATAATGTTTACTTTTAAAATGCAGACATACAGATATATACACAAGAACATAATATTTTGTTAATTTTAATTTCTTCATTGCATTAATTTTCATTAAATTGATTTAATTAATTTTTAATTTTTTATTAAATTAAAAAAATTTTATTACATAAACTTAATTGGTAAAAAATTAACAAAAACTTAATGGAGAAACTTAGCTTTTCCATGGAAACAAAGAAAAACTTATCCAGTTTTTTGCAGATATCAAATATCTAACAATTCTTCTTTTGTTAAAAATCTGAGATGGTGGTTATTTCTAAAAATAATCCTCCATTGTCCATTCTCCCCTTTTACCTGTTGGATTCTATTTGTATTTTCCTTACCTGGTACCAGGAGTATGCTCGGTCTGATGGATCAATGAGAATGGTGATGATCTTTGCTTTGGGGACCAGAAAAGCAGCTCTTTTAGGAGCTTCCTCTGAGTGGAAGTAATTGGCACTCTTCTCAAACAGAAAGTCAGTGGTGACATTCGATGGGACTGGGAAGAAGTTCATATACCTAGGAAAGGATATTTTTCTCAAAATAAGACTTTTTATATTCAAATTCTGTGATTGAAGACATTAATTTGTCCCACAAATTCATTTGTTTCCTAAACAAAAGATGACTTCTTTGAGGCATTTATCTTACCATAGTTACCAAGGAAAAACTACCCAGAACACTAATATTATATTTTGAAAATGTTTTTCTAAATAAAATTTCCTTTTGTTTTGCTTAATATCAGGAAAAAGGTATAGAATATAATAAAAATGTAGACACGGAGTGATCAAACTAAAATAATAATCACCTAACTATATAAAAGGTATATAAATGCGGAAATACTGTACAGAGAAAAATGTAAGTACTCAAACAAAAAGAAAACTTTGTTAAGACAGATAATATGTTCAGTTTGAAAACATTTTAAAAGGATTTAGACAAAATATTTCTTACTTTATTACAAGTAGAATAATTTCATTCTCACTAATGTGTTCTGCCAATGTTATATTTAACCATATAAGTGTCAAAATGCAGAACATATCTGGTGTAAATATTAACTATTTGCTTAATTTTTTTCCTATAAAGCCATTTATATTCCTCTTTTAGAATAATTATAAAAACATTTTAACAATATGTATATATTTCCAAATATAAAATCCTACAAATTTTCCCAAGTTCAGGTCCTGTATCCTTAAGTGTAGTAAGAATGCAAATCTCCAGCAGAGTAAACACAGGGATACCTGTAGGTTCAAGAACTGTAATAAAGGATTTTGTTTAATGTTCCACTCATGTAAAAATTGTCAAATAGAACTCAACATATGACAATAAATATTTCTGAAGCACTAAGGGACACCTTTTAGAGAAGGGCTTCTTTAGAGAGAGACTATGAAAATGTGAGACTTCAACAGATTTTTGACTGTGAGATCATGTCATCTTACATGTTAAAACTGGTAAGATTCCAGTTGTTAATAATTGCAAAGCTTAACTGATGCAACAGTGATATCTTGAGATTAAGAGCAATAAAGAAATCGTTTTATATTTTCTGGGAATTGTCTTGTTGGTGATATGTCATTCTGGGAATCTTTTATGGGGAAAGAGATATACAAAAATTTCTGGAAAGTTTGATCTGCTATCTGTTGTGTGCATTCTATTTACAGAAAGTGCCAAATTTCAGGATACTGCTTATTTAGAAGCTCACACTGATTCTCAAGGTGCTTAAGTTATCCCAGGTGTCTGATGGTATCCTATTTGGACAAAGCTTGTCTCAAGCTTGCTCGTTCTGAGAACAAAAATCACAAAAAAATGGACAGAGATGCTGAAATTAGATAACTTTTAGCTTTTAAAAACTGCCCCACCTTCCCAGCAGTCTTTTATACCTGGAACAGTTTAGGCTTTGAAAAAATTCTCAAACAGTTCTAGATCTTGGACCTTGTATAATGTGTTAGTTTGGCCTGGCCTCAGAGGCTCAAGGAGAAGGCAGGGTCCGGTTCTTGTTTGCCTGTATATTCACATTTTTCTAGTACATTGGCTGGCACTTGCAGCCACTTGAAAAATGTTTGATGAATAAACGAGAAATAAAGGAATTCAGGTTCAAACTTCCAGGGTGGGACTCAGAAGCTCCCCAGATAGGCTCACATTAGGAGAATATGAATACAGGTATCCAAAGAATTAGCCAGCAAACTAGAGTGGTTTAACAATTTTGGGGTTAAAGTGAATGCCTGCCTCTCTTAAGCTTTGCTACTTCCACAAAGCATAACACCTCAGCAATTTTATTTTTTCCTAAAAGATGTGATGTTTGTAATACTACACATTTGTTATTTGGTTTGACCTTGAGTATTTCTAATTGATTTTACTCAAAGTCAAATTAAGACATTTAGGTATTCTAAACACTAACAGAATTTTGTGGCTTCCCATTCACCACTCTGACCCTCCACTACATCCTCATGTAATTAAAAATAATAATACCAGATCACAAAAGATAAAACTTACATGTATGCATAAATCAAACATTTTTATTAGATCTTTCAATTGTAAATTTTGGCCATTTTGTCAAAAACGATGTTTTCTAATTTTCATTTGCTCTACTTTACTTGTGCCCTAATCCTGTAATTAGGCTGCTTCTTAGTTAAGGTAAACCTGGTTTTATCCAGTTCTCCAAAAAAAGCAGATCCATGCATCCAGATTAACTAACTGTGCCTGGGTCAATTCCTTAAGTGATTCCGGAACTCTGAGACATGTAATCTTCAACCTTGTGGCACCATGGGTCCAGAGGGATGACTGAGGTGCTCATGCTTCATAGAGAGAAAATGCCAGTCAGAGGACTTGGAAACATCCGATGTTGTTGAGAACAAAGCTATGGTTAGTACCGTAGATTGACATTTGCAGTTACTATTGTTATTTCTATTAATTGCCTTTTATAAACATATAATTTGTCAATCAAAAGTGTATTTGGGGGCCGGCCCCGTGGCGCACTCGGAGAGTGCGGTGCTTGGGAGTGCAGCGGCGCTCCCGCCGCAGGTTCGGATCCTATATAGGAATGGCCGGGGCGCTCACTGGCTGAGCGCCGTAAGGGCGACACCACGCCAAGGGTTACGATCCCCTTACCAGTCACCAAAAAACAAAAAAGACAAAAAAAAAAAAAGTGTGTTTGGGGTGTTTTTAGTGAGTTATATTTAAAATCTTTCATTTTTCTTTAGCTTTCTACTTATTGATGTCATCATCTCCTTGTAAACTGCTTAAGGGGCTTTTTGTTCCTATTACATTGCCTATACACATTACTGGCTTATGATCAAAATTTGTTTTTGATAAAATTTATGATAAAAAGTGATTATTCCCAGATATTCGTTTGTCCCAGGGAATTCAGGTATTGCGTTCCCTTCCACTTCCGAAACAATTTTTAATCATTTCTTTTAGTACTGATGTTAATGTCATTTTTTTCTACTATATACTGTCATATATGAGGCTCCTTCAAAAAGTTCATGGAAAATAAAATTAAAAGATAACATGAATCTCAGGCCGGCCCCGTGGCTCACTCGGGAGAGTGTGGCGCTGGGAGCGCAGCAGCGCTGGAGGCCGCGGGTTCAGATCCTATATAGGGATGTCCGGGGCGCTCACTGGCTGAGCGCAGTGCGGGCGACACCAAGCCAAGGGTTATGCTCCCCTTACCGTCACAAAAAAAAAAAAAAAACAAAAAAAAAAAACATGAATCTTTCCATGAAAATTTTGAAGACCCCGTGTATATATGAATCAGTGGACAAATAGCTGAAATAGTTGATAGTTTCTCGATACTCCCTGTTGTTATTTAACACCACACAATATCAAGTACTGTACTGAAGAAATGGCAGTAAAATATATAACAATTAGAATATATGTAAATCCTAGTAGGTGTTCAAATTATACTCAGTGCATTCCTTTATCTTTCCATTTGGACTACCCACAAGCAACTCTTGAGGGGGTTCTTATAAAGTTGAGATCATGCAACTTGACAACAGAGGTTAATATATATGACTCTTTATGCTAAAATATATGCAAAATGTTTATGCTCTAGAATTATTATAAGAATTCCATTCTTATACCACTCTGTGTCCAGCATTATAGATCAATAGAATGACCTCTAGATACATTTTATAATTAGCATGTTAGCTTGTACCATCTATTTCTACTACATTACTATATTTCATGTATATCTTACATTTTTATTTTTTATTTGAACTTAACTATTTTCTTTGCATGGCTGATATATTTCTAATTTCAATTCAAAGGCAAAGAATTTAGATTTGTATATTGTTGATAGTTTTTTTTATAGCTTTCATTACTCATAAAATATACACAGATTTCTGGTTCTATTTACTTTTTAACCTTTTATACCAAGGCAAAATAGAAAATTATATATGTGGGTTATAGCATTATATAATGAAAAGTGCACAAGAAGAGAAAGATATGAAACTGTTTTCTTACGAGTAGGGAAGAATGAAATTCCTGGGTATTATGCTATTTCTCTGACTTCGTGTCTGTAATTACTATCAAAGGTAATTAATGCCAATTGAAATTACATGTGGGCCTCTTGTGGAAAAATTCTCTTCATAAACTGAGAAGTGTTTGTTATGAATAATTTCTGTGCTCCTTCATATTATTGAATCAATTTCCAAGGCACAGAGGGTAACTTTTATTTTTAGCTACAAACTTCTGTGTTTCTAAATATTAGCACTAAGTTTATACTGTGCACAGTACATATACTTTTAGATTTATACTAATAACCCATCTTACCAATCAATCCCCCTGTGGTAGTTATTTCTATTAAAGAACTGTACCTCCTCAAAGGTTTTTGGGCTGGGGGAGTTACTAATGATGGAAGGATGCATAACCAGGAACAAGTACAAAGCAGTGGTGCCTGAAAAGACAACAGAAGTTTAGAAATTAATTAAATGAAAACACAGTTTCCTACTATTAATTGGCATTTCTAAGTTATTAATAAATTTAATATTACAATGATCCAAACAGATTCATTATAAGTATTCCTTGACTTAGACTGAATGGATAACCAAAATTTTTAAAGAAGCAGATTCTAAAAAGTGGAGATTTTGTGGTATGAAGGGAAGAGAACTGTTGCAGGGATTGGGAGAACTAGCTTTTGATCTCTGCTTAATTACTGATTTTGTCTGTGATTTTGGCTTTTAGCTTCCTTTTATCTCAGCTTTCTTAAATGAAAATCAGCTGTCTTGCTTATTTCATAGATTTTCTGAGGATAAAAAGACATATGTACCTGAAGATATTTTGATAGTAAAAAGCACCATGAAAAAGGGATATATCATTATTTAATGTTGCATTACCAAAATTGATACTTGGGTTCTCCTATGAAGTTCTTCCTGAGGCCTATGAAAGCTAACTAAACTCAAGACAGAATTTAATCTTTCAAGTTTGCTTAAGCGTGAATGTACTTACATACTTAGAAAAAGTAGTGTCAAAAATGGATTAGATTGCTAAATTTGGAAAAAAGTGGTGTTACTTCTTAGTGACGTTAAGTTACAAAATTTGCATTTTATTGGAAAGAAAATGTCATATCACAGGTACCCATATAGTTGTGATTATTGGGGAGCAAGTGTGTGGTTTTTAAAAAGTGGGCACTCTCAAACTGTAAAGTTAGTATTTCACTAACCTAAATTAGGAGGTAAAGTGTGCAGCTTAGTCAGACTGTTACAAGGAAAGTAAGGCAGTTTGGGTTCAGCTTGTCAAAGATTTAAACTTGTATTTGCAACTGTGACTGTGTTTTTATGATAATAATACAAAAATATTTCTGGTCTATGTGTTCAGTTCTCCTAAGAGAGAAATATACCCTCTAGTTTCTTCTCTATTCTAATGTGATTTACATTATTATACATTCTGATGGATCAGGGCCTGTTAATTGTATTCCAGTTCAATAGCTAGCAATAGTAATTAGACATGGCCTTTTAATATTTCTCTCACTTGGAGAAATTTTGCTTAGTGATGGAGTGTCATGTTGCCATTTGTACAAAATTTTGAATTTCTTATTTCTCTGAGAGGCTTTCATTACTATTGTACTTAAATCTACCATATCTATGCAATAAAAAATTGTTAAAATAACTATGTCAACAACAATATTGTTTTAAAAAAAGTTAATTGAAAAAGGCAGTGTTCCTAGATTATATCTGAGCCAAACAATGAACACTTTATCTACAATCACAGATAACTAGAGAATGAAATATAGTAATCTATGATATACTTCTTCACAAGCTTGACTTGAAACAGTGGTCGTCAAACTTTAGCGTGCACCAGGTTCACCTGGAGGGCTTGTTAAAACACAGATAGCTGGGCCCAATCACAGAGTTTCAGAATCAGCTGGTCTATGGTGTGGCCCAAGAAGTTCTAATAAGTTCTCTGATGATGCTTTTGCTGCTGGTCTAATGACTATCCTTCAAGAATCACTGACTTAGAAGAAAAGTGAAGCAATACTAAAACTTATTGGGGGAAAAAATTCCCCATTACTTGAAATCCACAGTAAAGTAGAAAGAGCGTGTTGTTTGGAGTCAGGTAAATTCTAGAATCAAAAGTTTATTTTCTAGTACTTACCAGCTGTGTGAAATGGAACAAAAAATATTAACCTCTCTGAGTCTTAGTTTTCTCATCTGTGTAGTGAGGAAGAAAATACTTAGCTGTTGGAAAACAGGAAAAATTGTCAGGGCCCCTCAGATGTTCAGAATCTTGCTGAGCATTTGATGTAAATAGGCATTGGCGCTCAGGTGTTCCTTGGTTATCGTCTAGTGTAATTGCACATGTGCACCCAGGTGTCCTGGGTTAACAACGAGTGGCTCTGATCCACCGTGCCTCCCATCCCTGGGATGTCCCCCCCCCATTGGAAGGGGAACGGGGAGGCCACTCCTGGTGCTGGAGGCTGCTGCTGGTAGTGCCCCTGGGATCCTCTGCAAGGCCACTGCCACTGAGGAAGCTGAGGACTGAGCTCATGTCATTTGCCAACAGCTCCTGGAATCTTTCCCAATTACCCAGCATGGACCTGTGTGTGAGGGGTCTGGTGATCCAGCCTGGCATGTGAGGGGTCTGGTGATCCAGTCTGTACAATGGGTTTGGAGGGTCTGAGCCCTAGCTCTGACAATGTAAATGGAAACTTAGTATAACTAAAATAACTAAAATAATGAAACATTTTGGATTTAGTTATGACTTGCCTTACTTTACACTTAGCTCTCAGGGTTTATGAGGGTCAAGTGAGATAAACTCTGTGAAAGTACCTAAATAGTGTCATATCTAAATATCTGTAAGGTATTTTAAAAAATAACTTTGAGATATAATTCAGAAAAGCACATGGCATATTTTTAAACTGTAAAGAATAAATCTTTTGGGAAAAAGAAGTAAGGCTATTATAACGTGAGAAAAGAAAACAGAGATGAATTCCTTTATTAGATCAACTGAAAACATTCTTTTCTGAATTTTATTTTTAAGAATGTATTAAATCATGAAGTTTGCTTTTGATAGCTTTTCATGACCAGCATTAATTAGACAAACAGAAAAGATGGATATAATCTAATTACTCTGTTTAGTCAGTAAAAGGCATGATGTAATTTATTAGCAGTCAAAAAATTGTTTAGTTCTGGTTTCTGAATTGTATCTTTACCTATACATATTCTTCAATCTGAATAAACTATTCTATGTATATATTGTCAGTGAGAACTCAGCTCATATCACAGACACATTTAAATAACCATCCACAAAATTTCCGTCTTTATATTTTTGTCAGTTTTGACAGTGAAAAGTATTTGAATATCCAGATAACTAGATATCTATGCATAATTATCCAGAAAAATACTTTTGACAAAACTACAATTAAAGTGAAGCTATTTAATTCTCATGGAACTGGTGTGAGAAGACATTTTTGTCTAATTAAAATCAGTTTCACGATATATTGATAAACATGGATGACTCTAAAAAGTATTATAGTAATTGAAAGAAGCAAAATGCAAAACACTACATACCGTATGCTTTCATTTTCATGAGATTTTAGAAAAGACAAAATTACAGTGGCAGAAAGTGGTTGCCTGTGGCTGGGGATGGGGCAGGCTCATGGGGAATGACTGCAAAGATGTGAGGAACATTTTTAGGGTGACGAAACTTCTGTGTCTTGAATGTGATGGTTACATGACTGTGTACAATTTGCAAAATTCTTCAAATGGTACATTTAAAATAGGTGAATTTTATTGCATTTAAATTATACCTCAATAAAACTGGGAAAAATCAATCTCTATAAAGGGGAATTAATTTCTATAAAAATTCTTTTCCAAAGGTAAATGTTATATCCAAACTGTAACATAAACATTTAGCCCAGCTGAATTTAATATAAGTAATAATTCTGCTATCTAACCATGATATTAAAATGTCTGTATATCCAGCACAAAAGGAAGCACATCCTGCAGGGCTTTCTGAAGCAAACTTGATATGACAAACTTCAGAGAGATGTGATCAGAAATGACCAGGTTATGTGATGACAGTAGGGGGTCACTGAAGAGACTTTAGTTTAAATGTTTTCTAGTAGCCTTTTGACTTTAGATAGATAAAGACAAGTGAAATATATAAGGACAAGAAAAGTATTTGTCATATTTATTGTTTTCAGATATCTGCAAGTGGGACTAAGAAAAAATGAATAGGACAAACTCTCTCTGTACATTGTATTGAATTCTCAGTTATTTCTAAAGAGATGAGGAGAGGGAATGTATTGCCCTTACCAAGCTATGTGGTTGAAATGGCTGTTTACCATAAAACCGGAATCCCCAGGCCCCCCAAAATTTATCATGCAGGATACAGCATGAATGTCAGACATTTTAAAGCTTTCACTGGGCTTCATCTTAATATTGCTTCTTATAGGAATAAGAAGTTTATGGGAAAAAATTGCACACCGATTTAAGAAAAGGTGCAAATGATTTCTCCTGGGTATGAATAAATACCTTCCTTAGCACAAAGTTTTGTTTATGTCTAGGAATTCTGCTTGTCAAACATCTTTTGGACTTTAAAAAAATAGTCATCTCTGCAAGAAATAGCTTATATCAGGAAGTTGGCAGCCTTAGAGACTATTGTTCTGGCAGGGAATTATTATAAAGAGCTATAGGTACTTATATGTGTCCCTCTTTGACTTTTCACAAAGTCCTGTCAGTTACTTTCTAAATACTTGATTAGTTTTGATTTTAGAAATGTTAACAACACTTTTCAGTAAGATCTTTCGGGGGAAAAAAAAATATGTGCCATCAAATTAACTGCTGGATATTCAAACAGTGTTACATCTATTTCATCCTTATCACTTTAAAAAACACTTTGACAAGCATTTAAGTACATTAATTACTGAGCTAAACTAAGATTATGTCAGAGAATAACATTGTTATTCATCAGCATTCACAGGAAGTTTAAGGACTCATTGTGTGACAAGAACTCATTGTCTAGTCATCAGGATTTTTACACTATTTGGTTAATCATAACATAAAAAATTCTCACCAGTTTTCTGGGGTCCTATTACCAAAAATTTTGGTAAGCGATCACAAGTTTTTTCTTTAGACCAAATGTCTCTGTGGCGTTTGTCATCACAGGGATTCTAAATGGGAGAAGAATATGACATGTATTATTTTTTGAGTGTGTCCATTTTGTGCTAGCTTTTCTTGTCCTTAAAAGAAAATATCCCAGAAAATAATGGGATAAAAAATGAGGCTCCTTTTAAAAAATAAAAGCCCCAGAGTGGCATCATGGAAGCTTTTGAATAACTCCTTTCCATCCTGAAGTTGAGCATATACTGAGGCGGTGGAGGAGGAGAGATATTTCTACCTTGGGTAAACAGCCTCATAGAGCTTAATATTTTTTTGCTACTGCAGTTCTATGTCTTAATTTTTTACTTTTTAAAAAAAATAGTTTGGGCTGAGACTATGCTTCCTGCTAACCTGAAAGAAGATACACCCTCAGTAATCAATAAATAACTAAAATATAAAGTATAATATTTTTATTCTAAGTAACTTTGAGCTTTCCTGCTGTATTTCAAAGGGAGAGGGATCTAGTTACAATAGATTTTAAAGAGACATAATATTTAAAGAGGCAGCAGATTCCTTTCAGCTGCCTTGAAAGGTTGGTAAATATATATCTAAAAATGTAACTTTACAGACTATAATGCTAAAAAGTATTAAATTTTAGCAAAAGGGTAAAATGAGTTTGAATTACTAACTTTGGAATTCTGCTTTTGGTCTATAATACTTAAAACCAACACTAACTGCAAGAGGTATCTAGA
Organism: Cynocephalus volans; assembly: GCF_027409185.1. NCBI lineage: Eukaryota > Metazoa > Chordata > Mammalia > Dermoptera > Cynocephalidae > Cynocephalus > Cynocephalus volans. Next base: position 103,635,221 of record NC_084468.1, on the reverse strand, counting down.
ACACCCTTTGTTTTAACTACAAAGTGCATATTATGTAGAAAAGGGGAAAAATTAACAATACCCTTTATACTATTTCAGGAATGGGCAAATAGGGCCACTTTTTATTTCTATTCAATTAATACTGTAGATATGTGAAGTTAAATAAAGCCACTTTTAAAATAAGCAACAGATGTTAAGACTAAAGTGAGGATATTCTTTTTGGCTGCTGTTCTGGAGAAAAAATAGTTTTAGACTTCTCACTTGAAATAATAATGATTTCAGTTTAAAAATAAGGTGTTAAATTAGCAGGAAAATTGCATATCTTCACAGTGGCTCACATTTGGTAATGTTTTGCAGTGGTTCAGATGAAAAGATGCTTGTTATAGCAACTGAAAAGTAATATGCACTCATAATTCCATAACCACTGGCTTTAACCTGCTAAAAATGTAGTTATATCTTGGAGTTATCTGTGCTCTGGAGGAAGTTCACTCACAGTTCAAAGCTGAATGAATTGAATATAGAGTTCAAAATTTACCACAACTTCAACCTATGAAATTTACTGAGTTCTACTTCTGAAGATTGTTATTGTTTATCATCAGTTCTGTTACTGCAGTAGCATTTAGAACAGTGATTAAGAGCACAGCCTCTGGAGCCAAAAGATCTAGAACTGATTCCTACTCTATCACACACTAGCTGTGCGACCTTGCTTAATTGACTCAGCCTTTCTGTGCTTCAGTTTCTTCATCTGTAAAATGGGGATAATAACTGTACCTACCACATAGGGTAGCTGTGAGGATTAAATGAGTTAACATATGTAAAGTGCCCTGTGTGACACAGAGTACACACTGTGTAATTATTTGCTAAGATTATTTCTGCAGATCATGGAGTGGACAATTTAAGCTCAAAGTAGTTCCTGCAATTCTACGACACATAAGAATCTAGGCTTTGAAATCTGGGTTATCCCTAGAATAGTTTGAATATGCCATATTAATGTGAATTTTTTTTCTCTGGAGAAGCTCAGTGATTTTCCAATAAAACACTTTCCCCCATGTCCAAAGTAATCCCCAATTAATACTTTTGAAAGCTGCCCACATTCTGTGGCTGTCGGTGTACTTCATGGTTCAGAAGGTGGATGTCAGTTCTGAACTCTTCTCAGAGACCTTTTAATGTGATTTAGTCATTAGAGACATGGAGTGGTGTTCAAGGCTGACCAGCTGGCCGCTTGCCCTACATACAACCTGTTTTCAGCCTATCTGCAAATTGATCTCTCACTCCTGATTGAAGACATCACATCCACTGAATCCTTCATTGAACTTTTAGAATTCTACAATTTCTAATGGGCAAGGGAACAGAGAATTTGACTCAATATGTAGTAATAATTTAAGACTACAATTAAGGGAGAAGTAGTTTCTCAAATCTACTAACATTTCCAAAATGTACAGTTTTTTTTTTTTCAGATGCTTTTACTTTTCAGTTTGGATTATCTCATAGGACTACAAGATATGTTTGTGGGATTAATTAATTATACCAATAATTGAACCATTTTTACCTGCCAGAGAGGGTCTTTTTGATCAGGAAAGAGCTCAAAATACTTGTGAGCCAGTTGCACTGGAGGCAAAGTCTGAAGTCGCAGGTTGGTCCAGCTCTGCACGAAATTGGCAAGATTAACAAATGTATATAATCCCAGTCGGTCGTTCCCGTAGTTGGACAAATGGGTCATGAAAATGCTGATCTGAAAAAGGCAAATAAACTTGAGTGTAAACATCAGTTATTTTACCACTAGAGGGCAGTGTAATCATAGCAATGCTGATTTTTTTCCTTAAGTAGTCTTTGCAAAGGTTTCAATTTATGATGTGTTTTTGGACTCTGGACATATCCCCAAAATTCTTATTATATTAATGCATACTAGAAGATATGTTATTTGCAAGATTTGAGCATTTTTTCTGAAATTTTAATGTATTTCATAACGAAAAATGAGTTCAACATCTAATAGCTGCCACATACCCATTTAGTGCAATAAGGCTGATGCTGAATAACGTATTCTAGATGTCAGCACATAATGGACTCATGATATGTATGTAGACTGTTAATCATTTGAAGCAGCAGGATTCCAGGAGGTTGGGATTTTATAATTTCAATCTATTTAATATGGTTTATACTGTAGTACTTTAAGTTAAGGGGTATAAGTAATCAATTCATTGTTAATATTACCAGTATAACTGAATGTCCTATGATTTGCATTTCTTAGAGGCTATAATGACAACAGGCTGGTGCCTGAGCTTTTACTATTAACTATTTTCCATCAATAACACTCTCAAACCCTTTTTCCATATTCATTGGGTCTATTATTCCCAATATAAATACTTCCTTTAAGAAAAGACTTCAGTGCTTGGCTAGATAAAATTAACTCTTCCTGTGGAAGCAGCTGACCTAGATTGAATCCATGCCCTGAAAAAAAATCACATCAAATGTGGGAAACTTTTTATAATAAAATAAATTTGAATTATGTAGGTTTGACTAAATTGTTGTGAGATGTAGAATGAGCATTTTTTTTTTTTTGTTACCGGTAAGGGGATTGTAACCCTTGGCTTGGTGTCGCCAGCACCACGCTCAGCCAGTGAGCGCACCTGCCATCCCAATATAGGATCCGAAACCGCGGCCTCGGCGCTACCAGCACCGCACTCTCCCGAGTGAGCCACGGGTTCGGCCCAGAATGAGCATTTTTAAAGCTGCTGCTTCAAGTGGATGCAAATAATTTTTGTTGGTTAGTTGACAAATCAAAAGAATTCTTCTGCATGAGATTTTCAATGGCAAAGAAAACCACTGTGACATTTATGGTGCTATAAAAAAGATCATAAAAATAATTCATGTGATAATAGTACAAAATATATAATGTGATGTGAATGAATAGTAATAATGGTTATTATAATCATAATAATGAATATAGTAGTTCATTCATTTAGAAGCTGAAAGAAATAGTCAAAAAATTCATTGAGGTAAAGTGGCAGAGATGAGAGAAAAAGTTATATTAAGATTTCATATGATGAATCAGAAAAAAATGTAATTACAATGAGAATAAGAGGAAATAGTAATGTCTTATATTCAGTGGCTTTCACATGAAGAGCTTCAACTATGATTGAGAATATTTAATTGTGTTCCTATTCACTTTGCCTGATCATACATTAAATCTTAGAAGTTTTGCAAACAAAATACTTTGAAGGTGATTTTAAATAACCATCAACAGACTGATGCAGTCATGGAATTGATAAATAAGACTTTTACCATTTTGGGTCTTTCTGAAAAATTAGGCTTTTAAATTTTAACTTTCTGGTTATTTTTTATAGTAGTTTCAATTCTGTGACTTTTTTATCCCCTCCTTTTCTCCCCTAAAATTTATGAAACAGTAGGCAATTGAGAAAATTATGAAAATCATTCTTAAATTTGGAGGAAGTTCTTTTCTAATTTCTGTTAGAGGCAATCTATACTCATTTGTTTTATATGCCACATTTTTCAGTGTAGCTTAATAACAAATAGCAAAATGATACTTCAAGTTGCCTTTCTCTTAAAATAAAAAAATTAATACAATTAAAAAATACCTTTTTTAACCTGGTTAGCCACTATTTCAAATTTCTTGCTTTATTTTTATAAAAGATTTATCAATAAATATATATGTGTCATATTTCACTTGAATAATATCTGCACTGGACAGAAATGGGAAACTCAGAGATACTGAATAACTATGATACCAATACATTTAAACTCTCTTTGAATTCACTTTTCAACCTCAGAAAGCATTTTATGCTGTGACCAAGCAGAGTGCATTTTTCTACCTGCATGATTATAGAAAGTAAAAAATGCTACTCTGATAAAGACAGAGGTGACCCAAAATGAATTAGATGAGCTATTTAATGATGTTGCTTTTGCTGAAACTGAACCTGATTTGTAAGAATTAAGGTGATACTTGTAAGGTGTTGAACTTAGTCCTGTAAAAGAAATGCTACTTAGCCTCTAAGCATGGAACCTTTCCCAGGTTTTCAATTCTATTTCGTATACCCACTTTAACATAATGCAAAGTGCACAATAAAGGACTGTTTTAAAGTGATGTTTTTGTAATGTGTGTCACTTCATGACCCTTTTAAACTTTGGTCTCATTGTTTTGTGCTCCTAAAGAAATACAAGGCCATAGAGGGACTATAATTCACCGGGACATAAAACACTTCAATTTCTTTTTATGCTGTTTTTTTCATGAGCTACAATATTCTCTCTAGATGTGAAACACTGCATATATTTTGCTGAACATATAGCCTCTCCACATTTTCTTTATTATTTTTTAGTTAGGAAGGTATGCAAAACAAGTAACAGGATTGGTGAGAACAGATATATAATGAGAACGTTTTGGTCAAAAACTTAGATTGCTTTCCAGGCAGCATTTCTTCCTTACCCGTGTTCTGACCTATGACATTTATAATGTCACTTCTTGGCATTCCTCACCTGACAATAATTTCTGCATGGCATAGAAAGAAACAAAGAAAAATCTTGAAAAGGTTATCAATCTAGAGAAAATAGATATTAGTCTTTTCCTAAAGAGGATACATTTATAATTTTCAGAGTGCTTCAGAACTGAGGTTTTATTTTTGGTTTTTGGTTTGTTTTTTTAAAAAAGATGAATGGGTCAAAATAAACTATTTTTATTATACTTGGAGATTTCAGTGAGAAGGAAAATGTCAAAAGAAGTTACAACTGCATTTCTAAAACAATTTTGCTATAAGCATCCTATAAGTAATTAGTTGTTACCAAAAAGACTAATTAGCTCTTTAAAACTCAAATCATTGGAAACTGTGCTAAAGGCATAAAGTTCATTTGATTAACAGTTGGAAAAAAATTCTCTCTAGCCTAATAAATATAGATATGTATAACAAGGTACTTATCTGTGAATTCTTTTTTCTGTAAAAGGTAAAAGGTAAATACCAAATACCACATACACTAGTATTTATGAGAAAGGAAGCACATACCATTTGTAAAAATGTAGCTAAGAGAAAGATAGGAGAAGTTTTATCTATACTTTCCAGCATCAACCTGTGAATCTGTTAGGTACAGGTATTGGGGCTGCACGAATCACTACCAAGAAGAATAAGTAGCAAACTGGGTCTTGCAAAAGCTGTTGACAATTCAGTAATTATTCTTTTTCTTTTGAGAAGGTCAGGGAAAGGGGAAAGGAAATAGGGATGTAAAAAAATGCATGTTATTTATTATAAACTATGCCTTTTATGACCATGCTGCTCAGTTCAAATCCTCAAATGTTATTTGCCAGATGCTCTGCCCGGTTCTGCGGGTGCAGATATAAATATGGTGCTCATTCTTTTAAGTTTTGTTCATGAAAAAATTCAAAATTCAAAAGGTAGAAGAGTTTTCAGAGACAAGAGTCTCCCTTCCATCTCTGTCTATCAGCCAACCAGTTTTGTTTTGTTTAGGGATTACGGGTGACAAAGACCCAAAAGCTTTAACATGTATACAGATCACCTAGGAAGTTTTTAAAAGTTCTGATCACCAGGCCTTATACTCAGAAATTCGGATTTTCTAAGTTTGGAGGGGGCCCTTGTACCTGCATTTTAGAAAATCATCCCTAGAGGTCTTGATGCAGGTGCCATACACAATTTGAGGAAAACTGGCTATACCCAGTTTTCCTATAGAAATACTTACTTCCTATGAAAACATATCGGTTTGTTCCCATAGAAAAGATTCAGGTCACCAAAGCCATTGGTTGCTCTGCAGTGGTCCTTTTGAATGCATTTTAAAAACAAACATGTCTTGTTAAGTTCAAAAATATATTTTGATGTTCTAGACTAAGAGCTATTGTAGCACAGAGAAAAACTTGGTAAGTGCCCTTGACCATACCTTTTGAGGGCTTCCGTAGTGCTGACAGATGTGTGGAGATTCACAGAAGATTGCTAAAAACAGAACTGGTTCATATAGACATGTACAATTGGCTCCTCTCCAATCCTGTTTTTTACCAAAGGAAAATTCTTCTCCATTTCCACATGTACCTCTCAGATGCATATTACCTTATAACTTCTCTATTTAAAAGGCTGCCTTTCATGTTCATTTTTACTTTATTTCACGATGTTTTAAACGTGTGGCAGAGGACAAGTACATTGTAATTTACTTCCGCTGTTTGACTTAGATCCCCAGACTAGAAATACTCTTTAGAGGAAAAATAAGAAAACCAGTTTGTTTTTATGGGGCAATGATCAAACTCGAAGTTTTATTTTTATCATTGTGAAAAATATATGGGTTCTATCACTGTCAAGATTGTTCTCCATCACATAAGCAAATCTCATTCTGGAAAATAAGTAAAAAATTCTGAACAGAAAGGCTATTCTAATGATGCTCTGAGTCTGAACCTCCTATTCTCTAATTTCCCGGTTCAATCCCTCTAATAGTTCCTCATCACCTTTTGAATTAAATAAAATTCAGTATGTCATCATATTATAACATGGTCCCAGCTCACCTTTCCAATCTCATCTTCTACACCCCTTCTGTGCTCAGGGCGAAGCGACTAGCTTGCCTTGCCTGCTACTTTCCGATGTTCCCTTGACTTGCCTACCTCCATGGTTTTGTTTATGCACTTTCTCCTCTCTAGAATACACTGCCTCACTTTTCTACTTAGCTCAATCCTATAAATCCAAAAATGTCACATCTACTTTTTAGATCTCTCTAGGCAAATGCAATGTTTTAAAAAATTTGAGCCCTAGAGCACTCTAGTTTTTCTTCCTGACATTTTCTTACCCTGGCTTATATTATACTTTTTGTAAGTACTTGTTTTATTTAGTCTCCAGTTATAAATTCCTTGGGGGCTGGCATGGGGCCTTTCAACTTTATTCTCTGAACAACCTATGATATACAGTATGTGCCTTGAGTTGGCACCAATAATATTATTTGTAAAGTTGGGAAATCTAGGGTCGGTTATTTTTTCAGTGCCATTCATTCTGGTAATTCTTAGCACCATTAAAATTATGAGTCTCCTCAATGATTTATTCTTGTCTCCTCTAACTTTACACCCATTCACTCTGTACTCCTCTCCCTGAACTCTGCCTCCCCAGTCTCCACTTATTTTCTTACTGCTCACTTTTGTTTCCCGTGAAACCTCATTCCTTTGTAAATAAACTATATCTTTATGTCTTTGACTTTGGTCTGCACAGTGATTAAGAAAGTGGGCTCTGCCACCTACTGACTCTGCGATCTTAGCATGTTATTTAAACTCTCAGTACTTTAATTTACTTATCTAAAAGAAAGCAAAGGACATAATAATAGTAACTACCTCACAGGGTTGTAGTAACAATGTAAACAAAACAAAACAAAACAACATTTAAAGCATTGCTTGTCACATAGTAATTGCTTAATAAATAATAGGTATTTAGGATTGTTAATATATTATTGCTGTTTCTGAGACATCATTTCTCATTTACATTTCCCTTTCAGCAGCTCATCAGCCTTATCAGCATAAACTTCCAGTCTCTCAACCCTCTCATTTTTTCTGCATCTATCAATGTTCTTCTGATCATTTCCTCAACCAGGCAAGATTCTATAGTCAATGATTTGAACTTTTCTCCTACCATCACCCAGAGATTCCTAAATCATCTTTCTGCTTTCAATGTTGTGCAAATCTGAGACTTTGGATTGGTTTTTCCATTTAATTACTTCATTCCACATATGGACTGTTCAGCGCAGCTAGAGAAAAATACACAATAGGAGCTATTCATATCACATAAGCATATGGTCTCCAATCTCAGTTGAATCCTTAGTACTATTGGCTATTCTTTTATGATTGGTCATCATCATTGAATTTTTTTGAAGTAGGTCAAATTCCTGGGTCAAACAATGCATCCTTTAAAGAGTATATCTTATGTGCCACCTGGTTTGGATCCAGCACACTGACCCAGTTCCCTGGGCTTTATTCCTATTCACCAGAGACATGAATAGGAGCAAAATATAGAGGAAGAGAAGTCAGCTAGAGTTCATGAATGGGGGCAATTTATGGTTGAACTCTGAGGAAAACTACCATTTCATGTCAAATCACTGCTTTTCATTTTGCATGAATCCTGCTGACTGGAAAGCGTTATTTGAAAGGTGTGTTAGCTTTGACTCTTTAAATTGATAAGTTACAGGTGAAAAAGAAACCAAAAGAGAATGAAAAGTAATAAGAAAGGTAGAAAAATGGTCTATCTTTCATCAGACTGTGGAGGAGGAAATGGTAATTTTTAATAGCTCCATTTGAATTACTTGTGGGAATTCAATGAGATAATACATGGTAAGAATTCACTATAGTGTCTAACATCATAGTAAACATCCAACAAATACCTGAGAAAGATGCAGGAAATAATTTCATTGGGTAAAATATGATATTTAGACCTGTCTTGAAATTATTACGCCCAAGGCTAACTTGTTATAATTATTTGGTCTATTCTGAAGAAGGCATGTGAGTACACTTTGGAGTTCATTTGGTTTTTACCTCAAAGGAAAATAAGGAAATAGGAAATATAGATAAGCCATTCAGAGAACACTTTATCCTTTTTTTTTCTTTGTCAGATGGACGTTGAAGCTGTAGGACTGTTCTGCTGTAAATGGTTATGGTATACTCTTGATGCTATGTTGTATGATAACATCAAATATTATATTGGGTATAATAATTTATTTGATTTACCTTTAATTTCAGAGTTTAATTGCCTCTAGCTGTCTGTAAAAAGCAATTCATACAGTTCACTTTATGGCATGTTTCTTCATCAGGTCATCATACAAATTCTAAATGCAATATTTTCATTAGGAAAAATTGGATTGTTAAAAATCACTGTGAATGCAAACTAAATGTATCCCTCAGTCAACTTCCACTCAGATCCAAAAAGATGCCTGCTGTCACTCCAACCCCACCTGACATGAGGGGATGTTTGATAGAGGAGAAAGTGGAGTGGGAAGAAACAGTGGTCTCAAACAAATTGTGGAAGGGGCCCATGAAAATTAGGGGGCTTTGAATCATTAACTTTGTTAGTTTACCAGTAATTCCTTTTCTGGCATATGGACCATCTTGAAGGAACAGGGGGAGTTGCACAGTGCAGACACAGGAGCATAATACACCTCACTTGAGTGTATTATGACACATGAGGTTTATGAGAGCCCAGTTACACAGATTTACAGACTACATTATAGATCTTTAAGATAACCCTCACAAAATGTCTGAGTGTCGTAAAAAGATTCCTAACAAACCATGGTTCATAGCTCATACTAATAATGAAAGTACAGTGAAGGAAAGTGGCAGAGCCAACACTTGTGCTACTTCCAGTGTGAGTTCTTGTCAGCCACATAATGAGAAGAAGGCAGTGATGATATAATCATTTTTAACAACAGTAGTCTCCCAAACATCAAAATTTTCAAGAAGACTATTTGAAATATGGAGTTCCATCCACTAATCATAATATGAGTCCATTATGATTAGCAAGCCATTTATACATTTTATTTATTTCATCCTTTAAATTTATGTATGTTCATGATGTAAAAATGTTAATATAAAGTTCAACTAAAATAATATTATCATTATTGTGATATAATATATCACAATATAATATATCACATATAATCATTGTGTAACTCATGCATTAAATAACTAGGAGTCATTGGATATAAATATTAAAGCAACCTTATTACTTTTCCCTACTGTCCCTATAAAATTTACTCAGTGTGAGTGGTTTTCTTCTGTCTGAATGAAGGCTGGGACAGGCAGAATGGCCTCCCTCATCTCTTAGGTGATAGAAGTTCTCATGTAGCTTTATGTTGCTAAAATAGTTTTGATTTAGTATATTAAATCTTCTGGTCCAGAAAATTAACCAAAACTCCAAATTTGCTGCGATATTAAATCTTCTCTTCTCACTCATTTGGGACCCGATGCAGGAAAGAATCTGCGAGGGAGACTGGGAAGAGTCTGACTGATTATTCTCTCTTCTCCAGTGGGTGATTTTACTCTTCCTCTTGCTAACTGAGGTTTCTGATCCCTTAGAATTTGGATTGTAGAGGCGAAGGGATACAGAGAATTATGACTTGACTGATATTGTCATAAGACCGCGTATGTTAAAAACCATCTGAGATCTTTGGAGACATCACTGCTGGGCCCCACAAATGCAACTTCCTTTACTAGGCCAGCAAATCCCCCATTGCTTTATCAGGATTCCTCTTGAGGAAGGTCCCTTTTAAAAGGACCCCAGACTAATATTCCTACTAAGAGTACTACATCTGGGCCCTGGGATTTAGGGGCCCTTTTCCTGCCTTTGGAAAAGAGGGCACATAATTCTCAAATGTGGCCCCCCTCTTCTTCTGACACAGACTAATTTAGCCAGTCTCTCTCTCATGCTTTAGTTTTATCAGCTGTGAGGCAAACACCAACCTACTGTGTGCCCCATCCTACCAGGAACACCTATCAAGCTCTCTGATGTTCCAGCAACCCTCAAGCCAGAGTTGAGATGAGCAGCAGGGCAGGTACCCACCCCTCTGCTCTCCCACGGGCAGAGGACTGTGGGATGATGCTCACGCACAGCACAACTCTTTCTAGTGTTCCTCACAAATTCTCCTTAATTCAGAAACTCAACCTTTTTATCCTGCATGTGGGTCAGACATTTGAAATTTTGGCATGGTGGTCACTCTCACAGCTCACTTTGATGTCTAATATCTTTCATATTTTTGTTCTGTTACAACTGTTTTATGCTAAAAATTGCTTTTATTAATTTTATCACCTTCTCTGATGGGGAAAAAAGATGTCACTTTAATTTCTAAGGTTTAAATTCATTGAGTACTGTTTTTCTACTGGCTTGTGCTTAGTCATCATTTAAGAATCTCAAAGGAAAGCTGAATTGCAGAATAATTTGGCAAAGGGCTCTTAACATTTCAAATTTGGGATCTGATAGGCTTTAAAGGCAAGCTGGAAGGGTAAATCAATTGCTCTTAATTAGGGACAGGTTTCAAAGGTACAATGATGAGGTCAATGTCATTTAAAGCAATTTAATTTGAAGTAGTTTATCTTTTTTATAACATTTATATCTCTCACTTAATTTTTCTGGCTATCCATTCAGAACTGCAACTGCAAGTTCATCTCTTTTATTGCAAGCCAGTGATTGATGTCAATTAACATTTCTGTTAGGTGCCAGAAGAAGTAATTCTGTTGGTTTAATGCTTTGCTATTACTTTAGCTGCTCAACAAATATTTACATGCCACAGTATTGTCTCCAATTCAGATTACCAATTTTCAATTAATTTTGCATTATGTACCTTGCTCATGCTATTCTGATATTGTCTGTATATCACTTTGAAAGACCCTATTGCAGTTTAGAGACCAGGCAACAGCTGTTCTTGTTCTATTAGACTCACAAAGTGACAGGGTAATGAATACAGTTATAGCTTATGATAGATTTAAAAATGATTAAGAGATATCCTTTTTAAGGAACAATGTAGCACAAAGGTTATATTTAATTTTGCAGTTAAAAAAATCATTGTTTTCTAGTAGAAAACGTTTTGCTTCTTAAAGTACTGCCTCTACAGCATAATAAAGGTAGAGAAAGGAAATAGAATTAAACATTTCAAAAGGTTTTAACCTCAAAAACCTGAAGAAAATTTTAAAAAGTCCTTCAAGAAAATCTGATTTTGGCTCATATGTGAATGAATTAAGTTTAGGTAATCACAAAGATCAGCTTCATCACCAGGAGGTTTCAATTAATTGTATTTATTCATAAGGCCACATTCACACTGGTAGAGGGGAAAAACCAACATACCAAACAAGTATATTTATTTTGCAAATTAAAAAATATTAGGTTTTTTAAAGCTAGTAACTAATTGTTACATTTCTAAATATTCAAAAGCATTTCAATGTTCTTTTAATTTATATGTTTTAAGACAGCCCCTCTAATAAAGTGGTTTGTAAAATGTTGAAAGATTTTGGGAGCATCATTGTAGAACAGAAACCCAGCTCTTTAGGTAGAGAGTAAAAACTCAGAACAAGAAAGAACAATATTAAAGAATAAACACTCACTAGGTAAAAAGTCACTCAGGTAACTATGCTATTATGAGAGAGAAAATGCCAGGGCTTTACCAAGCCTACGCAAGCCACATCTAACTGGTTTGATCGAAATAAGACATTTTAAGAAATAAAGTTTGGCACAAAGATAACATAAGTGAAGTAGTTCTCTCAGGGCTTTTCGCATGGATGAGAAGATCGACCCAGATACAAGAGTCAGCTAAGGTTCTGTATAAAGACTTAATAAAAGCAAGATACATAGAAAAGCATTTCAGTAGAGATGGGGAAAGACCAGAAATACAAAACATTTCAAACCTTTATGAGTCAGTACAACTAGAGGCCACCTACTGCCAAAGCTGCTGGCAGCTGGCAGGGCTGTTTCAGCTGTAGTGAGAACAATACCATGACAGAGGTTTCTAACTCTGGGGATAAAAGGCGATAAGTTCACAAAAGATTGTAACAAACCAGATATCTATTTAAGAAAAAATAATTTGTAGTGGGAGCCCCACATTTGGTTTACAATTGGGTATTCTTGCTTTAAATTATAGGTCCTTTTAGGTAACTTATTTATAGATAAACCAATCTATAAATAAAACTTATGTGATAAGGAGCTACACTTTCTAAAAGTAAATTATCTTTAGAACCAGGTAAACCAGCTTCTTAAAAAGAACTGATGTTTATAAATGTTTCCTTTCTAAAAATGTCAACCTTCCACCTAGTGACAACAACCCAGAATTGCACATAAGAAGTACAAGGAGACATAAGGAGGTTATGAAATCTGAAGTGTAGATTCAGTCTTGTCTAAATATGAAAATTTCATAGTGATTGAAAGAAAAGCTTTAAAAAATATTTTCTTGGATATTATTATTACTATTACTATGATCAGGCAAGCTTCAGACATAGAATTCTGAAGAACTGCAAGTTTTTTTTTTTATAAACAATTTGATTAAACACAAATATCTAGGGAATACTGCCTGCTGAATAGGAAAATTCACCTTATTAGGGAGGGTAGATGGGTAACTGGAGAGGGGGGAGGAGTGCAGTATTCTCCTTTCCCTTCCAGCTGTGAAGGCAATTTTCTATATTTGTCTAAAAATTTGTTCCATTTGAAGCTTTACGTAAAGCTTTTTTATTTTGAAAAAAGTTTTTTGTTTTTATTATGACATCACTTGCGTGACTTTGGGTGAGGCAATAAACTTCCAGGCATTTAGGTGCCTTACTGGTAGAATTGGGATAATTATATTTGCCAGCCACATGATTTCTTAAATTGTCTTTCTGCTTAAAGCACACAAATCTACAGTCCTGTACTTCATGCTAAAACATGGTGCAGTCCTATTCAGTACTAGGCTTTCCATAAATTTCTGTTCTTGTAAGTCTATATTCTTCCTTTACAATTCCCACACCCCCATTATCAACTTCCGATAGGTTTTCTCTCCAGTTTTATAGCTACCACTCTGACTTTACCTCTCACTGCTTTTAAAATTTATTTTGGATGGGTAATATTGCATTATATTAAATTCCAGAGGTGTAAGAAGGTATACAATAAAAAATGTTCTTTTCACACTGTCCTTCAGCTACTTAGTTCATATACTAGTGAAGCCACTGATATCATTTGTATGTGTATGTTCTTCCAGAAATTTTTTATTTTTTAAACACAAATGGAAGCAAACTGTGCACATAATTTTATGTCTTGATTTTTTAAACCTAATAAATCTCGAAGATTTTTCTGTTAGTATATAAGGGACTTCCTCATTCTTATTGCATAGGTGTACTATAATTCTGTTAATATGATTGTGCTATAATTTACTTAGTCCTTATTAAGATTTTTTGCTATTATGAAGAACCTTGTATATACCTCACTTCACTCATTTGCAAGTATATCTGAGGATAAATTCTTGGAAGTGGAACTACAGAGGAAAAAAGATACGTGCATTTGTAATTTTGATGAATATTGCCAAGTTGTCTTTCATAGAGATTGTACCAATTTACATTCCTACTAGCAATCTATAAGGGTTAGGCTGTGTTAATTTTTGCCTGAACCACTCTAATAACTTCCTAAATGATCTCTTCACTTTTGTTTCTCTCCACTCTAATATATCCCAAATGTTAACACCATTTAGGAGAGAAATTCTCCTAATGCAAAACCCCTTTGCTTAGAAAATGTCAGTAGTTCCTATTTACCACTAAATTAAACTCCTTAACCTGGCACTCAGAATCCTTGACAAAACAGGCCCATATTCATTCTTGGGTTTTAATTCTACCACATATACTCTTTTCCAGATAAATTGAACTACTCCATGTTCTTATAACACATGTGCTTTAAGCCTGAATCAGTTTCCTCTGTACATAATGCTTCCCTACCTATGTCCTTCAGTCTAAATTATATCTACCTTTCAAGGACCATCTCAAATATTTCCTACTTAAAGGTCAAAAATAGGTCAGCTCTTCAGTGTATGTTCTCTATTCTGCTAACAGTCAGTGCATACTCAGAAGAAATAAATAATTCTACCATAATCATTGACTTTTGGTTTAGATGTAAAGTCTTCTTACTTATGTAGTTGCCCAGTTCATGGATGATAGAAAGAAGGAGGTCAGAGGAGGGCTGGATGCAAGGTTTCTTGTCTGGGTGCTGTGGAGGGAGGTGGCAAGGAACACATACGTACTAAATGCCCAGTATGTGGCAGATACTATATGTTTGTATTTCATCACCGATAAGAAGAACCCTTATGGAGGTGGTTATTATGACCCCTACCATACAGTCAGACTAACCATATAGCTAGCAAGCAGTTGAGTCAGGATCTAAACCCAGGTCTATTTGGATACAAAATCTGGACTTTCAAATTGCACTGCATTGTGTTGTCTGGCACAGAACAACAGCAAGAAATGGCTAATATACTGAACTGTATCTCTGAAGTTGGAGAAATAAAAACCTATGAAAAGCTGAACAAGAACATTAGCATCGCTGACTGGAGCCATCTAATGTAAAGGCAAGTGTCCTATATACTCCATGTCAGCATATTAGAGCACAATGAGATAAGCAAATTATGTGCAGAATATTCTGATTTAGAAAGCAGGAAAAGGTTTAATATATATAGGAAGATTTCCATTTTGTTTTTTTAATAACATGTAAATGGATAAACTCTATCTCTCAATAGTAATGTCTGTCATTCTGTAAACAGAGGATAAATTAGATGTATGTGTTATGCATGTTCTTATGTATTTTTGTTTCTTTCTCTTTGAGTGTCTGTTTTTTTTTAATCTTCAGATCCAACTGCATTAAATGAAAGTCTTCCCAATTTACAAATGAACTTATATCATTATAAACTGTAAGGTAAGGCCTGTTCAATTCTAGAGAAATGTTAAGCACTTAGTAAATAGAAGCAATGATAACATTAACAATATTATTAAATTAAAAACAAATTGACCAACATTAAGAAAATATTTCCAGAATTAACAGTTTTTTAGAATTAACAAGAAGTGAAGTTAAAAACAACTTTAATATAATAAACAAGCCAATTAGCTGTACACAGGTATAGAATGAATGTTCAAAAATCATAGGTTTGTTGACTGTAATTTCACATTGAACATAATAAACTGTACTCATGTAAGAATTAGTTCTGCTACTTTCGAACTAATTAAATCCATTGTCCTTAAGCTCTTAATAAGAAGTACCAATATCTTAGAGGATATATATATGAAATAGAGCTCCCTACACCCTCATAATGTACGCTAGCTGCTTCTGTAGAATTGCTTGCTTAACCAAAGTAACTCCATTTTAGCCCCTGTCTGACCTGCAGACTACCCCCGCTTTTACATGAGAAACCGTTGACCTTCTCATAGAAACAAAAACCGTTGCATAGAAACAGGAGTCATACACAGTGAACTATTACATGGGAACAGGAACCATACACAATAAAAATTTGTATGCTTGATTGCTCTAATGGATCATTTTTGGCTTCTGTAACCTAGCTACCTAGCTTGCTTTGTGCACCTGGACAAACCCGTGTGCCAACAGGATGTGGCTTTTGCCTTTAAAAACCCCACAAGACCAAGGCCCGGGGCCATTCTCCCTTGGTTGCTCCTTGAGAGACCGTCGCCGGCCAGCTGGAGTGAATAAACTGCCCTTTTCTGCATGAGTGGCATGTAAGTGCATTCTTGTGGGAGGGTGCCTCACAACATATACATATATGTATACCCATATATATATACATATATGAGCAGTCTTCAAAAAGTTCATGGAAAATGGATATTATGAATAAACTATGCATGGGTTGCAAACTTTTTTTGCATCAAAATAAACTTGTACTAACTTGTTATAACATGTCTGAACAGAGGCTGGCTGGTTACTCAGTTGGTTAGAGTGCAACCCTATAACACCAAAGTCACAGGTTTGGATCATTATACTGGGCCTGCTGCCAAACAAACAAACAGGATATTCCTGTCTGAATAGGATCTAGTTTGAGAAACTAAGAAGGACAAGACATCAGTTTGAAAAGAGCCCCTATTATATAGCAATGTGAATTCTGCTAAAATTGAAGCAAGAGCAAACATCAAATTTATGGTGAAGCTTGGGTTCAAGAATGGTGAAATCATTGAAGCTTCCCTAAAAGTTTATGGGGACAATGCCCCAAAGAAATCAGGAGTGTACAAATGGATGACTCTTTTTAAGAAGGGGCAAGATGATGTTGAAGATGAAGACCACATCAGTTTGCAAGGAAAAAATTAATCTTGTTTGTTCTCTAATTGAAGAGGACTGATGATTAACAGCAGAAACAACAGCCAACACCATAGACCTCTCAATTGGTTCAGCTTACACAATTCTGACTGAAAAAATTACAGCTGAGCAAGCTTTCTGCTTGATGGGTGCCAAAACTCTTGTGCCCAGATCAGCTGCAGACAAGAGCAGAGCTTTAGATGGAAATTTTAAACAAGTGGGATCAAGATCCTGAAGCATTTCTTTGAAGGACTGTAACAAAACATGACTTTACCAGTAGGATCATGAAGACAAAGGACAATCAAAGCCACGGCTACCAAGAGGTGAAAATGGCTCAGTGAAAGCAAAAGTGGACAGGTCAAGAGCAAAGATCATGCAACAGTTTTTTGGGATGCTCAAGGCATTTTGCTTGTTGGTTTCCTGGAGGGCCAAAGAATGACAACATCTATCTATCATGAGAGTGTTTTGAGAATGTTAGCCAAAGCTTTAACAGAAAAACACCTGGGAAAGCTTTACCAGAGAGTCCTTCTCCACCACCACAATGCTCCTGCTCATTCCTCTCATCAAACAAGGGAAATTATGCAAGAGTTTTGATGGAAGATTATTAGGTGTCCACCTTATAGTCCTGATATGGGTCTTTCTGACCTCTTTTTGTTTCCTAATCTTAAAAAATCTTTAAAGGACATGCATTTTTCTTTGGTTAATAATGTAAAAAAGACTGCATTGACATGGTTAAATACCCAGGACCCTTGGTTTTTTAGGGATGGACTAAACAGCTGGTATAATCACTTACAGAAGTATCTTAAACTCGATGGAGCTTATGTTGAGAAATAAAGTCTATATTTTTATTTTTATCTTTTAATTCCATTTTCCACGAACTTTTTGAAGTCCCCTTGTGTGTGTGCATATATATATACACACATATACACATATAATATATATATATACATTATATAGTTATAAAATTGTATATAATTTAACACAAATATATAATACATACATTATTAAACTATTTACCATTTTGATTTAATCATAAACTTAATAGTTTTAATTTATAAGCATTTATTATTTGAAATTTTACATATTATGCCAATTTTGGTACAGTTGATTTATTTCCTCTTAAGTGAGCTAGATTTTTTAAGCTTTATGTTCACAATATAATTAAAATACATAGACTATTAAAAATGTTTTTAGTTTCCATATACAAGGGTACTTCAAAAAGGTCGCAGAAAATTAGAATTGAAAGTTAATACAAATCTTTCCATGACCTTTTTGAAGTACCTTCATATACACAACATGAAGTAAAATGCTTTCTAGCATGTTAAATAAGTAATGGTAACACATCTTAAATATTTCTTTGAAATTCAACAGGCATTTAAAAATATGCTATAGCATATGTATCTACCATATTTCAATTTATATTTTAATGTTCTTTGGGGATGTAATTAAACAGCTATTTTCCAGTACATGTTTCTTTAGCGTTGTTACTTCCTAAGAAATGTAAAAAACCGATAGGATATTTTGTACAGAAATTTGGTGATTCATATTTACTGTCCTTGAAATAAAGTAGAAAGTCTTACTCATTTGTGCCTCATTTCATTTGCCAATTGAGTAGGAATGCAGAAAAAGAAAAGTAATTGATCAAGAAAAAGACACTTCATTGAAAGGTCTAGAGATGGTTTGTAACCATTCGCCTTTCACAGTCAGAGGTCACAAGTGAGAATGCAGACCACAAACATGATCAGAGCAGGTAAGTATAATTTATTTCTTTGGTAAGTAGAATAAAAGCACATTTCTACTAATCACTGTGCACCCTTAATATTGTATACTAAGAAACAAACCCAACAGGGTGCGCGCGCGTGTGCATGTGCGCGTGCACGCACGGAGGGAGGGACGGAGAGAGAGAGAGAGAGAGAGAGAGAGAGAGAGAGTTTTATTTAATTTAAGAAAAGAGAGATTTATTTAATTTACAAAACTGGCTCATGTGATTGTGGAGGCTTGGCAAGTGCATAATCTGCAGGATAGACCAGAAGCTGAGAAGACCCAGGGAAGAGTTCCAGTTCTAGTCCGGATGCAGTCTGCTGGCGGAATTTCCTCTTCTGGGTAGGTCACTCTTTTTCAATTAAGGTTTTAAAATATTTGAATGAGCCCCACCCACATATGGAGGGTAATCTGCTTTACTCATAGTCAACTGATTTAAATGTTATCTCTTCTAAAAAAATACCATCACAGAAACATCTAGAATAATGTTTGACTGAAGATCTCAATACCATGGCCTAGCCAAACTGACACAAAATCAACCATCACAAATGAATACTTTTTTGAAAAAAAATTTCATTTTGTTCTTCAGTACCATGTGTAACAAGACAATTCATTAAACTATTTTGTATAATGTGCATTCTCCTTATACATAGTTTTTAAAGAGGATTTTGCTACCAGAGAGAAGTGAGACTCTGTAAGACCAAAAACAGAACAGGGGATCTGTGAGCGAGGGGTGCCTGAGCCACTCCTTTGGGCACCCTGAGTAAGTGGCAGGATCTCATATTTGAGTGAATGTCACTGTGTGCATCTATGCAGGCTGGGGCGGAGGCTATGGGGTGTCCAAACTCAGTCAAGATGCCCTTTTCCCAGCCGGACACATACAGAAGCTGTATATCTGCTGGCCCTCAGGCTTATCCAATGCACAGTTAAGAGAGTGTGAAAATGCAATTAATTTAGTTTCACTTTTTATCTGAGGCCCAAAGACAATAGCTGTTAAATCCTAAATTCCAGAGTGAGATCCTGTACTACTTGTCTTGCAAAGGAGATAGTAAGAAATCTGTGGTCATACACGCACTTGAAGATTGTTATATAATAAAGAGTTTAACTTTTTTTGTCTCTGGTTCTTGGGAGAGAAACTAAATTTTTGGAACTTCCCAAGTGATAGGAGCTCTTTGTTATTCTTGGTAGGTACTAAAACTTTATGCTAATGAGGTGATTAATGGTGGGCATTTTGACAGCTTATATTAATGAAATGACTCAGGATGGGGATAGGCCCTGCCAGAAAGACCAGCTATGTGATTAGAAGTTTACAGCTTTAAGCCACATAATATCAGCCAAATCCTTAGAAGGAGGAGAAAGGAGGAGAGGGCTAAAGATTAAGCTCAGTCTGGTAGCCAATGATTTAATCAAGCATGTCTACACACTGAAATCCCAAAATGCTTTGGACACAGAAGATTAGTGGAGCTCCCTGGTTGGTGAACATATTTATGTGCCTGAAGGGTGATAAACTCATCATCACTTGAAAATATTGTAAGTCAAAAATACATTTAATACATCTAACCTACAGAGCATCATAGATTTGCCTTAGCCTACCTTAAATGTGCTCAAAACACTTAACATTAGCCTACAGTTGGGCAAAATCACCTAATACAAAGCCTATTTTATAATAAAGTGTTAAATATCTCATGTACTGTCTATCACCAGCCTGGGAAAAGATCAAAATTCAAAATTCGAAATACATGGAAATTGCAACAGTTTTGCACCATCACAAAGCCAAAGAATCATTAAGACAAACCATGGTAAATTTGGGACTGTCTGTACTTAGAAGGAAAATATAATGCTTTTCTGAGTTGTGTGAGTCATTCTAGCAAATTATTGAACCACAGGCGTTCATAGAAACACCAGAATTTTTAGCCAGTTGGTCAGAAGTGCAAATTATTGAACCACGGGGCAGGGGGGTCATAGAAACACCAGAATTTTTAGCCAGTTGGTCAGAAGGCAGGTAGTCTGGGGACCCCCAGCCACTCACGGCTGGCATCTGAAGTAAAGGCACTCTTGCTGGGGACCGTGATGGTGGTGGTTAGTGTCAGAACTGAACTGAATTACAGTACACACTGCTGGAGTGGAAATGAAATAGGACATAAACGAGATAAAGATTGAAGTAGTTAAGGGAGTTTGGAAATTGGAAGGTTTCTTGTGTGAGAGTTATTGGCATACCATGAGTGCCCTCCTTTGACTCCCCTGGAGGAAAGTGGTGCTATTTCTTCATTTCAAGACTGGTGAGTGAAGCATCAGAACCACTCCAGAGACTGATATATATTTTTCTGCATTAGTGAGGGAACTGTCATCTGAAAGATCACCAGAGAATGTATGGAATAGGAAATCCCCAGCAAGCCCACACAGACAAACTCCTGAGCTCTAAGAGCTGGAAAACAACTTATGGGAGAACTAGTTAAAACATAACATTTTTGGCCCTTACCTCCTCTCCTGCTCCACTCCCCACCCCTTTGACCCTAGAGGGGTAAAACCAAAAGAAGCCATTGTTAACCAGAGGTGTAAGGCAGGACATAGAGACAAAGTCTACCATCCCGTTTCCCATTGAGAGTTTCTTTCCTGCAGTAGCCTGGAGCTGTAGGATGGGGTTAAAAGTTTTAATCTTGAATGAAGTTCAGTACTTTGATTATTACACAAGACTGGATACATTACTTAACTAAATTGAGACTTATTTCATTACTAAAGTGATTGGAGGACTTTTTATTATCTGAGAATAACCCCCAAAAGTTAAGAGACTTACTTTTGACTTTTTTCTGGAGAAAAGGGAAGAACTAGCCCTGTAGACTGGCTTACAGGGATAGTCATGGGAAAAAGAATAAGATTTCTCATTGCATCTTGTTAGTCTTACTCATTTAAACCAAGGATACAAGACTAGAGGATATTACTTCTTTTTTCAGGCACCAAGTAACTTTTCTAGGTTTTTCTAAAAGTCTAATTGGAGTGGACCTCCACCTCTCCTCTGTCACCCCTACTAAACTCTTACCATCAGTCAGATGATTGGAATTACATTTCCAGTATACCTGATTTACAGGAATAAATATTTTCTTATGTAGTGCTAATAGTATAAAAATATGATTAGATATTTGTCAGTGAATGATCTCAATGGTTCTCTCACATTTCTGTAAGTCTTATAAGCAGAGATATTGACTGCCTTTTTTCTGGACTAACTTTTTAAGAATATTTGTAAACAGCTTTGGAAGACAGAAATAGTGCCTCCCTCAGAGCAAAGGGCAGATATGTCTACTGTCCACTATAATAAAAACGTCTCTTTCCAGGACAAAAGTCAGACAGCCTACTGCCCATTATATAAGATTTGGGTTCCATAAACTTGGGATTCCTCTTGTGTAATCCATCCCACTATATGCAGTATCATCTGGCCTCCTTTACTTCTCCTGTGGAATTTGGGGCTCAGAGAACTGGCACATGTGCTGATATTGTGGCTATTGCTGTCCTTTATCTTTAACCTAGGTATCTCATGCTTTCTGCCAGCATCCAAGAATTGTAGTTGGCTAACTTTTAGCTTGCAAGTAGGGTAAAATCATGATACTTGACAATATTATAATCACCTCACATCTGTTAGATAGCTAACTATAAAACAAACAGACCAAAAAAATAGAAAATAACAAGTGCTGTCAAGCTTGTACAAAAACTGGAATTCTTGTGTACTGTTGGTGAGAATATAAAATGGTGCAGCTGCTATACAAAACATATGGTGGTTTCTTAGAAAACTGAAGACAGAATTACCACACGATATAATAATTCTGTATCTGGGTATATTTCCCAAAGAATTGAAAGCAGGGTCTTGAAGAGATATTGGTACACCCATGTTCACAGCAGCATTATTCTCAATGGCCAAAGGTGGAAGTAACCCAAGTGTCCATTGATGGATGAATGGATAAACAAAATATGGTATAAACATATGATGGAATATTACTCAGCCTTAAAAAGGAAGGAAATTCTGACACATGTTGCAATATTCAATGATGAACGTTGAGAACATTTTGCTAAGTGAAAATAAGCCAGTCACAAAAAGAAAAATATTGTATGATTCCACTTATATGAGGTACCTAGAGAAGTCAAATTCATAGAGACAGAAAGTAGAATCATGGCTGTCAGGGACTTGGGGGAGTGGAAAATGGGGAGTTGTTTTTTAATCAGTATAGAGTTAAAGATTTGAAGTTGAAAAAGTCCTGGAGATCTGAGTCCCAACAATGTGAATATAGTTAAAACTACTTAGCTGTATGCTTAAAAATGGTTAAGGTAGTAATTTTTTTATGTGTGTTTTACTACAATTAAAAAATAATGTTAAAGTGAAACATCCAGACTGATTCCAGCCTTGTTTTATAAATAAGTCATGTGTATGATACAATTATTAAAGGAACTTAGGCCTTTTAGATGTAGTTTAGATCCATAGAACATGCTTTAAGAAATTAAAGCAGAGTGGGTGTAGTGGCTGAGTTAGTTATTCATTGATCTTGATATTAAATATCCAACGTTATTTTTAATTATTCTCCAACATTGTATTTCCATTTCAGTAAAGCCCCTCTTGACTTTTTTGAACACCTGAGGACTATTCTTCTTTTGCAGATGGTTGCCTTCTTCATCTCTTTACCTAACTGAATCATGAACATCCAGGAAGACTCATTCAAATCCTCCATTCTTCATTGAGACTTCAAAAGACTCATAAGATTGCTTCCCTTTTAAAAATTCCAGCAGCACTGTGTGTTGTGGCCTTGATATGATATACTTTATAATTTTGATCCAGGATTACTTGTATCTGAAATATTCATCATGATCTTATTGGGGCTCAGAAAATGATACCCCAAAGTATGGCACTTGGACATGCTGAGTACTTTGAACTAAAGAAGCAGCCTCAGAACAAGGTCTCTCTGACTTTCCCCCACCCACTGTCTCTTGATCATCTTTCTCTCCCCAAAGCACAAGGAATGGCTTTCTCTGAAGTTTCCCTTATTTGACTAAGGCAAATTCCTCCAGAAGGAATATAATTTTCATGAACTCCTCCCTGGAATCTACATTAACTAGAAAAATTAAATCAAATGGCAGGAGAGGAAACTAAAGGTCTCCATGCCCAGGATACCATGCCAGACAGACTTTTCACCTGTTCTTTTGAGGGCTACGACCTGAGGACAACCTTTGTTCTCAGTTCAGCTCCTTCCGTCACCCTCCCATAGCTTGTCACCACCACCTTCCAGGAACCCTTAAGTCCCTATTTCTTTCTGTAGCTCAAAATGCTATAAGGTTCTTTAAAAAGTTTGTGGAAAAATAGAATTAAAAGGTAATATGAATCTTTCCATGGGCAAACCCTAATCATTTTCTTTTGTTACAAAAATATATCTGGCTTTATGTTCTTTAACAGTTGTGGTGGAAAATCCCATAGGGTAATGAGGCTGTAATCTTAAACTAAATTATAAGATATGTTGACCTTGACTGAGGATAACGAGATTGAAATAGAAGAGCATTTTAAATGTTCTTCAAATGGAAACTGATAAAAGCAATGAACACAATGATTTCATCAAGGACAAGAAAAACTTAGAAGGATGCTTTTGCCTTTGATTTGATGATTAATTTTTCAGAAATAATTCATGTTTTACAGCATAGGTAATTCTGAATAATCTGTATACTATTTTGATGAGAAAGAGGCAAATGGCAAAATCCTTCCTAATTTGTCTCTATCCTAAGAATCCAATCCTATTTCCCAGGAGTCCTCAATAATATGTATACTTCCAAGCACCTTCACATACATTTATCTTCACAAACTTGGCCTTTACCGCTATCCTGTGAGACTAATACTTACCTCATTTTTTAATAATTTAGAAATTCGTTATTTGGATTATTTAAATGATTTGCTTGTGACTCACTTCAGGGCTCTTTTGTTTCCCTCTCTTGCCTAAATCAGACAGGTCTCCTTACTGGCTCTGTCACCTAATCTGCTCATTACTGCTTGTATAGCTTTGCTCTCCCTTGTCCTCAATCCCTCCTTATCTCTCCACAATTCAAGGACTTCATTGTCTATTCAATTTTTTCATTTTTCATGTTCAACTTAAATTCACATTCTCCTTGAAGACCTACATTGCTGATGTAGTTCACAGAGATTTTTTTCTTTTTCAAATTCAAGTCGATAGTGCATAATTCAATCTCAAATTACATAGTATTTTGATTATTCTCCATTTTTTCAGATCTTTATTTTATATCTTTATTTTATATTTCAGATCTTTATTTTCAGATCTATATTTTATTTTCAGATCTTTATTTTATAAAGTAAAATATAAATTCTTTAAGAGAAGAGGTCATGGCTTACAAAGCTTTTTTTTTTTTTCTTCTATCTGTTAACATAGTGGGTGTCTCATATTAGAAGCTTAATAAATATTTCTTAATGTAGCATTTCTCAATCAGTACTTTGAGAAAATTCCACCCTTCAGAAAATGATTTGAATGCCTATTTTCTTAATTCCCACAAGAAGGGTACATAGGTAGAGAAGTGAACTCATCACATGCAAAGGATTTATTAGGGTGTTAGGGCTTAATTCTCTCAGGTGGAGAATGACAGATGATGAACTGACAATCACCAATACCATGATGAAAGGTTAGATCATAAATGACCTTTGGCATGATCATTGTCTTACCATAGTAACATGCAAGTCTCTACCTGCACATAATGTTATAAAGTCATTACGCAAAGTAATTTAAGAAGAAACATTTAAGAGAATTTATAATGTTAAATATACGGATGGAGATGATAAAATATGTAGGGGACAGGTTTGCTTAAATTCAACAGTGGAACTAGAATAATTAAATAATTATTTTAAACTAAATAATTAAATGTTTTAGAAGTATACCATATAAAATTACCAAAAGTTTTAACCTTTTATATGACAAGCTTCTTACGAGACCTAATAAAACAGAATGATACACATTTGCATTTTCTGCCTCACTTTGACTGGAGGTAAGAACGTGCAGTGTGTTGGCTAAAAGGGAGTGGAAGGCAGCACAGACCAGCTAGTCAGTCTCTGACCACCTGAGATTTAGCTCAGAGAAAAAGATACACAGACATTGTAAATATGAAGGAACAGTTCCACACTGAGAATACACATTTATATTGGGTCTCTTCCCCAGAGACTTTCTAATTCACAGCAGAAACGCCTGCTTTAATGAATGTCAAGCTCTTTTCCTACACAAGTCCAGGCTGAGAGAGAGGTTTGATATGTCTACACATCGTCAGGAACAGGCACAGGCAAAAAGCGCAATTGAGGTTATCAGTAGCCACCGGAATATGGTTCATCTTCGTCCTCTATAAAGAAAGTCCCACAGCCTGTGCCTCCCAGTGCTTGAGGTAAGAGAGGGTAGGTACATTTTTATCTGGGAGAACCATTTTAATCCTTTTGTGATAACATAGGGGGAGAAAAGATACTATCCCAAAGCTTTGTCTCATAAAGAAAAGAACATAGACAAGACAGCAACTTTTAAGCCAGGGAAGTTAGTGAACATGGGCACTACTTGGTGATAGATGAGTAATAATTATTAATATATGATATTAATATGACATTGTAGAAAGGAATATAAATAAATGGAACTTAGAGCAAGAGGAGCCTTAAGTTACTAAAAGAATGAAAAAAGAGTGGAAACTAGGCAAGATAAAGGTGGGAAAAAGAAAAGAAGAATTTGGAAGAAAAATTAATGGTTTCACAATTAAAGGGAGTTTAGTTGGGAATACTGGCATGGACAGGCTATTAGATGAAAAAGGCAGAAAGATTTTGCTGGAAAAAGTCTTTAGGTACCTCTGTAAGGCAAGAAAACAATCAGTGAAATCAGGGATAAAGACTATAGGACTGACTTAATGAAGTAAGCCAAAAGGTTTTATAATGATGTCTGAGAGAGGGCTGCTGGTAAAATATGGGGTATTATAAAGGTAGTGTGGAGTTAGACTGTGATGAATGACCAGGGTTCTGGTCATAGATTTCAGCGTTACTCTTATGAGGGTCATAGAATGTGAAAGGAAGGAATGGCTTTTAGCATAGCAAGCTGGTCCAGAGCAAAAGAAATGACAAAATTATAGGTGACGATGGGGAGGCAGGCAAGAAGGTAGTCACAGAAAGGGATTCTTAACAGGGCTCCTGAGGATTAACTCAAGGACACTTACACCTGGGTGAGAGACTGTGGAGAGAATTCTTTTGAGGCTCAGAGAGTCAAGGAGAAGTAAAAAATTAGAAAGAAAAAAGTGCCAAACATTTTGTGAATGCTCATGAGTCTTCTTGAGTTGGAAATGGTGGTGGGAGCATTTAAACATAAAAATTACATCTGATGGAAATGTTTAAGTTAGCAGCATGCTATCAAAATATTCCATCTCATTTCATTTGGGGACATAAATGCTTTAGGACCATGCTGGGCAGCACTGTTGAGAACTCTGTACAATGATAGTTCACAGTCCAGCCAGCTGTATAGAATTATGAATATATATTTCAAAATTTTGAACAAAATAGAGTGTTGCTTCCTACATAGTTCATAAGATCTGATTTCTCTTATAAATATAAGTAGGGATCAATTGCAAAATAATAGAGTAGAATTTCCTGTGCAGACAGATGCTTTTTATATTTATAAAGCTTGAGCTCTTTTTTTTCTTTTTAATGCTCTGGGAAACTGGAAAGTGATATGATTTTTCATATCAAGTTTAGTTTAACATATGGCAAAGAGCTCTCTGAGACTGTCTCCAAACTTTGCAGTTAACAGTTTCCAGCCTACACAGGAAACGAAGCTGTGCTTCTGACGCATTCCCATTATATGGGAAGACCGCAGAGAACAGCCTAAAGTTAAACCACAAAGATTATGTTTATAGAAAGCGCAGCATTCAATTTAAACCTCAGTAGCACAGAAAGCTTCAGCTGATGCTTCAATTCCATTTTTAAGTTGTTCTAGCAAAACATTTCAAAGCATATCAATAACCAAGTAGATGTTAAGTCTATTTTTCAGCTTTTGGTTAGTTAGATAAGCGAAAAGCAAGTTCTGAATCTGGATATTGCCTTTTATAAGGGGCCTCAGTTTAGAAATCAGCTTGTGTTTGTAAGTCTTCTACTGGATTTTTACATATTATAAAAGCAAAAGGAAACAAACGAACAAACAAAAACTCATCTATCCAGAACCCCTGAAGTAGAGGGCTAGGGTACCCTTTGTACAAAATAATTTTTATGTTACATTCCTCCTATATTACAGAGTACGTGGAAAATAAAGTATTGAATATAATGATTACCTAAGTGTTGCATAGGGTTGTATGTCTTGTCATAAAATAGCTCCATACTGCCATACAGCTATTTCATTTCAGTTCCTGTTCTGCTTTTTAATAGTTTTTTGGTTTACTCTTTTGTCAGCTTTTATTTCCCACAGCTATTGCTCTAGCATTCTTTCTCTCCTTTCTCTCATGTTTTAAGGTTTGCACATAATATATCTATTAGGATAAGAAACCAGACTAAGTGTGGCAAAATTCTGTTTAAAAATGAGGCTATATAAGGCTATGAGTGTGGGCCAGGGATATTCTACCAACAAAGCACAATGACAGTGGAAAGAAAGGGGACCTTTCTCTTATTATTTGTTTCCCTTTGATCAAGAGGTTACATAATAACCTGTTTGAACCCCAGGTTCCTCATCTGTAAAATGCCTCACAGAATTGCTATTAAGGTCAAATAAGAATGTGTGTGTGTGTGTGTGTGTGTGTGTATGTGTGTGTGTGTGTGTTTGTATCCTCATAGAGTTGTTTTGAGAATTAAATAAGCTTATGTATAAAAGTATGCAGCACACTGCCTAGCAAAAAGTAGGTTCCTTTTGTCTGCTTCTCTTTCTTCTCAAGGGGCCTTTCTTGTTTATTTCCTTGTTCTTGACTGCAGTCCATAGAGTTGTTAAAGGGAGAAGGTAGAATTACAGTAGCCGACATCATTATTAGTGCTTTACCTCTTATGCCATAGACTTTTAGAAGGTGTTAATATTTTGAAATTTGAAGAAAAAGATTCTTTAGATACTTAAAAACAATTATTTAACTGAATCCCTTAATATATTATCTTAGAATAATTTGTATAAATGTTAATTCATAATTAAACAAATTTAACCATTCTTTGCTAATAAGAACTCTTATTTTCGCACTTTCAGAATCAGTGCTTTAGCCTTCTTGTTAGAAAAAGTGATGAAAAAATTAAAATTAAAAAACACGGAAGAACCCAAAGAAAAAATACCCAAATCTCAGCATCCCAAGATGCAAATATTTTCATTATTTTAATGTACAGTTTTTTAAACAAAATTTTGACATTTATGTACAATTTTATATTCTCTTTATACACATCTTTCATACCTCATGTTATTTACCAAATTATTCATAAGCATGAAATTTGAAAGCAGCATAAAAATCTACTAAGTAGATATAATTTATTTAAACATTTCCCTTCAGTGGGACATTCATTTTGTTTCCATTTGCTTTTCCCGTTATACTTAACACTTTTTCTGTATTTAGTACTCTTTCCTTAGGATAGATCACTAGAAGTGAAATCATAGTAATTAAGGGCACAAAGTTTTTTAAGGCTTTTGCCAAGTTGGGAAATGGTAATCTCACAGTCACAAAGGTCACCTGGCCAAACCTCCCTGTTTACTCCAAATCAATGCCTCAGCCCTTTTACTATGGATAGAGAATCTCACCTGGAATGTGTTCACTTTACTGATGCCAACTGCAATAAGCATTCAGATGGACTGCTAATTTTTGAAACCTACTAAATATCTAATTTCTAATAAAAGAGACCCAAATTATTATTGTAACAGTATTTTTGACAGTTTACATGGAAGCACAGAGTAAATTCAGCAGGAGAACTGAGCTGAGCATGTCTTTCCTTTTTGTGCCAGGACCTACACTGCTCACTTGCCCCATATCTGAATTTACCAACAGGCCCTACTAAACACGGGGTTACTGGCTTGGAAGGAAAGATGTGGTAAACCCGCTCATCCTGGAAAACAGAAGTCCAATTATCCAATTATCTGTGTGACTAACACCTCCCTTGACAGGAGTATCACATGACCTTCAGAAGGACCCACAGTTCCACTGAGATCCAAGGCTGAAACATCAGGAGCAAATATACCCAAATGCAAATATGGCTTCTTTGAGCGCCTCCATCCAAGACAGGAAATCACTGTCTGCAACAGGTGGCACTGCAATCTAGGGCCACAGGCAAGTGAGATCGCACAGAACACTGAGCAGCATTAGCCAAAGGCAGCCAGCAAGAAAGCCAGTGGATTAAATCCTGCAAAGTAAAATCTTGTTAAGAACCTACAGGGCATGCTAAAGCAATCTAAATCTCAAAAATAATACACTATTACATGCTCGGGTGGTAACTGAGTTTCAAGTATCCTGAGGGGGATACCAAATTGGTGAAACCCCCAATTTGAATGTAACTGGGAACCTTCTTAAATTTTCACCACTGGTCCTGATATCCCTCTGCTAGGCTGAATGCACAATCCTTTTTTGGGGGAGTAAGAAATGATCTAGTTTTGACTGAGTTCTTCAAGGGCTGAAGTTCCTACTACAAGAGAAAGAAATGAGTAGACAAGGAACTGAAGTTTAACATCAAATCAGAAACTCTCTTAAGAAGTGTACATGAAAGTTTAAGTATGAGATGTTTAAGAGGCATCAGTTAAAAATAGGAAACGGTAAACAACTTGCTGTTTCTAAAATATGACAAGCACACTTATGGAACTTTTGTACTTGCTGTTCTCTCTGTCTGGAGATGAAATTAGAGATTGCATATAGTCTTGTAGGTCAGCCTTCAACTCTGAAGAGAGAGGATTGTAGGATTGTAAGCAGGGAAATAATGCTATCCGATATATTTTCTTTTCCCCTCAGTTATTTGAGAAACATCTTTTAAATCTGTGGAAAATGTAACTAATTAGTATAATGAACATCTGAATAGACTTTACCAAGTCTCAATTACTTATACCCTATATTTGCCTAATTTTTGTTTCTTTCTCTCTTTACTTATCTTTTACTTTGCTGAATCATTTGAAAATAAGTTGCAGATATTAAGACACTACCACTAAATCTTTCAGCATGTATTGTCTAAGAATAAGTACATTTTACTATATAACCAAATATCAATATCACACTTAAAACTTGCTGTTAATTCAACATCATCTATTACATGAAAGTACTTCAAAAAGTATGAACAAACTTTTAATTCTATTTTTCTATGAACTATTTGAAGTACTTTCATATAGTCCATATTTAAGTTTTCCCAATTTCCCCATAATTGCTTATGGCAAATTACATTTTCCAAAGATGGTCACCACAATTTCTCTCTCTTCTTTAACTTTGTCACTCCCCTATAAAGAGGTGAAATCTAATTCTCCTCCATTTGAATGTGATTAGGCTTTTGTGACAGAGGAAGTGATGCTGTGACTTCTCAGTCCAAAGCCACTGCTTCTGTCTTGCTTCTTGTTTGAAGATCTTTGAACCTCCTGCATCTGAAGGTCTGTGTCTCTTCCTATACCTGGAAAGTTTTCAGTCATTATTTTGTTGAACAGGTGTTCCATGCCTTTTCCTTTCTCCTACTCTTCTGGAACACCCATGATTTGAATTTTTGTATGCTTAAGGTTGTCTGCTAGCTGTCTTAGATTTTCTTCATTTTTTTAAATTCTTTTTTTTTTTTTTTCCCGGTCCACCTGGGTTGGTTTGAAAAGACTATATTCGAGATCAGAAATTCTTTCTTCTGCTTGTTCTAGACTGCTGTTTAAGATACTGGTCGTGTCTTTTATTTTGCTGAATGAATCACTCAATTCCAGGAGTTCTGCTACATTCTTTTATAGGTATTAATCTCTTTGTAAATTTCCTCCTTCATATCCTGGATTTTTTTTTTTCCTGTTTCATTATGTTGTCTAACTGAGTCTTCATGTAACTCAGTGAGTTTCCTTAAGATTGTTGTTCAGCATTCCACTTCAGTCATTTCAAGGGATTCTTGCTCTACAGGGTCTGGTATCTGAGAATTACTATATTCTTTTGGTGGTGTCATATTTTCCTTGGTTTTTGTATTTGTAGTATCTCTACACAGATGTCTTGTCATATGGTAGAGCAGTTGCTTCTTCTATTACTCTAGAGTGGGCTTTGAAGAGAGTGATGTCCTCTTCTTTTTCTGGTCTTCACTGGTAACTCTCCTTGTTTCTATGCAGTCAAATGTCTTGGGCTGACTGCATGGTGGCGGTGGCTACTGCTGTGGCCTTGAGCCACTTTTGTGGCAGCCATGGTGTGGCAGTGGTGTTTTCAGAGGGTTTATTGCCTGCTTCCAGGTGGGGGATGCTGCCCTTGGCTCCTGCCTGGGATCCTGGGTGTCCTGTGTTTCTTGCCTGCTTCTGGGTGGAAGGAGCTTCCCTTGACTCCCACCTAGAACTCTGGGCATGCTTTGTTCCTTGCCTGCTTCTGGGTGAAGGGTGGCAGCCCTCAGTTCCTGCCTAGGACTCTGGCATGCTCTGTTTCTTGCCTGCTTCCAGGTGCCTAGGACCCTGGGTATTCTGTTTCTTGCCTGCTTCTGGGTGGAGCTGCATAAGCTTTTTAATTTGATGTAGTCCCACTTGTCTATTTTTGTTTTTGTTGCATGTGCTTCTAGTGTCATCTTCAAGAAATCAATGCCAAGACTAATATGATGAAGCTTTTCCCTCATGTTTTCATCTAGAATTTTTACAGTGTCAGGCCTTATGTTTAGGTCTTTTATCCACTTAAAACTGACTTTTGTGTATGGTATATATGTAGATGCATTATGATAATTCTTATTTCTGTGGTCATTTGTAATGTCTCCTCTTTTATATCTGATTTTATTTATTTTAATCTTCTCTTTTTTTGTTGCTTACTAAACAAAAGTTTGCTAATTGTTTAAATCTTTTCAAAAACTAACTTTTAGTTTCATTGATCTTTTTTACTGTTTTTCTATTCTCTATTTCATTTGTTTCTGCTCTAATCTTTATTATTTATTTTCTTTTGCTAATTTTGGGCTTAGTTTGTTTTCTTCTAGTTCCTTATGGTTTCTTGAGGTAGAGTTGGGTTGTTATTTGAGTTCTTTCTTTTTTAATGTAGGCATGTATCACTATACACCTCCCTCTTAGCACTATTTTTGCTGCATCCCATAAGCTTTGGTATGTGTTTTTGTTTTCATTTGTATCAAGATATTCTAAAATTTTTCTTTTGATTTCTTCTTTGACTCATTGTTTGTTGAAGAGTATTTTGCTTAATTTCCACATATTTGTGAATTTTTTAGTTTTCCTTATGCTACTGATTTGCAGTTTCTTTAACCTGTGGAATTTTTTAGTTCAGTTAAGGTATTCTTTAGCTCCAAGATTTCTATTTGGTTCTTTTTTCATATTTTATATTTCTTTGTTGAAATTATCTCTTTACACATGCACTTTCATTCTCAATTCATTGAGCATCTTTTTGGTGGCTATTTTGAATTCTCTGTCAGATAATTCATTTATCTCCATTTCACTAGGGTTGGTTTCTGGAAATTAACTTTGTTCCTTTGATTGAGCCATGTTTCCTTGTTTCTTCATGTGCCTTCATACTTTCTGTTGGGATCTGCTCATGTAACAAGTGAGTAAACAAACAAACAAACAAACAAAAATAGCTACCTCTCTCAGTCTTTACAGAATTGGCTTTGTATAAGAAAAAACCTTCACCAATGATTCAGGCTAAGGAATCTGAGGGCCTCTGAAACCTATACTATGGATGTTTCTTTTCTGGACACGTGTGTGTAAAATCCCAGTTAGAGGGATTTACTGGTTTATTTTTCAGGAGATTGTAATCTCCTGCTTCCTCTAGTACCCATCTGAAGTACTGCAGGTTCTTTGGAGCTTCTAGAAGTCACCCAGCTCTCCTTTGTTTTCAGTAGACCCTAGCTTCTATAGTATGTTTGTCCTGTCAGTGCTTTGAGATAGGCAAGACAGAAATTAGTCCCTTGGGAAGCTCACCCCAAAGACTGACTGCTGAATACACATGCCAATTGTTTGCCTCCTCAGGGGGAAGATTAGAGTTGGAGATTTTTTTCTTGTTCTTTTGGCACTGAGTTGGGGAGGTGGTGGAGGAACTATGGTGAGTAAATGTGTGCTAGTCCAAACTGTTGCTTTTGTTTTCAGCAGCCCCTAACGTGGTGCCCTTTTCTGTCAGTGCTTAGATGCAGGCAAGATAGAAACCAGTCCCTCAGGCAGCCAGCCCCATGAAAAGTCTGAACATTGAATGTATGTTTCAGTCTTCTCTTTCCCGCCCCAAGGGGAAGCTGGGAGTTTTTTCCTAATTGCTCTATGCTGAGTCAGGGAGATGGACCATGGCAAGTGAATGCCATAAATTTTTTTTACTGGCTTCCATACATACAGCTGGTTTCAGGCTTGCTTGGGTCCAGCACCCCCTTGTTTCTGGATATCTCACAAGGAAATTTGTCCATATATTGTTTTTGAACTGGTGTCTCTATGGGAGGAAGGAGGATCTGGGACTCTCTATTTCACCATTTTGCTGATTTTTTTGCTATTTTAAAATTTTTTTCCATTTTTTATTTTATATTATTTTTATATTATCACTTGATTATATTTATTAGTTATACTATATATTATTTTAGTTTATTTTATTATATTTATTATACCATTTTATATTATTTATATTTCATATTTATTTCATATTTTTCTTTATTTCATAGTAAATCACATTAGGAGATGCATAATATCAGATTATCTTGTTATAGTTACTCCACTATTAGTGATGCAAGGTTTGATCACTTGGTTAAAGTAGAAAACACCAGATTTTTCCATTATAGAGGATCATTTTTCTCTTTGTAATTAATAAGTAATTTATGAAATGAAATTTTAAGACTGTTTGAAAATGCTGTTTCCCAACGATTTTTCATCCAACTGTTTTAGCAACCATTGATTATTCTTGCCTGAATCAACTGTTTTCATTGGAGTTTGCAAAATGGCGATTTTAAAATTCCATCATTACTTCTGCATTTATTGGCTGGTGTTCTTCTCTACAGAACTCCCTTCCTTCTTTATATTTTGAATATTCTATGAACTCTTTTTTGGTCCTCAAATTATCTCAAATTTAGTTATCAAGAGGGCTCCCAGGCTGATTTCTGTCCTATTTAATACAACCCTATTCATCTTTGAGTGTTTTATTCCTTTCTGGTACAAGGTATTCCTGACTCAATTTGTACTTTCCATGTCACTGACTTGGAATCAGCATTTTCTCCAAAAAGTCCAGTTATTTTTGAAGAGAAAATATTTAGTAATTAAAATCTGAGCAGTCACTCAGATTTTTGCTACTAGGTGGCATTGATTCTAGGCTTTTTCAGTAGACAGAGTTAGGAAACCTTAAGTTTCTACTAATCTCATTTCAAATTCAAATACTATGATTCTCCCTTTTTATCCCCCCTTTCTTTATTTGTATCCCTTGTTTTACAGTGAAAATTCAGTTCCCAACAGCATAGATATATCCACTTATTTTCTCTGACAATACTTGAAAAATGTTTCATAATTACAACAAAAATCCCACAATAAAAACATTTGTTAATAAACTTTAAAATTCCAATATAGATATTTATCTTTGTGTTTCACTAAATGTATATAGTCACAATACTGTATTTAAAATTATTTTAATTATTTTCTGTAATATATTAGACACATCCATTTGATATATAGTTAGGTTCATTTGTTCATTTGTCTTCAATTTTCAACTTTGCTTTTTTCTCCCTCATTCTTTTTCATTTTTTATTTTGACTATGTAAAACACTGCATGGTTCAAATTTAAAGCTATTTAAAAGGTATACTCACTTCCTCCCACTCACCTCTCCTCTCCCCTGCCCTCATCCCACCCACCCCTTGTAGGCAAGCATTATATTATTTTTTGGTATATCCTTCCTGTATTTCTTTCTGTACAACTAGTTAAATATTGATATATTTTCAAATTGCCTAGCTTTTCTTCTTTTTTCACTTACACTGAAGAAATCACAGTACGTTGAGATCTTCATCACTGTGTTTTTATGTGCACAGTATTCTCTTTTGTGACTGTACCACAGGTATTCAAGCAGTCTCTTATGCATGGATGTTTAGGTTGTTTCCACTATTTGAAATACAAATAATCCTGTATTGAATAACATTTTGAAATATTGGTCTGCATTCAAATTGTGTGTAAGAAAATTGATTTTATGGTAATTCTTTATTCAAGGTAGAGTCCTAAAAGTAGAACTGCTACACCAAAGGGTTAATGCATATGTAGATTTTTTAGATGCTGCTAAATTTCTCTCATTAGGGGTTCCACCATTTGCACATTCACTAGGATGTATGAAAGTTTTTTCATAGCCTTGCTAATATTGTCAATATTTTGAATTTTTGTCAATCTAGTAGATAAGAAATAGTATCTCAGTGTAGCTTAACCTTGAATCTTATGTGTGAAATTGAGCATCTTTTTATAAAGTTAATGAGTTTAAAAAGGTCTCGCCGAATGCCTTATTGGGATAGAATGAAAGCCCAGTTATGCAAACCCTCTGGAAGCAAGTGAATTCTGTGGTTAAGTACTTCGAAGGCAACCAGATTTTCTTTCAAATTCAAAAGATGCAGGCATGGGAAGTTAATGCATTTTCATTTATTAAGAACCTACTATGTGCCAAAAATCTTGCAATGTATTGTGAATATAAAATGAGTAAGACATGATGTTTTCCCTAAGGAACTCAAAAACTATTAGAAGATAAAGATGATTGATATAGTACTGTGGACAAGGGATAGTAGGGGTATGCCCGTGTGCTTTGAGAACACAGAGGAGAAACATAAAAAATCAAATTACATGATTGGGGGATGTCTTCTATAACAAGATGATATATGACATCAGATTTGTGGGAAGGCATTCCAATTTGAGGCGATAGCACTTTATGACACAGAATGAAATAGTAAGTTGTGTTCAGGGAACTATGAGTTGTTCTGTATTTGTGAAGTGAATATTGAAAGCAGAGAACCAGAAAGGTGGGCAGGAGCCAGATTTGATTTTTTTTTCCCTGAAATGAAGGAATTTTCTGTTTCTCCTGAAGGCTATGGGAAACTATCAAAAGATTAAAAAGGGAATATAACATTTATTTCCTTAAAGTAATATCTATTTTCTTAATAATATCCATTCCAATGACATAAGAGTTTATCATACTTCTGTTTTTCTTAACTGTGGAGGTCAAAAAGACTTAATCATGATTTTTTTTGCAGTCTTTTTAATCTCACAGTGGCAAATAATTATATAATACCACAGTTAGTAGCAAAAAACATTAATGATAGCAAAGTAGGGCTGATATGAAGGATAGCAAATGAACAACAACAAAAAGTTTTGGCTTTACAAGTTTAGAAGTCATCAACTTATAAGTAACATCAATACTGTTTATTGTTTTCAGAGAAAAAGAACATAGTTCTTTATCAATAATTCTTTAAAAGTACATTAGACATTTTTCCTTAGCTATAACTGCTTATTATTATGGCTTTTTAAAAAAGAGTACTTATTTAATTAATTAATTTATTTATTTTTACCCAACATGGAGATTGGTTGTTTTTTCCTATATAATGGCCTGAAATTTGAAATCATTCATGTTTTCCCAGTCCAAGGTAACTGAGTCACATTAAGAGGTAATGTGCATCATATTAAAGCCAATTTAACAAGGAATGCAGAAGTGGCATGTGTAGTAGTAGAAGCACCGAACTGAGTCAGGAAGGATGGGGTTCTCAACAGAATACTACATAAGTACTCTTGAGCCAGCTAGGTCATCTCATTGGGATTCCAGTTTCACACCTAAAGTTCGGAGATTGAATGGATAACCTCTCTGGTCCTTTCCAGCTTTAATACTCAATTTTTCCACCTCAGGCTAATTTATCATCACCTATGAAAACCTGCTAAAGATTTAGGGCCACTTAAAAATTTTCTAAATCCCAAATTTCACTTACATGCAAGCAGAGAATCTTCCAGAATTCACTGTAGTTTTATTACAACGAAGCTTATTATTCATATTTTGATATGCCATAAATCAAGTCATGCCCCTGAAACATAACTCTTCATGCATTTAGTCAATAATTTAAAAAACATTTGGTGACCTTTTATTAGATGCAAAACATTGATCTAGACACAACAGGAAGCACAAAGATGAAACACATATAGACCATCCTGTAATAAGAATGTCCCCTCATAATAGAAGAGATATATATACAAATAACCTCACTGTGAGGCAGGTATTAGGTAACATATGAGACTTACAGAGAACAACCAGAACTAAGTAAATATTAATTATATCCCTGATATACCAATAACACAAAATAATTCCATTTTCTGTTCTTCACTATTAGGTAATTCTTTATTATTATTATTAATGTGGGATTTATTGTGTATATCTGTGTTTGTATCCCTGTAAGGTTTCTGTTTGCAAAAGTTATAAGTATTCATTGTAGACATTTTATAAAAATCAGACAAAGAAGACAATGAAAATCATCTTTAATCCTGTGATCTAGGGTAGCCACTACTAAAATTCTGCTGAATTCTGTCTAGTTTATTTCCATGCTTATACCTAATTTTCTTATAACTTTTTTTGATGAATATATCATGAATATTTCCCATGCCATTAAAAATTATTATACAACATTTAAAAAAAATAACTGAATGTATTCCATTGTGGGGGGAACATAATTTTCTTTGCCAGTAAACCACTCTCCCCCTTCTTGAACATTCAAGTTCATTTATTCATTTGCGAAATATTTTTAAGTACCTGCTACATGCCAGAAACAGTTCCTTATGTAGAGGATATAGAGTAAACAAAACCCAATATGTACATGCCCTCCTGGAACTTGCATTCCAAGTTCCAAGAGGCATGAAGCAAGATAGATAGTAAAATGATAAATAAAATTAATTGGTCCCACCTAAGAGAGCTACTTACTTAGACTTTACAAGCTTCAACATTAATCTTTAGACCCTCTCCAAAGAGAGGTTCAGCTTACTTCCAAATCTCTGGGATTGTCTGGAGACCATAATGAATATTCCCACAGGATTCAGATCCAGGCTACATAGCTGCTATAGTGCCTGCCCCTTCCAAGTCTTTGCTGAAGGATGGCCCTTAGGCTGCCACTGCTCAATCATAATTTTAGAAGGGGTTGGGGACATAGACCAAGAACAGCCATTCCACAGCAGGCCGGGACTGACATGGGCTGACTCAAAAATGTGAGCTGAGCAAATAGATTCCCTTGCTTGGAAATTTGACCTAAGAAACGACAAAAGGAGGAGGCAGTCAGCAGTTACAACTGAAGGTGAATGCTGATATGGAGAACATCTGATGCACTCACATTTGGCCATGTGTAAGATTAATTAACAAGGTTGCAGGAACCATAAACAATCAGCACTTTTGAGACAGAGAAGGAACATATATAGTCAGTAGTAGAAAAAAGAGAAACTAATACACATGAAAAGCATCTGCTGTGTTCATGCTAGAGCACTAAGGCAAGGTGAAGACTAGTAATTCTCATTTTTATGGACCTTAGAGCTGCCTTGGACTCAGAACACCCTCTAGGTCCTGTGATACCCAAATGTTCAGCTTTCTGGAGTCACCCACACCTGTTACTTGAGGTAATTTGAGTAAGTCTCTAGTTCTTATACCAGAGGAACTCAACAAAAACAAGTCTATATACAGGAAGACAATTACACGTGTGAAGAACAGTACACAATAATACACAATTTAGTCTCACCCAACTTGGGAAACAGGTTTTACTTACACTTTGGATTTGAGAATAATCTAACTGGGACTCAGATTTCCTTTCCTTTTAGATTCATTTTTTTATATTAGTCCGTTTTGTGTTGCTATAACACAATACCACAGACTGGGTAATTTGTAAAAAAAAAAGAAATTTATTTCTCATAGTTCTGGAGTCTGGAAAGTCCAAGAGCGTGGTGTTGGCATCTTGTGAGGACCTTCTTGTTGACCTAATCACCTCTTAAAGGTCCCACCTCTCAGCACTGTGGTATTGGGGATTGTTTCCAACACATTAACTTCGGGGGACACATTCAAACCATAGCATTGTTCTTTTGTACCGGGTCATTAGAAAAGTCAGTTTCTCTTTCTTAACAAACATATGTTAAATAAAAGATAGGTACAAGATATCATGTTTAGGCCCTGGGATAGTTTTGGAAATAAAAGACATATTATCTACCACGAAAAGCAAACAACTTAACGGCAAACCTACAATTACAGTGTAGGATAATGAGTACTTTGAAAGAGGTTGCAGAATATGCTACGGAAACACAAGGAGGGGCTTCTATATCATAGCAGAGGTTTTTTGAGAAAGGTGACCCTTAAGCTAAAGTTTTAAAGGATGAATAAGAGTCACCTCTATTTAAAACTCTAGTTAAAGCTAGAGTTTTCTGATCATTTAGAAAAACATTAATTATCTTGGTTTTTTAAGTCCTACTACAGATTTGGAGTCATTTTCAATTTTGATACCTTGATCACAGGTCCACAATTTTTATAGCAGTTTTTGGTGATCCTTGATTACCAGAATTACTTCTCCATTTTCTTCCTCTGCAGTATTTCCCAACTTTGCCTGATCGCAATAATCATGCAAAACACATGATAAATATACAGAGCTCCAAAACACTCCCCTGGAGAGTCTGATGCAGTAAGTCTGAATTTTTTTTTTTTTTTTTATCAAGTGACCCAGGTAGTAATCATTATTAGGCATGTTCACTAATCACTTTTCTACTGTCTAAATTTGTTGTTGTTATCATTTATTTATTTTTCAGCAAAGCATTTTCTGTTATTAAAATGTTTTCCAACACTAGTAAATAAGAAAAGAAACATAAAACTTCCCAATAGGAAAAAAAAGTTGTTTCCTTTCAGGTGAATTTTATAGATAAGCACACACTACATATACAAGAAAATTATGTATATTTTAAAAACATTTCAATGTGGATTAATTTTTATTTGTGCAGGTCATTTTCTTGTGTGAATTTTGTTGTTTTATTTTAATTGTAATCCAGCCATATGTTACTCGAAGTTTAAGATACTCTATCACATCCATGTTTGTTTCTTCTTTAGTAAGAGAAATACAAATTAGATTTAGCTTTCAGGAATTTGGGTGGGAGAGTATGGCGGTTATGGTGGAAGGATGCTATATCAAGTTGAGAAACATAGAGACAAAAAGTATTTAATAAAATGCAGGCATAAAGGGATTAGCTATCGATTCAGTGGAATGTTTAATGGTTTGATAAAGGAAGTATAATATTGCTGTCCTGTCAGA
This sequence comes from Cynocephalus volans, assembly GCF_027409185.1. Lineage (NCBI taxonomy): Eukaryota > Metazoa > Chordata > Mammalia > Dermoptera > Cynocephalidae > Cynocephalus > Cynocephalus volans. The sequence continues at coordinate 103,594,354 of NC_084468.1, read as the reverse complement.
GATTTGCTCCACTTGAATTCCAAGTAAGTGTGGTAAGAGCATGAATCCAAGTAAGTGTGGTAAGAGCATGAATCCAAGTAAGTGTGGTAAGAGCATGAATCCAAGTAAGTGTGGTAAGAGCAAGCTACAACGCTTTTTTTGTATTAATAAGTAAAGCAAGGACTGACTTTATTACCAAGCATGTTGAAGGAAGGCAAAGTGTTCCACAGATAACAATTGTTAACTGAGCCGATTGTTAATGACTCAATATCTAGAATCTGTTTATTGAACAAGAATATAAGCAAAGATTCAGAACATCTTGTGATTAGACATAAGAACAATGAAGCAAGAAGGTGACATCTTTGTTCACAGCATCTGGGAGATAAGATGGCTCCCACAAGAGGTACAATTCTGTCTAAACCAGAACTGTTCCATTCATCACACTCTTTATGTATTACCACATCTTTCTAAGATAGGTGGAACTGGAAAATTGTTAAAATGGACAGTTTACTCTTACTAAGAAAATAATATTGATTTTAATTAATGAAAAGAGAATATTTATCATAAAATGGGTGAAATTCTTATTAGAAATCCATTGTACATGAAAGACCTAATTTTGAATTTTTTTCATGTTAAATGAAACTCATTTGGTTTAGAAAGGTCTGAAATATTACTACTACCAGGAACTTCTTAAGCACCAAAGAAACTATTGGTTAAAAGAATAAAATAGATGATTATCCATTCCCAGTCCTACTGCTCTATGATAAAAGGAAATGTAAAACATCAGAATTTATTAGATTATAGATTAAAGGGTTTTAAAATTATTTGTGAAAATGTTAATGTACTAAGAGTATTTTAACTGATTCTTCAGTTCATACTCAGGAATTGGTTTAACTCTTTTTGCCTTTGTATTACCGGCCAAACTGAGAAAGAAGAGAAGAAAACCCTCTGAAGGGACTCAGAAGATACTTGCATTTGTAAAGAATAGCTAAATTAGGAGAATCAGATTATTTCTGGTGTATAAATCAGAATTATTTATATTTTGGGGGGCTTGAAGGTTGATAAACTTCCAACAAGCCAAATGCCATGATACTCCAAAGTATACTGGTTTTTGAAAACGTGCAGATTTTGCCCAAAGGTGAGTTACCCTTACTTCCATCTCATTTTCTAGGAGCTAAAAAATAGATATAGTTATTGAATACAGCTGATGATGAAAATACCTCCATTTTTATTTGCAGAACCTGTAAAATTAAGGTCAAAAAAGGGGTCATTCAAATTTTATTCTAGTTATCTTACCAAATTTTTCTACTGATAGAAATTTTTTCACATTTGGAGATAATTGCATTTTTTCATCTTGAATATTGCTAATGCCAGGGGCAAACCCACACATCTCTTGATAAATAAACTTAGCTTTGCTTTTTATGCTAGTAATTTTCAGAAGGGAAATAAAATTTTCTTTTCCTTATACAGCTTACTTCAGATAGTGCTTCTTTCTCCACACAACTTTATAATACTTGCAGCAAGCAGAAGTATGTGCAAATGGTTCACCATGGAGCTGACACACAAGCATTAAGAAGTAAAGGAGGAAGGGCAGCAGCCCATTAAACAGGGCTGCTCTGCCTCAGCCTGTGACCTAGTGAGACAACACTCAACATGAAGATAGGAAGTATGACTACATTTGCTTATCTAATTACTGTGCTATTACTCTTTAACTTTAATGGGGGGGGGGGAAGAAGAATGGAGGTAATAGTCACCTAAATAAAAAAACTGGTCCACAGTGGAAATAGGAGAGTTTTACAGGTGAAAAATCTTATTCTTCATAAAAGCAAGAATCTCTGAATTCCGATCACTTTCCAATGCAGAGGAGGAACTGCTGGAGCACTTCCCTGGTTCTACCATAAGTTCCATATGTCACTGCTACTTGTAGAATTAGTTTGTCCCCATTTCTAGATGTGGTTCCATTTAGTTTTTAATACCATTTTAGAGCTAGAACTTCATATTGATTTGGCCAGCTACTCAATCCCTAGCCTCTCTGTCAGGGTAATTTCACCCACCCTATCATTTTTCATTATTTACTTGGTGAGTAACTCAAAGTACTTACTGGGTTGAGGACCACAGTGAAAAAAAGTTCACCTCCTCGGATACTCTTGTCCAGCTCTTTAGGGCCTCCTGGATATTCTTTGTAGAAAATTGTGTGAGTAAAAAGCCCACAGGTTTGTCTTGGAAGAACCTGAAGGAAAAATGAACAAGTAAGGACAAAGTTCCTTTCAACTAATTAATTTGTTAAAACATAGCTTTTTTCTCATGAGAGATAATGCACAAGCTGGTCTCATCTTTCAACTAGGGCCTGGACAATCCCTCACACTCTGGGAAAGAATGATATCAGTACAGAAGGAATAATGAAGAAAGTTGAAGAAATATTTCAAAACTAAAATAGGCTTTGAATTATTTTAGCCACTTATCTGTTTTAAATCTCAAAGCCAGGACTTCTATTAAGAACTCTAGAATATTTTAGCATCTAAGAAATAAGAAAAGTGGAAATAAGACTTTAGAAATATTGGAATTGCCTGTGCTACATTGAAATCCTAGTAGGCAAAAACTTTAAAAATAATACTTTCTGCCAAATTGTACACATGCATTAGAAAATGAAGTCAATTATCACCTTAATGTGCTTCTTAGGAAATGACATTTTAACTTAGAACAAATGTCTGAGACACAAGTTACAGTAACTGCTCTAGTCTGAAAGTACTGCAGGCTATAGTAATTGCTCCAAATTCTAAGTGTGAAGCCTGCCAGTTCCAAAAGTAAGAAATAAATTATCCATTTGGTTAGTAATTTTTAGAAAGCACTGCAAACGAAATGTTAAAAGGTCACTTAGTAAAAGGTCTTTTTATCCTATGTATGTGAAAGCCATTATCTGCTTCAATCATACACATTTGTGATAGGGACATTTTTCAAATTTTTACAGCTTTCCTGGTAAAATATCATCAGAGCAATTAGAAATGAAGTGTAGACTGAAGCTGTGCAAAATGGTACATATAGTCTTCAGCTAAATCTTATAAAATGATTTCATGATAACTTGTGTTTGTCCTATGCACTTGAAGTGACAGAAAATTAATGAATATACTTTGGAGAGCTACAAGTTTTACAGAATTGTAAACAGAAATATCTTCTGCTTATTGTCCTAAGAAAATTGATTCTCATTTTTTCTGTCTTGATTCTAAAGGCACATTTAGTTCAATAAGTGCTCTAAAAATATTACCTGTCAAGGACTTCTCATATTTTGCAACCCTCTACAAATATATTAGTTCTTTTTTCTTTAGTTTGAGTGTATATTATTATCAATTTTAATCCATTCTTTGGAAAGTTTTCTTAGAAGACAATTTTTAGCTCAATCAATGCATCATAGGTTGCGGTGTAAATCAAAACTGTATCCTACTTATTTTGGTAAACTGGTAAAAGTTACAGCCTTAGAGGCCATTTTATCTTTATGAAACAGTTAAAAGAACTTCAGTTAGCTAGTATTAGCTCTTATGATGTCAACGTTTAAAAGCATTTTGCATTCTCATAAAGCAATGCACAAAATCAACAACAAAAAAGAACTACATGCAAAGGCATTCTGACAGAATTAAATATATTTTCTAACAATCCTTAGAAACGTCATTTTCTAGAAATTAAAGCTTTACATAGCATTTACTCATTTATTTAACAAATGCTTATTCTAAATTCTATACTAGTGGAACTATAGACTCTATGCTAATCCATAGCATAGAGTTAGTTCCATGCTAGCATGCTCAGTCCGTATGCTAGTTTGTGCAAGTCCATGTGGGAGAACACAAAGATATATGTTTTCTTCTCTTGAAGGATTTAAGATATACCATGATAAGGAGAAATACCCAAAAGCTAAATAATGAAATGCCCCACATGATTAATGCCAACGTAGTGTTATGTTTTAAGTGTGTGACTGATTGAATCGCTTTTAGGATTCAGTTTGGATATTACTGCTTGAAAAATTATTGAATACATACAGAGCTGTCCTGGGGACTTGATTGTCCAGCTGCTTCTATACAAAATGGAGAGAGAAGTGAAAAGAAATTTGAGTTTTGTCTATTTCTCAAATTATTTGAGTGTGAACACAGTGAAAAGTGCCAGGCTTTACTCTGCAACTCTGGGGAGGACTCCTGCTGAGATGAGCATCACCATGAGCCCTAGGAGAGTCAGCGGACCACTGCGGAAGGCTAAGGAGATAACCAGGAATGTGCTAAGGGTCATATTCACTGCCTTGCTCCTTGAATGCCATGCTACGGGATGCTGAATGTGTTCCTTAAAATAGCTCTCTTGTGCTAGAGAAGGAATGAAAGACTTTTTTAAGGCATTCTTCTGTGGACTTCCCTCTAGACCTGGTCTGGGAGTATAACACTATCAAATTCAAACTTTGAGACACTGAACCTCTGGAAACCTTGTAGATTCTGACAATACCCGGGAGATGGTTATGAAAACCACGATTAACAAGAATCCTGGCCAATGGGACCTGAAGCCAATATCCTGAATGAAGGTCTCAACCAGGAGCAACTGACAACAGATGCTCTAGGAGCTACCAGTAAAGACCACCTGGGGGCTATCAGCAGGATTAATGGTAGTCTCTACCAATGGGCATCTCCATTAGAAACAGTAAGTAGTGGGCCGAGCCCGTGGCACACTCGGGAGAGTGCGGCGCTGGCCGGTGCACTCACTGGCTGAGTGCCAGTCACGAAAAAGACAAAAAAGACAAAAAAAAAAAGAAAAGAAACAGTAAGTAGTTAGTCTGACTGTGTAGTCTCTCCAGACAATCACATTTCATAATCAGGGGTAAAGTAAAGGGTCCATCAGGATAAATGAGGATAAAAATTGCCCAGTTGAAAATGCAGTTAAGACTGGAGATCTAGAGACTGATCAGGGCTCAAACACCTTGAAATGTAATTGGGTTTTATATTCCTAAAGGAATTACAAGATGACATGTTATAGGAATTCAGAGGAGAATAAAATCACTGTAGTCCTGAGTTAGCTATTGAACTGCTATATACCAAGGTGCTTTACATTCAGTTGTATAAGATATGGGACTTGATATTGAAGAACAAAGGGAGTAGAAATAGGTAGAGAGTGGCCAGAAAGTCATTCAAGGTGGAAAGCATGACAAAGGCATGGAAACAGTACAGCTGTAGGCCTTTTTGGTTGGAATGAATCTGTGTAAGCTAGAGAGAATAGAAGATAGACAGATAAGACTCAGCCCAGATTGTTTTCAGTCCCTGAAGAACACATTAAGGGGTACAGAAACAATTGGAACTAATCAAGTTTAGCAAGGCCAGAATGGAGATGATGGTATTTTAGAAAGATTAAAAGGCTGGCATTGTCTATGGGATAGACTACAGTGGGGTGTGGATGGCAGCTGTAATAGACAAAGTAGGAACCAGTAACACAATTAACACAAAAATCAAGGCAGTGAATTAAGATGGTAGCTGTGAGAAAGGAAATTAAATGATATTATAAAGGAATTACTGATGGAACGTAAGGCTGATTGAAAGTGAGGGAGGGGGTCAGTGTGATATTCAAATTACAGAACTGAATTAGGGATAGCACAATCAACAGCTGGTTTGAAGGGAATATAAAGAGGTCTTTGGAGTCTGATTTGTGAACAGATCATCAAAAAAAAAAGTTTCCCTTATCTCATACAACAAAATATGGGTGTTATCTAAAGTTTATTCCTTAGTTCCCTGCTCTTTTTTTTTTTGCAGGCTCTCCCGAGGAGGGAATATTGGCTCTTTTGGTCTCAACTCCTAGCTCTTTCTTCTCTCTCTCCTACTGCACAATCAACTGCCTGAAAGTTTTCCACTTGGAAATTCTCATCCAAGAGCCTACAAGTTAAATGTAGAGGGTTTCCATGGAGGGTTACAAAAGTAGAACCACAGGGAGAATTCCATCAAAACAGAAAATCTGTTAAGCCTTTGTTACCCGCAAGATCCATGCATTTATAATACAGGTAATAAAACATTTTCAGTAGAAATGAAAAATAAACATCTCATGCGACATATCCAAGCAAGATTTATGGCAGTACAGAGAGAAACAGAAACAAAAGAACAACATTGAATAAAGTCTTTAGAGACTTAAGTTCACTGTTCTACTAAGACAGTCTTTGATTTTCAAATGACAGGAGAAAACTGAATGCTTTTAAATTATAATATAACCAGGTCTCCTGATCTCTCTTTGGTCATAAGGCTGGCAGCTTAAGGCACAGTTTATTTTCAGTACAGAGGAAAGGCAGACTGGGATAAAATGTGGCCATTGTTTCCTCATTTAGCATTTACAACAGTTTTTTTATTGAGGGAGAAGTCAAGATGGGAGTTGATCCAAGTTAAATGTCATTATCCACTCTGTAATTTTTGCAGACATTGGAAAACTGTCTGAAAAGAAGTCAGTTATACTTAATTCTAGAAGGTAGTTTCTTCAAACATGTCATTTGACACAGTGCTAATGGTGGCTCATCAGAGAGTATTCCTCTACACAGTGTTCCTTCCCAGTATGAGTCTAAATTAGGAGGCCCATTCTTAGCTTCACCAGGACATTCCTTGGATTTTCAGATTTGGAAAAACATTAAAATTTAATTACTTACTTTGGGAGGTCTCACAAAGTATTAGGCAGTAACATATTTTGACAATATACATTTGCCACTGTGTAAAAAATAAAACAGAGAAGCCCTGGAGAGATTTAGACAATGGATATAAATTATTTAATTAAGATCATCTGTCATTTGTACTCTATATTATCATCTGTTACTGATTATGCAGAACTTCACATGTGGCTTTTGTGGCAAATGGTTGAATTTTTAGCCTGGCATGGTAAAGAGAAGAACACAGTTTGGCTTGTAAAAGGGCAGAAGTTAATATAAAGAGATTTGGTTTTAGTTTTACATATTAAAAATGATCTTCAAGTTAAATGTATTTTTTTTTAGTATTTTAACATCAGTGACTTCTTAGCAGTAGTGTCAGTAAAAAAAAAATTTTTTTTTTTAGTTATACTTAAAGGATTGAAAAGAAGTGACTTTAATTATAACATCCTTTGCTTAGAAATGACAAATACACTTTCTGCATCATGGAGCTTTTCCTACAGTTATGCTCTTAACATTTTGCTCTTCTCTTTTGTTCCTTCTTCTAGTGAGGCTTGTAAATCTGACAGAATTAGTTCTACCCCATGTATACCAGAGGATGCTCACCATGATGTTTTTGTGGATGAAGCCCCTCCGGTATCTGGCTGGTTTCAGATGTGGATATTCTTCAGTGCTGGTGATTTTAATATTCCAAACCTTCTTCCAGGCCTCATAAAGCTGAACATGTACAGGATAGACGCCTGAATGGTGAGGGGCCACCGCGTAACCCATGTCAGTAGGAATGCCGTGCTCCTAAGACCAAGCAAATGTTAATGAGAATGTGGGCAGATTTAACTTGATCCTATTTTTTACCCCAGAATTTTCAAATGTACTATAAATACATTTGTTTAAATCCACATCACTTAATTGTATGGTAGAATTAAAGCAGTAAATATTAAGATCTCTAGACTTCATGAAGCCTGGTAGCCATTCCACCATTCTCAATGTTGATATGTCTGTGTTTGAGAGACACATATGTCTCTCGATGTTGATATGTCTGTGTTTTGAGGGACAGGACTAGTGATTTTAATGAATGATATGAAAGGGCCTCAATTTGGTGCACTGTTGCAATAGCCACCTGTTTTTCTATTACTCATAATTTCAGCAAGTTAAATAACGCTTTCTACAACTAACACTCAGTGCTCCCCACAAAATGAAATCAGTATTTATTAGAGAGAGAGAACACTTTTCAAGTTCACTAGGCCTGCTGACAGAGTTTTATTTTGTCAGGTGTACAGTTTCTACCAAGTTTGCCACATTTCTGTTGGTCCTTCAGCAGGGGTCCAGTAATAGACAATGTTCCCAGTCTCAGAAGAAGCACACACTTTTGATTGGAAAATGTGGTAAAATTCTATAGAGCAGTTTTCTTTGAAGTAGAAGCCCTTATAGTGAAAGTAGACAATACTGAAAAAACCAAATATTCTGGGAACTTAGTTGATTTGAAGTCAAGCTTTTGTACATAAAATGAGTGCAGTTGTTTTTTTTTTTTAAAGCATAGAGGAAAATTGCATAGTGACAAAAAATGAAACATATATTTTAGAAAAAGAACACTCATGGCTTCAGTAGTTGACATGCATTTTTTCTCCTGAATGATTTTTTATTTTGTTTGTATTTTTCAATTGCTTAAAAAAAATCTTCAGAAGTTCCACTCAAATAGGCTTCCTTTGAATTAGTCATGGCTTTTTTCATGCCAAAGAGCAATTTCACATACACAGAACCATAGTATCAGGATGCTAAATGGATTGAATTGTAGAAATATGCTACAAATAGATATGGAAAAAGTTAAAGAGGTATGGTTAGCTTTGTTTTTCAACTTAAATAACAGCAGGAGGGGAAGGAAATATATGAAGTACCTGAACACAGAAGGAAAACAGGTAGATAGTGGTTTGCCATTACCTAAGTACCTGTTCAGATTCCTTCACATGCACCAAAGGCTCTCAGAATTTGGTCCCAACCTATCTTCATAACCTCATCTCCTATCTACATCCATCCTTCAGTTTCTGATGGCTTCCTTCATGTCTTTTCTGTACACTGTACACATTATCCTCTCATCTGGAACGCCCCTTTCTTCCTATCTTGTAAACTCTGTTCATTGCTCAAAACTCAATTCAGTCAGCTGTAGTTGAGAGTACTAAAAATGGGAGCCATCACATCGCTGCTGTGCGAAAGAGAATGGGTGGTATCAGAGGAGAAGTGGACCAGATCTGAGTTTCTGAAGGGTGAGAGAGAAAGTTTGATGTTTTTCATTTTATTTTTATCTTTTGTAGAAATTGCCATAACTTTGCAATTCTTTTATGTCATTTAGAAGTCCACTAAAAATTGAATTGAAATATTTCATGGCTTTTTTTTTTTACTGGTCTTTAAAAACTCAAACTAAAGCAATTTTTTCAACTAAAAATCATATAACAACACATAATATGTGTTAGAAAAGGTCAGTATTCATCTAAGATGATTTAAGAATAGTACTGCAGTGATAAAGACCAGATGAAAGGAAATGAATTTCAATCACAGAAATTGAAAGAAAAAAATGAACAATTAAACATTAACAATTTTTTGAAGAGTACAGGATGAAGCAAGGATGAAATTAACAATGATAGGAGCAACATTATAAAATTCAAATACCTACAAATTTGTGAGAAATTATGCTGATCAAAAGTTCAAGGTAGTTTTAAATGCCTGCAAGTGGTCAGTTGTTTCTTCAGGAACCCCATGTAATAAAAGGATGGTTTAGCACAGCAGAGACATTTCCCCCATTTTGGATTGTTTAAGAATATTTGGCAACCAATGTATACATAGTTTTTGTTTTTCTTTCTAGATTTTAACACTAAAGAAATGCTGAGGCTTTTTGGTTTCATCTTTTATTTGCGTGCTGGTGTGGTGTGGCACATTGGCAGAAAACTCCACTTCTGGGGTCAGACATATTTGGCTCTTTCACTCTTTCATTTATCAGCTATGTAGCCTTTGGCAAATGACTTATGAGCTCTAAGCCTCATGTTCAGTTCTTTAAAATGCTGGTCACAGAGTATTTACATCAAAGGAGTTCAGAGGTAATTAGATAATATAGTACATGGAAAACATTCAGTGCAGTTCCCGAAACGTAATGTACATATACACATTCAGTGAATGTTTTTTATTATTGTTGTCATTACTACTCTGCCTTCATTGTTTTTATATACTATGATGCTACTACTCAACTGTAATGTGGAAATTATGAAACTACAGGCCACCATTTTTCACTAAAAGAGACAGGCTGTTTTTTCTACTTCCACTGCAGATTTTGGGATTCTCTCTCATGAGGTGTCCGTGTAAACCCTGACTTCTTCCCCAATGCCCTTTCCTAGGCCTGCTTTCCTCCTGATTCCTCCAAATACTCTCGACCACTTCCACGTGGTTCCAGACTGTGAATCACTGAGAATTAGAAGGAGGTCTCTTTTAAATGAGTTTCAGATAAAGGAAACATAAATTTGCTCCCAAATTTGCATTTAATACCAGAAACGACATCTGAAATCTTATTGTATAGGAAAAGTTTGGGCTGAGATTGCAGATATTATAATCTGGAAGGCAGATTATCATGTTTTAGAAGGGTTAACCATGTTAAATTCTTGGCTGATTATTCTCTCCTACATCTTTCAATTTGAGATTAAGTAGATTCAGCAACTCTGGAATCGATGTCCAGATTTTCCTAGTAGAGGACATGGACTGAAAAGACTGGGGAATATGGCTATGTTACTATAAAACAGAAGTTAAATACTTAGAACACAAGTGGGATTAATCGAGAGACTCAAAACTGAACACTTGATCTCCACATCTCAGCCCCACCAGATCTGCTCTTTTTCCATGTCATTATATTACACTATTAATCATCAACCAACAGTTGCTGTGTTGAAAAAATAGATATTCTTAACACTTCCTGTTTTCTCATTTTCTCCTAAGTCCATCCACGATCATGTCCTGTCAGTACTGCCTCCAGTATACATCTTAAATCTATCCACTTTTCTCCGACTCTATCGTCATCATCACCTTAGTCTAATTCACCATCTAATCCCTTGTCCTTCTGGTATAGGCTCCCCTTCTCTCTCTTGACCCTTCTAATCTGTTTCCTACATAGTAGCCCACATAATGTTTAAAAGACACAAGTATGATCATATGACTGTCAAAATCCTTCCACGATTTCCCCTTGCACTTAAAATACAATATTCTTAGCATAATCACAAGCTCCGCGTGATATGGCCCTTGTTTATCTATCTAGCTTCATTTTGCACCATTCTCCACACTTCACTGAATTTTAGTCACATTATCCTTTTCCTGAAAATTGCCAAGTGTTTTTTTACCTCAGAATCTTCTCATTTGTGGTTTTCTCAGACTAGAATGTTATTACTCCAATGCTTCACCTGGATAAATCTGGTGTCTTTTTTTAGGTAATTTATTCTGTCATATCTTCAGAGAAGCTTTCACTGACAAGTCCTAGTCCAGATGAAATCCACATTAAGACTTCTCTTAGTAGCCTATATTTGTTTTTCATAGTACACAGCACAGTTTGTGAACACATTTCTTTGCATAGTTATTTACTTAATGTCTCTCTTCTTCATTAAACAATAAGCTCTGTGAGGTCTGGGTTCTGTTTTCTCTACGGCTATATGCCCAGTGTCTTGCCAACAGCAAGCACTCAACAAATATTAGTGACCAAGTGCAAGAACTGATGCTGACCTTCCTCTCATTCTAGTGATCACTTTCTCAATTATCTCAGTTAAACCGTCAGTTCATCTGAAGAACAGACATATGACAAGTCACAGGGAAACTTTAATACCTACATAAATAATACTGGACAATGCTTTGGAGACTCTAGTTAAAAATTATTATTCCACTGCAGACACAGTTATTTATTACCATATATTTATATATTTAATTTTTAAAAGGCGAAAGATTTATGCGATCTGAAGAGAAACCAGAGTATGATATATTTAATTTTTGTTGTGCAAAATTAGCATTTGTAAGATTTTCCTAAAATTACACATTCAAATATTTCCAAATTCAGAATTTGAAGATAATATAATTTTATCAAGCAAATTTAGTCCTTAGAAAAATTCCCCCCCAGACTAAAAGAAAACAGAAAAAAATCCAGCCAGCATTCAGGTATTTGAGCAACACAAGTAACTTCATTGCAGAAGAAATCATTGTTTATTCCTGTCTTTGACAGTATTCCTTTATTTAGACTCTTGCTAGTAATTAAGAATGGTGCTTTACATTTAATGTTTGTCTCTATTTCAATCTTTCTAAACAGAAGAAACTTTTAAATTTCCATTAATGACGAGAAGACGCATTGCCTATTTCCATGTTTTGCAAATTAGCAAGTATGCAAACTAATGTAATTCAATAAAACCCCACAAGGATAGAAAATTAAACAGACATTCTGCACTCCACAGTGAAAAAAAATCAAACACTTCATTACAACATAATTCGGAAATACTTCTAAATGCATTTCAGTAGTTCATTTTGGATGAAATGTCCCATTTTCTCAGTATATAGACATTCATGCTTTGGTTAACTATCTCATAGTATCGAGAATTTACATTTATATTTTGCATTGGTTTAAGATGACATTTTCCTATATTTACATTTGGTGGTATATTTTGGAGTTATTTCTAGAAGAAACTTTTTTTTTAGATTTTTAAAGTGGTTTCCTTAAGAACTGTGGTTATTTCAGAAATTTCATTCCACAAAGAAAATATACTTTTCCAGATGATAGGAGTATGATTCTAACCACCTCCAACTTCTTTCTGTTTGGAAAATGGACTTAGAGCCTTTTAACATAGAACACACACACACTTGTATAGACACAATACATGAAGAAAATACATTTAAAAAACAATATCTTTAAATATTAGAAGCATTTGAAAACTTCTAAAGAATTTGTTTTTCTAGGATTAAACTGACAGGCCACATGCATATTTCAGCATATGAGAACCTACAAGGCCTCTGGCACCTAGGGAAAAAGTCCTATAGTAGTTGCCATGTCTGAGAGAAAGTAAGGAGGGATGGTGCTTATTGTCAAGATGATCCAATATATGTAAAGTTACTATTTACAGGAAGCTGATTCCCTTCTTTAACCTAGAACAAAATCAGGCAAATCAAAATCTCTAGGTCTGGGGATTGAGGTTTGGTACTATATAATAAGATTGTTAAAATATGTTACTGTGGTAAATGATGGTATTTCTGGTATGATTTGAAATAAAAAAATATTAAAAAATATAATTACCTTAGCATAGGAATCTGATTTTTCATTTTTTTAAAAATTGTGAAATAAAAAGGTTGTGTGAGTAGTCACCAAGGTGTAGGTTTAAAATTCCATGTTTCTTTGACATAATCTCTATGGTTGTAGAAATGATCTGATATTCACATGCTAAATGTAGAGCACTATTTTTAACCCATGATCTAATCTTAAACTCACATGTAGTTTTCTTTTTACATGTTTAAGGAAGTAATAATCTTCTCAAATGTGATAGGTACATCTACATAAATTTGGTTAATATTTATATATTTGGTTGCCAGATATAGCTCTAGTTTTTTTACATGGTGATCTTTGATTCATAATATTAATTTCTGTTTGCTAGCTGGTATGTTAAAAAACTTCTGTGATGATCTTGTTGGTTTTAATCGATTTGGTTTAAGGGTTTAATATCATCCTCTGTTGGCTGCTGTTGTATAATAAAGAATTTGGCTGGTCTTCCTCATCCTTAGGTCCTGGGAGATAACCCCTAAGTCCTTGTAATTTTTCAAGTGATAGGAGTGTCTTTGTTATTCATGATGGGCCCTGAAACCATATCTGAGTTTATGCTAACAAATGAGTCAGGATGGAATTTGGCCATACCAGAAAGAAAGATGGGGCTATTTAGAAAGATGAGGCTTTGAGCCAAGTGATATCAGCCTGAACTCAGGGTAGAAGAGAGTTGGATATTGAATTTAATCACATGGCTGATGATTTAGTCAGTCATGCCTATGTAATAAAACCCTAATAAAAACTCTGGGACTTGAGGCTTAGATGAGCTTCCCTAGTTGGTGATATTCCTATGGATACAGAAACCCCGTGAATGAGATATTCCTTGTCTCAAAGTTTGGATAACAAAAAGCATGGCTGCAATACCAAAAGTAAAGTCTCGGGATAAAGGTGTTAAACATGTTAATAATGAGTGAGATCTTATGAAATAGAATGGCATTAAGGTAAATAATAAAACAGAAGTGTGACTTTATCACTCCGAAGTCTCTTATCTCTGGAAAATAGTGTATAGTGTTTAATTAACAAATGAGGAAAGAAACTTAATCTTCTGATATCCAAAGACAGCCAAACCCATGACAATGAAACTATCAGTGTACAAGGATTCGTGAAGGTAGGCAGCGTCATAGTATCATGCAGAGAGCATAGATTTAGGAGTCCTAGGTTCAATTTCAGTGCTGCTACAACATCCTGCCAAAGGCTGTAGGATTTTGGCAGGTTATGCAACTTTACCAAGACTCAGTTCCTTCACTTGCCAAGTAGGAGTAATAAAAATAATTATCTCACAGAATTGTAGAGAATAAAAGATACAAACAAAGTTATTGGTTAAATACCATTTAATTTCCTTTATTTAATTAGCATAATTTTCTTACTTTTTGAAATGATAACAAACAAGAAAGCAAAAGTAAACTAAGAATCCTTCCACCATCACTTCCATCCCCAAACAACCTAGAATTGTAATTTAAGAGTAGACATTCTTCAAAGAAGATACAGCATCATTATCAATTGTATCTTAAAAATGTCTTACTAAACAATACACCTTTTTTCTGGGAATAGTAATTGATATCATATATAAAGTAGGAGGTAAGGAATACCCTTGGCATACCATAAGTTTAATAAGGCTGTAGCAATGACATCAGCAAAAACCCTTCCTTGACACCACATATTTCCCTTCAAGGACTACCCCAAAGTAAACATCTGAATTATTTGAAAAACTTGAATAACAGAAACAGAAGTTTAGCTAACAATTTCAGTACCAATACTGACAAAGAGTTACAAAAGTAATACACACTCAACTTTAACCTTCATTTTCACTTGTAACCTCTAAGAAAAGAACTGTTTGGGTGAGAGTAACAGATTTTTTCCCAGTTGTCCCTGATAATTATGGAATATATTTCAAGTACATTTCCATTTAACAGAGAACATTGTTTTCTTCTCTGAGAGTTCCCTTCAGAATTCCTGAAGTGTAGTCATACCTTTGTTGAGGGTTTCATAAGTAAACACACCACTAAAGGATGTGCTTTTGTGAGAATACTCAAAAGAATGTACTTTGCACAGGCCAGGTTGATATTTTTGAATTGCTATGACTTTTTAAAGTAAACACTAGAAGGGTTTATAGAAATGTAAAAAATGAATTTATGAAGCCTTATTTTTGTATGCTGTAGCAAAATGACTGAAAAGAAAATTACCTGGAGACACAATGGAGGAATTGGAGGGTTTAGTTTAATTTAGCTTTCTCAGAGTTTGAAGTAATAAGTTTTATATGGACCTTTGGGGTCTATGAGAGGTAATAAAGATATAAATAATTCAGGGACAGATTCAAATTCCCAGAGTACCTGCAAACACATTTAATCTCTCTGAAATTATGTAAGGTTGATTAGACTAGGAATCTCTAAGTCTACATAGTACTAATTTTAATTGAAGTTTAATATTTCTGAATTAATTGAAAGTTGACATTATGTTAAGTGAAATAAGTCAGGCACAGAAAGATAAATACCACATGTTCTCATTCATATGTGAGAGCTGAAGAAAAAAAAGATGACCTTACAGAAGTAGAGAGTAGAACTGTGGTTACTAGAGATGGGGAGGAGGTTTGGGAGAGACTGGTTTATGGAGAAAAAAATCACAGCTAGGTAGGAAAAATAAGTTCTAGTGGTCTACAGTAGTGCTAGGCATCTATAATTAACAATAATTTATCTTTGTTATAAATATTTCATATCCTCTGGTATTTACAAAATCCACCAGTACAATAGTGCTTATGGTACTGATTGCACAAACACAAGAAATTATGTAAATCATACAAACAGCTACTTAGGAGAAAGCATTGCAAAATTCAGATTTAATATTCTAAATTTGTTTTAAAAATATAACTCTTAAGGGAAATAATAACAGCCTGATGATGAAGTTTGTATAACAGTAATTGATAACAGTAGCATGGCACTTTGAATTACACAGAAAATGGTGTTTACATGGGCTTTGGAGCTCGACAGACCTGGGATAAAATCCTTTCTCCAGCTTTCACTGGCTGTGTGAGCTTAGAAAAGTTATATAAGCTCTCTGAGTCTCACTTTCTGCATTTTCAATACGGGAATAACCAGCCTCACAGGTGGTTGTGAGGATTAATTGAGGATATGTGGAAAGAACTAGCACAATGTCTAGTAAATATTTGAGTTCAACAATTTGTCTTCCTACATTTTCCTCAGGAGAGTCAAGAATCTTTCTAACTGAAATGCAAGGTTCTGTTTAATGTAGCGGAAAGCAGATCATAGAATTTCAAGTTTCACAACCTTCCCTGATCTGAGCATAAATTAAAGGAAAAGAATGGGAGATTGGGGAGACTAGTTTGGAGGCTGCTGCAATGATCCAGGTGTGGGATGAAAAATTTGGGAGTGCAGTAGGGATGGAAAATTTTGAAAAGGAGCAGAAAGTGGTACAAAAGAAAAAACTGACAGAAATGGTTGAATGATTGGGAACATTGAGTGGGAGATATGAAAATGCCAAAGCAGACCCAAGGTTAGCACTTGTATGGAATTTACTCTTATTTCTTCTGCTGCTATCACTTCCATCTGTGCCATGTTTATAACCACCTCTTAGAATACAAGTTCCCCCTCCACTTTAAACAAATGTAAGATGTAAAAGAAAAGAGCAGTCAAAATTCAGGAGCAGCGTGCGTGGGTCTGGAAATAGCCCTCCCTACTGCTACCCCTGTATCTGACTCCAGCCCACCAGTAAGATTTCCAAGAGAATTCATAAAGGTTTTTAGTTCATTTTGTCTTTACATAAATTTGGGCAGCAAGGGACTATTTTCATATAGTACATGTGCTAAATTTATCTTTCTTTTTTCAAAACCAGTTTAAGTCACCAGATATATGTGCTGGAGATGAAATCTAGCATTTCTGTTAGAGGAAATAAAGGAATTGAGGAATACTTTTCTATACTCTCTATCTTTTTAAGGAGCGTAAAGTCTTCCTGTAGAATGGAAAAGAAGGTAATCTGGAAAGGAGTTTACAAAGAAGAGTATTCTAAGTTCCTGGGGTAATCAAAAGCACGTTCAAATGTTTAATGATATATCTAAATGAGAATAAATTCTGTACCACTGTAGAAATCGGTGGAAGGGGTATATCCTCATGTAGGTGAAATATAGAATTTCTTTTTTTTTTAATGCAAAACAAAAAAGTTTAAAAATATATAATGTAGTTGATTTTTGTGTCCTTTTACCAATTCCTCCTTTTCTCTTCTATCTCTCCCCCCTCAAAACATCATATCTGTTTACTTATCTTAACAAGCAAAATATAGAACTTCTAAGGAAGAAGCAGCAGTTCACATTGCAAAACTTTAAACACATATACAGATAGAAACAAGGGAGGCTCAAGTCTTGATGTCATTTTTAAAAATTAATTATTTTTTTATTGAATCATAGTTGATTATACATAGTTTTGAGATTCAATGTTGACATATGTTGATCTAATCAGTATTACTAATATATATATTGTTACAAATTGTACTTATTCTTTATGCCCCTTGTCCAATCTCTCCCTATCCCCCTCTCCCTCCCCGCTCCCACCACTGATAACCCTAGATTTCTTCTCTGACTTGTTCCCTTTTGCTTCCTCATCATACATCCAATAAAAAGCCCTATTGATTCTATCTCAGAAATGGTTTTCACATGCCTCTTCTTTATAAACTCACTTCCACGGATTTAGTTAAAGCTGGCGTTTATTTCCTCTTCTTTGATTACTTCAATAGTAACCCAGTTTGTCTACTTACCTCCAATCTCTCCCTGCTTGTTTACATCCTCAAAACTCCTGCTCTAAGGTTCTGTGATTCTGCTGTCTACATGGAAGTGTTAGGACTTTGGAGAGGAGATGACAATGTTATCTTGGAGTTCAGTATACTTAAAATATGTAGTTCTGAAAATAATTAGATATGATATTTCAACTTAGGAAAGCAGATTTTAAAATATTCTACTGGGAAAAATAGGTGTGAGACAATTGCTA